>NC_082729.1:36368633-36741133 GCF_030144855.1 Hypanus sabinus
ATGACTGTGTGGGTTACTCCCCCCACCCCTATTACCCCAGTTTCCTCCCACATGGCGAAGCGGTCGTGAGGTAGTAGTATGTTAACTGCCCACTGTTAAATACTCCATGGGCACAAGCCTCCTCACCATCGGGAGAATCTGTAGGAGGCACGAAGGCAGCATCCATTATCACGCATTCCCCACTATCCAGATCATACCACGTTCTCGCAGTTACCATCAGAACTACAGGAGCCTTAACTCCCTCCCCACCAGGCTCAGGAACAGCTACTTCCCGACAACCATTCGGCTGTTAAACCAACCGGCACGAGCCCAATCACTCCTTCAGTACGGCAATACTGTGACCCCCTTGGACTTCTCTTCGTTCCTTTCTGTAAAAATTGTGTATAATTTATGTTTGCCTTACTTGTAAAGGCAGATTATCTGATGCTATGTACCTGTTTTTAAAAATATAATTAATCATTCATTTTTTCCTTTTGTATTTGCACAGTTTGTTGATCTTTTGCACATTGGCTGTTAGTCCGTCCTGTTGGGTGTGGCTCTCCATTGATTCTATTGTGTTTTTCGTATTTACTGTGCACACCCGCAGGAAAATGAACCTCAGGGTTGGACAGTGTACTTCAATAATAAACTTTGTAACATCCAGTGGTTTGATAATTCTGGGCCTGTATTTATTGGGGTTTAGAAGGATGAGGTGAGGTCTCATTTTTACCGATAGAATATTGAAAGGCCCAGACAGAGTGAATGTGGAGAGGATGTTTCCTATAGACAAGCGGGCACAGCCTCAGAATAACAGGATGCCCCTTTAGAAAAGAGATGAGGGGGAATCTTCCGGATTTGTTGCCACAAATGACCACGGAGGCTGGGTCACTGGGTCACTGGGTATATTTGAAGCGGTGGTCGGTACGTTCTTGATTAGTCGGGGTGTCAACGACGATGGGGAGAAGGCTGGAGAATGGGGTTGAGAGGGGTAATAAATCAGCCATGTTGGAGGGGCGGAGCAGACTCGATGGGCAGAATGGTCTAATTCTGCTCCTCTGTCTTACAGAGTTGGGACGCCGTTGCAGACAGATTTTTCACCGCACCTGTGAAATATGCTTTGTCTTTGGAAGCGCCTTTAAGCCCCCAACACACAGGCACCCAATTTATGAGACAGTTGGTATAGGAGCAGAATTAGGCCATTTGGCCCATTGAGTCTGCTCCAGCATTTCATCATGGCTGTCCATTTTCCGTGGCAGCCCCAATCTCCTGCCTTCTCCCCATAACTTCTCATGCTCTGAGTAATCAAGAATCTGTCAAACTGTGTCTTAAATACACCCAATGACTTGGCCTCTACAGCCGCCCGCGGCAACAAATTCCACAGATTCACCTCCCTCTGGCTGAAGAAATTCCTCGAAATCTCCGTTCTGGAAGGACGCCCCTCTATTCGGAGGCTATTCTCTGGTGCTAGACTTCCCCCACTATAGGAAACTGTGTCTCCACAGCCACTCTGTGGAGGCTGCCCCTCTTCTAACGAGAAGATATCAGCAAACGCAAGGCTCACATAATCCATAATGGAGAAGGGGGCAGGAATGAAGATTACCCTGCAAGAAGCCGGTACGCATTTGATGGGCCGAATAGCATCTCCATCGTTAGAACAGGCAAGGACGAGGCGGACAATTTGGGGACAATGTCAACAATGGCCATTTATTTGGAGCTCCGAGATATCAGGACAAGTTAGAATAAAAATTAGATTAGGAAACATTAGGAAAAATTAGATTAGGAAACACCCCCGCCCTCTGAAGCACTCACTTCCCCGTGGGGGTTCTCGTCTTCGGCCGGTCCAGCCTTGTGGCCCGTCCCCTTTCCTCTCCCTTCCAGGTCCACGCGTACTCGTTGAAGACGAGGACAAAGATGGGGTTCCGCAGCGCTTTGCGGAACTCGTGCTCGTAAGCCTGCAGCCTACCCGGCCTCGACCGCCGCATCCTTCTCCTCCTCATCGTCGCCTCCGAGCGCGGAGCTGCCGGGCTGTCGTGGCCTGAGGGCCGGCTCCGGGACTGGTCGCGGGGCTGGTACACAGCCTCCCGGAACGTCCGGTGGTAGTATCCGACCAGGGTGTCCGCTGCCTTGGCGCCGAGCCACGGCCCCCACACCATGTTGGCGACGGCGTCGAAGAACAGGCTGAGCGCCTCCTGGGATCGCGGCCGCTCGCAGGCGGCGCCTCCCTCCTCCCGTTCCTGCCCGAGGAACCGCTGGAATGTCTCCGCGTCCGTCATGAGGCGCAAGAAATCGGGGAAAGTCACCTCCTCGCTATCGCTCGCAGCCAAGACCTGCAGCGGCATGGGGACCAGGGGGTTTCCGGCTCGGAGGCGCAGTGAGCTGGCCATCCCGAAAATGGAGACGCCGTCGATGCTGTCCCGGCAATTCCTCTCGAAGAGTTGGTAAAACTCCCGGAACGCACCAACCTGCTCCCGGGTGAGGGGCCCGTCAGCGGGGCCGACGCTCGGCTCTCGGGCGTCGAGGTAGAGCGCCAGTCGCTCTGAACTCAGTCCCATGAACTCGGGAGTAGCCGCGTCGCCTCTCCTCCCCTCCGAGCCGAACCCGGCCCTCATGCGGCGGTGGTAATAGCGGACGATGAGGCCGGCGGACGGCGCCGAGAGGCGTCCGAGGCGCAGCACCTCGGCCAGCACCCTGTAGAAGAGTGTCGGGTCGCCCGTCCGGGAGCTGGCGGCGCCGGACAGCTGGGCCACGTAGCCCAGGTACAGGCTAGCATCGCCGGCGAAGCGCACGAAGTCGGCAAAGCCCACGGCGCCGTCGGCGTCCGAGTCCATCTGGCGCAGCAGCTGGTGGAGCGGGCCGACCGTGAGCGCGGAGCCGGCCGCTCGCAGCGCGGTGCCCAGGCTGCGGGCGCTGATCGCAATGTGGTCCGGGGGCTCCGAGAACAGCAGGAAAAGGTGGCGGTAGGCGTCCAGCTCGTCCTCGGACAGCGCCTGCTGCCCTGGCTTCGTGTGCCGAGAAGTGACTCGGTGCGGGCTCCCGGTGCCCGGCCTCACCCGCTTCTTCCTCTTCCTCCTCCTCCGAGCCGGCGGGGTGTCGGGCACGGTGAGCGGCCGCGCCGCTTCGGCCACGGCGGGCGAAGGCACCCGACGGGCGTCCGGCTCCTCCGGGCGCTGGGCTGCCGTCACTGCCGTCCACTCTTTCTCCGGGGCCTTTCCGACGTCCAGCTCGGCCCCCAGCCTTTCGATGAGGCTCTCGACCACCAGGCTCACTGCGCTCCACATCAGGCTCACGGTCCGGTCCGCGCCCCGCAGTCTGCCGGTACCCCGCCGGCCTCTCTCCCCGGGCTCGTCTGGCTTCGCCTTGTCTTGCTCACCGCCCCTCCTCACCCCTTCCTGCCCGCCTGTGCCCAGTCCCTTCCGCCGCTCCTCTCCCACCTCACTTTCTTCTTCCCTCCTCTCTGACGCCATCTTTTCTTCCTCCTTCATCCTTTCTCCTCTCTCCCCCTCGGCTCTTACCCATTCTCCCTCCTCTCTTAATCTCTCCCCCTCGCTCGTCTCCCCTTCTCTCCCCCTCTCTCCCTCTCTCACTCTTTCCCACTCACTCACCCTTTCCCCCTCTTCCGCCCTCTCCTCCTCCCTCCTCTCACTCCCTTCCTCCCTCACTGCCCTTCCTTCCTCCATCAGCCTCTCCTCCTCCCTTGCCCATTCCTCCTCTCTCACTTTCTCCTCCTCACTCGGTCTCTCCTCCCTTATTAACCCTTCCTCCCTCACCATTTCCTCATCCCTTATTGCCCTTCCTTCCTGCATCAGCCTCTCTTCCTCCCTTGCCCATTCCTCCTCTCTCACTTTCTCCTCCTCACTCGGTCTCTCCTCCCTTATTAACCTCCCTTCCTCCACCAGCCTCTCCTCCCTTGCCCTCCCTTCCTCTCTTGCTTTCTCCTCCTCCCTCAGCCTCTCCTCCCTTCTTATCCTCTCTTCCTCCATCAGTCTCTCTTCCTTCATTGCCCTCCCATCCTCCAACAGCCTATCCACCTCTCTTGCTCCCTGCCCCTCCGCTGCTCTCTCCTCTTCTGCTGCCCTCTCCACCTCCCTCACCCTCTCCTCCTCTGTTCTCTCCACTTCTCCTGCCCTCTCCACCTCCCTCATCCTCTCCTTCTCCTCTGTTCTCTCCACTTCTCCTGCCCTCTCCTCCTCCAGTATCCTCTCCACTTCTCCTGCCCTCTCCACCTCCCTCATCCTCTCCTTCTCCTCTGTTCTCTCCACTTCTCCTGCCCTCTCCTCCTCCAGTATCCTCTCCTCTTCTCCTGCCCTCTCCACCTCCCTCACCCTCTCCTCCTCTGTTCTCTCCACTTCTCCTGCCCTCTCCACCTCCCTCATCCTCTCCTTCTCCTCTGTTCTCTCCACTTCTCCTGCCCTCTCCTCCTCCAGTATCCTCTCCACTTCTCCTGCCCTCTCCACCTCCCTCATCCTCTCCTTCTCCTCTGTTCTCTCCACTTCTCCTGCCCTCTCCTCCTCCAGTATCCTCTCCTCTTCTCCTGCCCTCTCCACCTCCCTCACCCTCTCCTCCTCTGTTCTCTCCACTTCTCCTGCCCTCTCCACCTCCCTCATCCTCTCCTTCTCCTCTGTTCTCTCCACTTCTCCTGCCCTCTCCTCCTCCAGTATCCTCTCCTCTTCTCCTGCCCTCTCCACCTCCCTCACCCTCTCCTCCCCTACCCTCTCCTCTTCTCTTGCCCTCTCCTCTTCTGCTCTCTCCATTTCTCCTGCCGGCTTCACCTCCCTTTCTCTATCCACCTCCCCTGTCCTCTCTACCTCCCCTGCCCTCTCCTCTTCTCCTGCCCTCTCCACCTCTCCTGCCATACCTTCCCTCAGCCTCAATTCCTCTTTCTCTCTCTGCTTCCTTTGTTCTTCATCCTCTGTGGTTCTCCAGTCTTCTCTCATTTGTCCTTCCTCTTTTCTTTGCCCTTCCCCCTTCATCCTTTCTTCCTCCCTCATCTTCTCCTCCTTCCTCTCTACCTCCTTCCTCTCTTCATTCAGCCTCTGTTCCTCGTTCATCCTCTGTTCTTCCCCCATCTCCTCCTCCTCCCTCACTTTCTCCTCCTCCCCCCTACCCTCATCTTCCTTAATCCTCTCTTCTCTCATCTTTGCTTTGTCCCTCATCCTCTCCTCTTCTCTTACCTTCTCCCCCCTCTCTCTCTCCTCATCCTCTCTCCCCTCCATTTTCTCTTGTTCATCAATAATTTCCTCACCTTCCTGTACTTCCTCATCCTCTTCTTCCTCGCTGTCTTCCACCTCCTCATAAACTATCTCACATGTGTCATTCCCTTCCTCCTCCAGCTCTTTCTGTTCACCCATTATAACCCTCCCTTCCTCTACTTGGCCCCTTGTTTTACCACTCTCTTCATCCCCTCCTGTTTTTAACTCCTCTTCACTTTTTGCCTCACTATCTCCAGTGTCCTTTTCCTCTCTTTCCATTTTCTCTCTCAGTTCTTCCTCCTTTCTTTCTTCTCTGGGGAGTTCTTCATCATTCTTGCCCTTCTCTCCCTTCTTTTCCTCCTCTCTGTCAATTTTCTCTCTCAGTTCTTCCTCCTTTCTTTCTTCTCTGGGGAGTTCTTCATCATTCTTGCCCTTCTCTCCCTTCTGTCCTCCCTTCTTTTCCTCCTCTCTGTCCATTTTCTCTCTCAGTTCTTCCTCCTCTCCTTCCTCTTTTGGGAATTCTTCGGCCCTCTTGTCCTCCTCCCTGTTCATTTTCTCTCTCAGTTCTTCCTCCTCTCGTTCCTCTTTTGGAGGATCTTCATCCCTCTTGTCCTCCTCTCTGTCCATTTTCTCTCTCAGTTCTTCTTCCTCTTGTTCCTCTTTTGGGAATTCTTCATCCCTCTTGTCTTCCTCCCTGTCCATTTTCTCTCTCAGTTCTTCCTCCTCTCCTTCCTCTTTTGGGAATTCTTCGGCCCTCTTGTCCTCCTCCCTGTTCATTTTCTCTCTCAGTTCTTCCTCCTCTCGTTCCTCTTTTGGAGGATCTTCATCCCTCTTGTCCTCCTCTCTGTCCATTTTCTCTCTCAGTTCTTCTTCCTCTTGTTCCTCTTTTGGGAATTCTTCATCCCTCTTGTCTTCCTCCCTGTCCATTTTCTCTCTCAGTTCTTCCTCCTCTCGTTCCTCTTTTGGGAATTCTTCGGCCCTCTTGTCCTCCTCCCTGTTCATTTTCCCTCTCAGTTCTTCCTCCTCTCGTTCCTCTTTTGGAGGATCTTCATCCCTCTTGTCCTCCTCTCTGTCCATTTTCTCTCTCAGTTCTTCCTCCTCTCGTTCCTCTTTTGGAGGATCTTCATCCCTCTTGTCCTCCTCTCTGTCCATTTTCTCTCTCAGTTCTTCTTCCTCTTGTTCCTCTTTTGGGAATTCTTCATCCCTCTTGTCTTCCTCCCTGTCCATTTTCTCTCTCAGTTCTTCCTCCTCTCGTTCCTCTTTTGGGAATTCTTCGGCCCTCTTGTCCTCCTCCCTGTCCATCTTCTCTCTCAGTTCTTCCTCCTCTCGTTCCTCTTTTGGAGGATCTTCATCCCTCTTGTCCTCCTCTCTGTCCATTTTCTCTCTCAGTTCTTCTTCCTCTTGTTCCTCTTTTGGAGGATCTTCATCCCTCTTGTCCTCCTCTCTGTCCATTTTCTCTCTCAGTTCTTCTTCCTCTTGTTCCTCTTTTGGGAATTCTTCATCCCTCTTGTCTTCCTCCCTGTCCATTTTCTCTCTCAGTTCTTCCTCCTCTCGTTCCTCTTTTGGGAATTCTTCGGCCCTCTTGTCCTCCTCCCTGTTCATTTTCCCTCTCAGTTCTTCCTCCTCTCGTTCCCCTTTTGGAGGATCTTCATCCCTCTTGTCTTCCTCCCTGTCCATTTTCTCTCTCAGTTCCTCCTCTCGTTCCTCTTTTGGAGGTTCTTCATCCCTCTTGTCCTCCTCCCTGTCCATCTTCTCTCTCAGTTCTTCCTCCTCTCGTTCCATTTTTGAAGGTTCTTCATCCCTTTTGTCTTCCTCCCTGTCCATTTTCTCTCTCAGTTCTTCCTCCTCTCGTTCCTCTTTTGGAGGTTCTTCATCCCTTTTGTCTTCCTCTCCATTAATTTCCTCTCTCAGTTCTTCCTCTGCTCTTTCCTCTCTTGGGAGTTCTTCCATTTCACTCATCCGTTCATCCTTTTCCATTTCAACTTCTTCGCCTTGACTCTGTGTCTCCCGTTTGCTTTTTTCTGTATCCTCCTGTCCCCCCTCCTGTGTGTTTCTCTCCTCTCCTTCTGTTTTACTCATCACTTCCTTTTCCATTCCCTCTTCCTCCTCCCTTTCCTCTTTCCTTTGGCCTTTATCCTCTTCTTCCTCGCTCACCTTGCTTCCCTCTTCAGTTTTCTCCGTTTCTTCACCCTCTGTTTTACTCAACTCTGTCTCCTGGAGTTCTGCACCCTTTGCGTCCTCGTCGGCCTCCCTTGGCTCTTCTGCCACTCCTGTCTCTCGTCCCCCCTCAGTCGCCTCGCCATCCTCGATTTTTGCCTGGTTCTGCAGTGCAGTTTCCACCTCCTCCACTTCCTCTTCCTCCTCCTCACTTCCTGTGTTGTACAGCTCTTCTTCATCCTCATCTTCTTCTTCCCTCTTCAATCTTTCCTTCTCCTCCTGCCAGGCCCTGTCCTCTGCTTCGTGCCTCCTCCTGACATCATCCCTCACCTTCTTCCTCTCCCCATCCTCCTCCTCCTCCCTGCTGTTCTGTCCACTGGCTGACAAAGTTGGCAACATTCTCCCTTCAGCCTTATGAGATTCAATTTGACTGCACAATGCTATCTGAACGTCGAAGAAACCACCTCAACTCTTACTGTGCTCTTTGGAATAAGCCACTTTATTTTGTCCAGTTTCTTTCCTGAAAGAACTTCTCAGATGCACGTTCAGGTGCAGTCAAACCTTGTTACATCTGGTTCCATCTGACATTCTCTAACAGCTACCTCACGACTATTAGTCTGATTCACACCTCAGTATATGTGGACACTTCTCCAGCGCTCAGGCACCGGATAAACAGAGTTTCTGTCGCAGAACTCTCCTGTCAGTCTCCAAGGCTTGGGCTTCCTTCTTTGGGGAGGAGGTGGAGGGGGTCAGTACTGCTGTTGTGAGCTCTGAGCCATTGGGTGTGCCCGTGTGCACCCAGTGATGTGTCCCATGTTTGTGATGTCACATGCAACAGCAGTGCCACAGGCTGCTGAGAGTCAGTCAGCTCCATCATGGGCACAGCCCTCCCCACTGTCCTGGACAGCTTCCAGAGGGAGGGCCTCAAGAAGGTGGCATCTGTCTGACTTTTTTGGGACATGCCCCCTTCTTGTTGCTACAGAAGCCTCACTCAATGATTCAGGGAGAGCTTCTTCCCCTCTGCCATTAGGTCTCTGGACTCTCTGTAGTCAGTCTCCATTTCTTTTCCACTATTTATGCATTTTTGGGCGGCAGGGTGGAGATAGGCCTCTACCAAAGGAGGTGGAAGGCACTTCTTCCCTCTGCTAACCTTTGGGTCACCCTTGGGCAAGGTGTGACACCTGCTTAGCCCCAATCAGGGTCACACAAATCCATGGGAGCGGGTGGTGGATGGTCGTATGAGCAGATATACATATCACAAGTCCTAGTTATGCGACCACTGATGCCAGGCAGGCCAAGAGATCGATAATGGCTGGGGCAACCCATCTTTCCCAAAATAAGGCAATAGCAAACCACCAGTGTAGGGAAAAGTTGCCAAGAACAGTCACGGTCAAGGAAAGACCATGATCGCCCATATCAGATGACATGGTACATAACAAAGGAATGAATTTTTGTAATTTATGGTAATTATATTCTTGGTTCTGTTGCCATGAGAGAGCAAATGTTTAAGTCAGCAACAAAAAATCTGCTTCTGATTCCTGCGGCCTCTTTCAACTCAGACAGTTGAAGAAGTTTGGTGTGGGCCCCAAATCCTGAGGACTTTCTACAGGGGCACGATTGAGAGCATCCTGACTGGCTGCATCACTGCCTGGCACGGGGACTGTACCTCCCTCAATCGCAGGACTCTGCAGAGAGTGGTGCCGGCAGCCCAGCGCATCTGTAAATGTGAACTTCTCACTATTCAGGACACTTACAAAGACGGGTGTGTAAAAAGGGCCCGAAGGATCACTGGGGACCCGAGTCACCCCGACCACAAATTGTTCCAGGGGCTACCATCCGGGAAACGGTCCAGGACCAACAGGCTCCGGGACAGCTTCTTCCACCAGGCCATCAGGGACTGATGCAACTGTATTTCCATGTTATATTGACTATCCTGTTGAACATAATATTTATTATAAATTCCACATTGCACATTTAGACAGAAAGATATTTACTCCCCATGTATATGAAGGATGTAAGTAATAAAGTCGACTCATGATAGCCACCTTTCCAAAGTTCCTGTGCAAGGAAGTCCTGCGGGAATTAGTGAGACTGGTACATTCCCCCAGAGCCATCATTTCGTCTTGCTTAGCCTGACCCTAACTGCCCCGAGGAGGTGGAGGTGGGCTGTTGGAAGTGCCTGTGTGGAATGAGTACTCCCAGTATGAAGGAGATCGAGGAATTTGATCTAAGGGGGTTGTCGGACAAAGTTCCTTCATCCAGGACAGAGAGTTGGGGACATGACCTGTTGACATACAATATAGAATATTACAGCACAGTGCCGACCCTTTAGCCCACAATGCTGTGCCAACCGATTAGCTTACCTTAACTAGTCTAACGCTTTCCTCCATACATAGCCCACCATTCTCCTACTATCTGTTTGTCTAAGGGTCTCTGAAATGCCCCTAATGCGTCTGCACCGAGCATCCAGCACTCTCTGTATAATAAATCCTACCCCTATAATTTCCTCCAATCCCCTGAAAATTATTGTTTTGTTCCTCTCGGCGCCCTGTGGAGCAATTGGGCGGTAACCTTGCCATTTCTGTAGCATTTTTATGAGTCTGAGCTGCTAGCTTGACACTCAACCCCGCAAAGGATGGGAAACGTACAAGGAGCTGGCTGGAGACGAACCTGCGACCACTTGTTCCGAAGGCCGGTGCGGATGCAACTACACCACCGACCCGCCAAACCTTAAGATTATGCTCCTGCGTGTTACCCATTTCTGCCCCCGGGGAAATGTCTCTGGCTGTCCACTTGATCTTGTAATGAGCTCTTCAGGCCTATGTGGGGTGCCAGAGAGCATCACACGCCAAGTTTTTTTAGAGCAGCTGACCTGGTTAATTGTTGCTGTTAATCATTTAAAGTTCCTTGGGGATTCCATTACTGATATTATCTAAGCAGGCGCCAGATTAGCGTTAATCGCAGGGTCCTGGTTTTGAGAATGTTACCTCCTGCTGTGTCACTTGGCAGAGGCACCGATTTTCTTTTGGAATTCTTATGAATAAACTTCAGTCGCCATCTCTTCAATGGAGTGTGTCTTTCCTCTGTACTTGGCTTCCGACTTTGCCAGCGCTCAGATCTATGCCCTTATTATCTTGTAAAATTCTATCCAGTCACCTCTCATCGTCCTTTGCTCCAAAGAGAAAAAAAACCTGAGATTGCTCAACTCATCCTCATAAGACGTGCTCTCTAATCCAGATAGCATTCTGGTAAATCTCCTCTGCGCCCTCTCTAAAATTTCCTCCTCCTTCCAACAAGCACTGAACACAGTGCTGCAAGTGTGGTCTAACTAGGGTTTTACTGAGCTGCAACATCACCTCCTGGCTCTGAACCCAGTCATGCTCAGCAGGAGCTGATGTGGTTGAAGATAGAAACTAGTTTGTGAGTGTTACTTGACATCCCTGTACATTCTAACTTTAGTCTAAGGATAATGAAACTATTTGCACTCAGAGAACACTTTATTAGGCAAAACCTGTACACCTGCTCATTAATGCAAATATTTAATCAGCCAATCAGCAGCTCAATGCATAAAATCATGCAGAAATGATCAAACAGGTTCTCTTGTTGCTCAGACCAAACATCAGAATGGGGAAGAAATATCATACAAGTGGCTTAGACCGTGGAATGATTGTTGGTGCCAGATGGGGTGGTTTGAGTATCTCAGAGACTGCTGATCTCCTGGGATATTCACACACAGCAGTCTCCAGGGTTTACAGAGAAAAACAGAAGCAGAACACCCAGTGGGCGGCATTTCTGTGGGTGAAAAACACCTTGTTAATGGGAGAGGTCAGGGGAGAATGGCCAGACTGGGTCAAACCAAGAGGAAGGCAACAGTAACTCAAATAGCCACATGTTACAACGGAAGTGTGTAGAAGAGCATCTCTGAACGTATAACTCATCGAAGCTCGAAGTGGACGGGTACAGCAGCAGAAGAGCACATCGGGCTCTACTCCTGTACCTAATAAAGTGCTACTGAGTGAGTCCGTCAAAAGAAAACTCTCTCCTTGTTGTAAAACACAGCTGAGGAACAGGCCCTTCCTGCTTGTCTGCCTGCAGATTTGTTATCCTCAGCATCTCCATAAAATCAGTTGACTTGTGCACAGAAACAGAATTAGGCCATTTGGCCCATCTAGAGACTGCTCCTCCACTCCATCGTGGCTGATTTATTATCCCTCTCAACCCCATTTACCAGCCTTCCTCCCGCAATCAAAAACGTATCAGCCCGACTAATCAAAAATATATCAATGTCCGCTTTAAATATACCCAATGACTCGGCCGCCACAGCCACCTGTGACAAATGAATTGCACAGATCCACCACCCTCTGGCCTGTTTCATTTTGCAACTCCAAAACATAAAACTAATTGAAAGAAAAACACGGAGCTGGGAACAACATGTCTGTACTTCGTTTTTACTTTTAGTGAGTCAATGACTTGTAACGTGGGACTGTGATGCAGTATGCCATTCACATACTTTTACCTATACCCATAATACATTATGTAAACAACAAAGAATGCTTAATCAAGCAATGTATTTACAATATTACTGAAATATTAAGCACACAACACTCCTGCCTGCTTAGCTATAAACTCCAACTCAATATAGAAAACATCTCAACTTTCATAAACACTGTGTTAAAGTCTTAGACACATATACACATATAACTAGAGTGCCTAAGATTTTTGCACAGTACTGTAGTAATTTTATGCATTGCAGTGTACTGCCACCTCAAAACAAAACAAATTCCAAGACGTATGTGAGTGATGATAAACCTGATTCTGATAACGGGTCTCTATTGTGGACAGAGTGGGAAGGTGGCAGGGAGAGGGGAATCATGGTTGAGAAAAAGTGAAGGGAGTGGGAAACACCGGGGAGTCATTCTGCAGTGATCAACCAAACCAATTGTTTGGAATCAAATGTCTTTGCCTGGTGTCTCAGGGCTGGGTGTGTCTGCAGCCACACCCCCCCCCTCCCCCCCCCCCCACAACCCTGGCACTTCTTCCCACACCCCTCCTATGGTGCTCCTTGCCACTCCCAAGATCCTTCACACCCACCCGATTTACAAACTCGCTCTCTGCTCCACGTTGACAAATACAGCACTGTACAAAAGTTCTGGGCACCCGAGCTATGTGGCTAAGACCTGTATGTGATATGACATTCCCCGACAAGTAGGAAACCCTCAGTTTGGCAGGGCGACCCGTGGCTGGTAAATAACCTCAGGTTCCAGGGTCGCCCTGTGGTGGTTGTCGGAGTTGAGTCTCGGGCTGCAGAAAGGGGCTCTGACAGCTGCGGACACCTTTCTTCCCTAACAATTGACTCTGCTCTCCTCAATTGATCGACGTGCTGCGTCCGGAAGACGTCAGACGCAATCTCCGCTCTGTGGGAGAGTGGTCCAGTCTGTCCCTAATCTCTCCGAGTGCTCACTTTTGGTCAGCTCCGCGGTCCCTCGCCAGGTCTGCTTATCTAGGAGCGAAAGCTGGAGCCTCCTTGTTTGAGGAAACCTCACTTTTGTCCCGGCTGCTTGTCCTCCTGTGATTGGGTTTGTGGAGATCCAAGTGGGACGGCTTTGCTGCTGTTGCTTGTTTTGGAGGGTGCGGTTGCAGTAAGGAAAGGGGGAAATCGGCGAGCTTCTGGCTCAGTGTAAGTGTGGTGCGTCGTGCTGATATTGCTCGCAGTGCTTTCTTTAGATTCTGGGGAAAATCCTTCCACCAGGCAGGTGCACGTTTAATATACCCCATTCTATTCATTTCAGGAATGGCTGAAGTCGTTCCAGAACAGACTGTCACTGAGTAAGCGGTCTGGAACACCACTCTTTAAGAAGAGGCTTCTCAACACGTCAACAATGTGTGAGGAGATTGGGAAGACTTTGTAGCTGCAACCACTGCTACCAAGAAATTTGTGCCCAAGAACCCTCTGCCAGGGCAATGCAGGCCACTCTCAGGGATGGAGAGGGGCTGATCCTGGCAGCTTCTGGGCACGTTGGTATCCGGAACAGCGCGCAGCAAGCAGCCCAATCTGCTGATCTACCCCAGGCCACCAGACAAGGCCTGGAGCCAACGTTCTAATTTTAAGCTGGACCGGCATGAAGCTCCTCCAACACTAGCTCTTGGCGCGGTTGGTAAAACCACTCTGCTCCACAGTAAGCCAATCTCCGTCAAGGGCGAGCTCATCCCCGTGCTGGGAGCTGGAATTCCAGCCACTCTGGGTGGCCATGTGGATCTGAGACAGTGTGGGGTCTGTTCCGGTTTCTCTCAGCCGCCATAGGGAGATTTCCGATTAGCATCGGGGGAATACGTCAAGAGGAGTGTCCTCGTTCGTAAATTTTCCAAGGGTAAAAGGGATAATCCACCGGCATTTCCACGTTTAATTGCCCTCTTGAATTCGATCTTGTAATGATGTCCGCTAAGAAACAGAGCCCATCTCTGCATTTGTGGGGCTGCTGTTGGTGGAACACCCTGTTGCGGATTGAAAATGGACACCAGTGGTTGACGATCAGTAACAAGGGTGAACGTGAAATTACTGCACCCACACATAAGGCGAGGCGTCACTGGACGATGTGGATCATAATGTGTGAGTACTGTGTCTGACGTCACCATTTCCTTCGTCTTTTCATTTCAAATTATAGTTGGTGACTGTTTGAAGAGAACCCTGCCCAGTTATCACCAGCACGTAACCTGTTGCAGCAGAGGGCCAAACACACTGGACCACTGCTATACTACAATAAAGAATGCCTATTGTTCCTTTCTGAGTCCGCATTTTGAGAAGTCAGATCATTTGGCTGAACTCCTGCTACCTGCATACTGACAGAGGCCAAAGAGCAAGGCTCCAGAGTCCAAGAGAACCAAGAGGTGGTCGCGGGAGGCTGGGGAATAGTTAAACGATTGCCTTGAGTCAGTGGACTGGCCTGTGTTCAAGAACTCATCTGAGAACCTGAATGAGTACACCAGGGTTGTTACAGACATAATTAAAACAGCTGTGGATAAATGTGTCCCCACAAAATCGCTCAGGAGCCATGAAATCCAGAATCCGCTGAGATCCAGGCTGGAGGCATTCAAGTTTGGAAACCAAGAATGCTATGAGAAGTGCAGGTATGATCTCTGGAAATCCATCCGACGTGGATATTCCGGATGCTCGACAGCTATGGCAGGGTTGGAATGCTGCAATCTCCTACCAAGCTAAATCTTGTGACAAAGGGGACAGCAGAGCTTTGCTTCCAGATGAGCTGAATGCCTCCTATGCTTGCTTTGACCACCAGAACAGGGAGGAACCATCTCCCGATGGTCCTTTGGTCTCAGTATCTGAAGATGACATGTGGGCTGCCTTCAAGAGAGCGAATCCGAGGAAAGCACCCGATCCAGATGGAATACCTGGCCGAATACTGGAGACCCGCGCTGACCCACTGGTGCGTTCACGGACATCTCCGCCCTCTCGCTCCGACAGTGTGTGGTAACCCACCTGCTTCAAACTGGCTTCACTCATACTGGTGCCCAAGAGGAGCGTGGTGACCTGTCTGAATGACCATCGCCCAGTGGCACTCACACCCACAGTAATGAAATGTTTCGAGAGGCTGGTGTTGAAGCATTTCAGCTCCTGTCTGAATGGTGACTTGGATCTGCCCCAGCAGATGCCATCTCATTGAGTCTTCACAAAACTCCAGAACATCTGGACAGCAAAGGTGCAAACATCAGCCTGCTCTTTATTGTCTACAGCTTGGCATTTAACACCATCGTCCCCTCAAAGTTATCAGTTAACTCCAAGACCTGGGTCTCAATACCCCCTTGTGCAATTGGATCCTGGATTTCCTCACTTGTAGACCTCGGATTGGCAAAAACATCTTCTCCACAATCTATATCAGCACCGGAGCACTGCAGGAATGCCACTCACTTTACACCTACGACTGTGTGGTTCCAGCACCATATATAAGTTTGATGATGACCCAACTGTCGTGGGCTGTATCTAAGGATGTGATCAATCAGTCTGCAGGAAGGAGGCTGAAAATTTGGCTGAGTGGTGTAATAACAACAATCTCTCACTCAATGTCAGTAAGACCAAGGAACTGATTGTAGACCAGGCGAGGGAAACCAGAGGTCCGTGAACCAGTACTTATTAGAGGATCAGAGGTGGAGAGGGTCAATTACTTTAAATTCCTGGGTGTCACTATCTCAGAGGACCTATCCTGGACCCATCATATAAATATAATTGTGAAGAAAGCACGGCAGGGCCTCTACTTCTTCAGGAGTCTGATGAGGTTTGGCACGTCATCAAAAACCTTGGCAAACGTCTACGGATGTGTGGTGGAAAGTGTGCTGACTGGCTGCCAATGCCTTTGAGCAGAAAATCCTACAAAAGGTAGTGGATTTGGCCCAGTACATCACGGGTAAAACCCTCCCAACCATTGAGCACATCGACGTGAAACATTGCTGTAGAAAAGCAGCATCCATCATCAGAGATCCCCACCACCCAGGCCAGGCTCTTTTCTCACTGCTGCCGTCAGGTAGAAGGTACAGGAGCCTCAGGACTCACACCACCAGGTTCAAGAACAGTTACTACCCCTCAAACATCGGCTCTTGAACAAAAGGGGATACCTGTGCTTATTTAAGGACTCTGTTATATTATTATTTCATGCTTGCTATTTATTTATATCTACATTGCTGTTTGTTGATAGTTTACTGTTACTGTACTATAGATTTGCTAAGTACGTTCACAGCAAAAAATAATCCCAGGGTTGCATGTGATGTACCTTGTATGTACTTTGATAATCAATTTTACTTTGAACTTTGGAAAGCTGTCTCAACCTGCTTTGTCCATTGCCATTTCTTCCTGATCTGTAATAATGAGTTCAAGAACACAATAGCTCAGTCTGGCAGGAACCTGTTGTTGTACATACCAAATTCTAATATGTCCTTTGGCCTTGGGGCATCCACCACTGCTGGAAGTTTCTCAGTACACTTGTGTAATTTCTTGTGCGTCAATGGTGTGACCACAGTAAGTGATGCTTGGTTTGGAGAATTCACACTTGTTGCACCATACTCTGAGCACATAATCTAAAAATCTTGTTAACACTACCATGAGATTTTGGAGATGTTCCTTGCCATCCGTACTGGGAACAATGCTGTCATCCAGCTAACCCGGAGTGCCTGGTCAACCTTGCAGCAACTGGCTCACAGCTTCCAGCCAGAGTGCAGTTGCAGATGACCCTCCAGAAATTAAGCCCTTTGTGAGTTTCTATGGTGAGAAACACTTCCATCTCCATCTATAAGTAGGCCTCAGCTAAGTCCATTTTGCCCAAGTTTCTTCCAGAAAGGTTTGCTAAGATATCCCATATTCTGGGCAGAGGACATTGATTTACATTTAGTACTGGGTTTATGGTAACCCCAGATACTGACAGACCCATTACTCTTGTCTACTGGTGTTGCCCATGGGTTCCACTCAACCTCAGAAAGAGCTCCTTCAGCCTCCATGTGATCTAGCACCCCCCCCCCCGGCTACCTTTGCAAAACTTGGGTGTGGCATTTTCACTATTTTACCCTTGATACGTTTGGGTTTTCCAATGTCATCCTTGAACACTGTTGTGGCATCCTCCACCTTCTTTAATTCACTTTCAGTTGACTCTGATACAGATGACGTGGCATCGAGTTGTAGTTGCCTCAGCCCATCATGACCCCACTATGCTGACCCTCCTGGTTTTACCACATGCAAGCCCAATGTGTCTTATTGTCTGTTGTATCTCACAGTTATCAATGGCATTCCACAGGAACTACCCTCTCCCCAGTACAAGTTCTTAGCTGGATAGCTGCAAGATTCAGCTCAGTTTCTTTTGAAATTCCGTTCAAACTCGTTTTGTGGAGCCAGTGTCCAAACCCATTTAATTAATTTGCCATTCACTTCTGGTGTAAGCCATATTGCTTGTCTCATGTTAGCTTTCACAAACAATACCTGTGCCCACTCTCCTGATGATCAGATTTCTCATCATGCGGTTTAGTTCTCTTTTTGAACCTGCAACTTGCCCTTTTATCTTTTTCTCTTCCCTGTGCACTCCATTTATTTTTGTCTGCACGACGTACTCTTTGTCTGTGCCTGACTTGGTTGCATTTTCTGCAAGTTTCAACTTAAATCTGCATTGGTCTAGTCTAGTGTATGAGAGCCCCTGCCACAACGGTAACACAATTCGTCTGGCCAGGCAGGTTTCTGTTTGGACACTGCAATTTCGTTCACGCTCACTGACTGCAACTGTTGCCATTGATACATCAATTTTAACTTCTCTTTTAAAAGTAAGGTGTGCTTCAGTTAGGAATTATGTAAACAACAAAGAACACTGGATCTTTAATATATTTACAATATTACTCAAGTGTTACTGAAATATTACAGACACGACAGTGCCTTCCGGTCCCGGACTCTCCCACTATAGGAAACACATAGTTAGAATTCCTCTCATCAGTGCGTCCAAGTTTTCCTACCACTGGATTAGCCCCAAGTCCAGGGTAATAAGGATAGGAGGGGGAAATGAAACTAGTTATAACAATTTTACTTCAGGGACTGTAAAGGGAGTGCTTAAATCCCCATTGCATTTTTTAAAGGGACAAAACTGCTCTTCAGCTATTCTTTGATACCTGTTACTCTGCCCAGCACTAGGATGGTCAAAGTAATTTATTTTCAAAGTAAGTTTATGCCACCATATAGAACCCTGAGATTCTTTTCTTTTTGCAGGCAGTCACAGTAGAACAAAGAACTACAATCTCCCTCAACCTCTCTCTCCTCTTATTGAATTAGGAATTCTATATCTAAAGCTCTAAGGGATGCAGACTCAGTTACTCTAACCTACACATTTTCTTGCAGGCATTCACAGTAGAACAAAGGAATACAATAGCACAGGCAGACCTGGGTTCGATTCCCGCCACTGCCTGTAAGGAGTTAGTACGTTCTCCCCGTGACCGCGTGGGTTTCCACCGGGTGCTCCAGTTTCCTCCCACTGTCCGAAGATGTACTGGGTAGGCTAATTGTTCATTGTAAATTGTCCTGTGGTTAGGTTACCGTTAAATGGGGTTGTGGGGTTGCTGGTGGCGTGTATTGATAAATTAAACACTAGAGGTACTCAGCAGGTCAGGCAGCATCTGTTTCGGGCTGAGACCCTTCATCGGGACTGAACAGGAAGGTGCAGAAGCCAGATAAATCCTGCATATTAATACGGAATTAAAGTAAATTGGCACTGACTTGATGAGCCAAGGGTCCTGTTTCCATTCTGTCATTCCCTGTGACTGGAGTAGTTGGTAACTGGTTCACATGTACCGAGACAAAGAGAAAAGCTGTTGTTCAAAGTCAAGTTTATTGTCATATGCACAAGTACATTGATGAAGGGAGAGCAGTGGATGTAGCGTATATGGATTTCAATAAGGCATTTGATAAGGCTCCCCATGCAAGGCTCATTCATAAAGTAATGAGACCTGGAATCCAAGGAGACCGTGCTTTGTGGATCCATAATCGGCTTGCCCACAGAATGCAAAGGGTGGCTGTAGATGGGTCGTATTCTGCATGGAAGACGGTGACCAGTGGTGTTCCAGAGATCTGTTCTGGGATCCCCCCCTCTTTGTCATTTTTGTAAATGACCTGGATGGGGGGATGTCACATGATGATGTAGGATCGAGACGTGGAAATCCAGCTCTCCCGTAAAAAAACAGTAAAATAACGTTTAAGTGAAGAAAAATTAGTAAATAATTTTTTTAAAACTACTTATAAACTATTCAGGATTGTCTTAAGATATGCTTCCTAAACAGAAGCAGAAGAAAACTAGTACTTTGAAGACAACACATGTTGGAAAAGTATCAAGGCCGGTCACTATGAAAGAGCCTCGGGCTCAACTGCATTTTACCTCCGGCGATACAGAACAGGAAACTGCGGCAACATCAACCGTTTCCAAAAAAAAAGAGCAACAGGAATTGTGCATGCGTGAAGGAAGGGACATGCGCAAACACGAGCAACCCAAACTACAAATCCCAGCTATGAGCAGAACTGACAGTGAAAGTGAAGATGAGGTGGAATCAGATTCTCTGGCTAAATCAGACGAAGATGAAGAGACAAACAAAGAAGAGCAGGAAGAGGTTGGAGGTGATGGAGACATAAGAAAAACTTTGGTGCAAATAATGCATGAATTAAAAGCATTAAAAGTAATAAAAAGATATTAAAAATATGAAGATTATGTTTGATAAAATGATGAAAAGACAGGACAAAATGGACAAGAAAATTAAAAACTTGGAAGAAACAATGGGAGACAACTTCGATAGAGTAAATAAAATAGAAGATAATATTTCTGCCTGGACATCAGAAAGAAAACAGTTGTTGGAAAAAGTGGATGTGCTTGAAAATTTTCGCAGACAAAACAATATTAAGATTCTTGGACTTAAAGAAGGTATAGAGGGAGAGGATCCAATAATTTTTTTTTCAAAAATGGATCCCGGAAATTTTGGAAATGGAAGAAGGAACCCAGTTAATTGAAATTGAAAGGACTCACCGAGCCTTAAGACCAAGACCTCAAGTTGATCAAAACCCACGATCAATCTTGATAAAATGCTTAAGATATCAAGATAAAGAAAAGATCCTGAAGGCAGCTGCCCAACGTGCCAGAAAGAGAAACGGGCCATTGATGATAGAAGAGAAAACAGTTCTTTTCTATCCTGATATAAGTTATGACCTTTTGAAGAGAAAGAAGGAATTTAACCCAGTGAAAAAAGTTTTATGGGAAAAGGGTTATAAATTTATATTGCGCCACCCGGCAACCCTGATAATTTTTTTGGATGACGGAAAAAGAAGATTTTTTACTGATTATCGGGATACAGAAGAATTCGCAAAAGAACTCCCAAATATTCACTAATTACAGTCAAAGATTTAAAAGTGAAACGGATTAAAGATGAAGATAGGGACAGTGAATGGAACTGATGGGAGTTTAAGGACAGAAGAATATTTAAATATATTCTTAATTATATGATACAGGGGAGAAAGGTTAAAATTTGAGAAATATTAATCGAGAGTAGTGATATATTTTTTTCTTCTCTTATATATACTTTTTTATGTTACGGGGGAGCTGGGGGAACTTCGGATCGATTGCTATGGGACTCACGTGTGTAATCATGGCGATTGCCATGACCCGTACAATAGAGGGGGGTAATGTTGTGTTTTTTTTCTTTCACAACATTAGTTGGGGGGTATTTTGTTATTTTTTTCTTTATAATCTATTTTTCTTTTATCTTTCTTTCTTTGCCTGGACAATTGGGGGGGGGGGGACACACATAGCAACATGAAGAATTTTAAAAAGATTGCCCAAGTTACTACGAAAGTTGAAAGATTAGGTGTTATAATAGACTGGAGTAACCCTGTTAAAAATAATGACTAATTTACTGAATTTTTAAAGTTTTAATGTTAATGGGCTTAATGGACCAGTGAAAAGAAAAAGAATTTTAACATATATTAAGAAAATGAAAATAGATATAGGTTTTTTACAAGGAACACACTTAACAGAGATAGAACATCAGAAATTAAAGAGAGATTGGGTCGGAAATGTTATCGCAGCTTCATTTAACTCAAAGGCGAGGGGAGTTGCAATTTTGGTTAATAAAACTTTACCAATTAAAATACAAAATGAATTAATTGATTCTGTGGGGAGATATGTAATTATACATTGTCAATTTTTTTCAGAACTATGGACTCTTATGAATATTTATGTACCAAATGAAAATGATGTAAAATTTATACAAGAGGCCTTTTTGAATTTGGCTGACGCATATGACAAAATATTAATAGGTGGAGATTTTAATTTTGTTTAGACCCAGTTTTAGATAGATCAACAAAAGTTGTTACAAAATCAAAAGTAGCAAAATTAACTTTATCATTGATGAAAGATTTAAATTTGATTGATATATGGAGAAGAATTAATCCAAAAGAAAGAGATTATTCATTTTATTCAAATAGACATAAAACTTATTCAAGGATAGATTTTTTTCTATTATCAACGAATATTCAAGACAGAGTGAAAAATATGGAATATAAAGCAAGAATATTGTCAGATCATTCCCCCTTGATAATGACAATGATAATGATGGATAAAGAGGAATCAATTTACAAATGGAGATTTAATTCAATATTATTAAAACGTCAAGATTTTTGCGATTTCATGAAAAAGCAGATTTAGTTTTTTTTAAGATACAAATTTACATTCAGTTGATGATAAATTTATAGCATGGGAAGCATTGAAGGCATATTTGAGAGGTCAGATAATAAGTTATACTAAAATTAAGAAGGAATATATGGTAGAAACAGATTAATTGGAGAAAGAGATTACAAAATTAGAAAAAGAATCTCAAAGATATATGACAGAAGAAAAAAGAAGACAACTTGTTAACAAGAAGTTACAATATAATACACTTCAGACATACCGAACAGAAAAAGCAATTATGTGAACTAAACAGAGATATTACAAAGTAGGTGAAAGATCACACAAGATTCTTGCTTGGCAGTTAAAAACAGACCAGACTTTCAAAACGATAAATGCAATTAGAACAAGTGTAAATAAAATTACTTATAAACCTTTAGAAATTAATGAAATTTTTAAGAATTTTTATTCTGAACTCTATCAATTAGAATCACAAAATGATAATGTTGAGATAGAAAGGTTTTTATCACAAATAACTCTTCCAAAATTGAATTCGGAAGAACAGAAGGGATTGGATATGCCTTTTACATTAAAAGAGGTTGAAGAAGCTCTAGGATCACTTCAGAACAATAAATCCCCAGGAGAAGATGGTTTTCTGTCTGAATTTTACAAAAAGTTTAAAGATTTACTAATTCATCTTTTTAATGGAGTTAATACACCAAGCGGAAAGAATGCATAAACTTCCAGAATCTTTTTTGATAGCTATTTTAACAGTATTGCCAAAAAAAGATAGAGAGATCTTTTAAAGCCAACATCATATAGACCTATTTCTTTGTTGAACACCGACTATAAAATAATAGTAAAAATTTTATCTAATAGATTATCTAAATACTTACCAAAATTAATACATATGGATCAAACAGGATTGATCAAAAATAGACAATTGGCAGATAATGTAACTTGGTTACTTAGTATAATTCATCTGGCACAAAAGAGGGAGGAAATGAGTGTGGCAGTTGCTTTAGATGCAGAAAAAGCATTTGATAGATTGGAATGGGATTTTGTATTTAAGGTATTAGAAAAGTATGGGTTAGGAAAATCTTTTATAAAATGGATTAAAACCTTAAATACTAATCCCAAAGCTAAAGTAATGACAAATGGACAAATTTCAACATCATTTCAGTTAACAAGGTCAACTAGACAAGGTCGTCCATTATCAACTGCTTTATTTGTGTTGGTGATAGAACCATTAGCTGAATTAATTAGAACAGACCCAGATATTATGGGTTTCAGAGTTAACCAGGAGGAATATAAGATTAATTTATTTGCTGATGATGTTTTGCTTTATTTAACAAACCCATTGTATTCACTGTGTAAATTATCTTCTAGATTGGAAGAATATGGGAAAATATCAGGCTAAAATAAATTGGGATAAAAGTGAAATTCTATCCCTTACTAAAGGAGATTATAGTCATTGTCAATTAATAACTCAATTTAGATGGCCGATAAATGGTATAAATATTTAGGTATAAGAGTTGATAATGATATAAAGAATTTATATAAATTAAATTATTTACCATTATTGAAAAAATTCAAGATCTTGATAAATGGATGATGTTACCAATAACATTAGTAGGCAGAGTAAATGCTGTAAAAATGAATGTATTCCCTAGATTACAATATTTATTCCAAACACTACCAATACAATTACTGCAGAAGTTTTTTCAAGAGTTAAATAAATGTGTGAGGAAGTTTCTTTGGAAAGGTAAGATGTCCAGAATATTGTTGGAAAAATTGACATGTAAATTTGAATTAGGAGGGTTACAACTTCCAAACTTTAAAAATTATTATAAAGCAAATCAACTTAGATTTATTGCATCTTTTTTTGATGAAGATAAACTGGCATGGGTTAGAATAGAACTTGATAAAATAGGAGAAAATATACCAGAAGATTTTATATATAAGTGGGAATCTAAATGGATACGGGAAAAGAAAGAATCTCCTATATTAAAACATTTGATTGATTTTTGGAATAAGATAAATGTTGATGATGAGATAAAGAAATCTTTATTAGTAAAGAGACCTTTAACTCAAAATAAACTTATTCCTTTTACAATGGATAACCAACTTTTATACAACTGGTTTCAAAAAGGGATTAGATAGATAGGAGATTGTTTTGAAGGAGGTATATTAATGTCACTTGATCAATTAAAGAATAAACATAAAATATCAAACAACACTCTTTTTTGTTATTTCCAATTAAGGGCTTATTTAAGAGATAAATTGGGTCAAACAATGTTATTGCCGAAACCTAATGAAATAGAAATTTTAATTCAAAAAGGAAAAATTTTAAAAATTATTTCTTGTATGTATAGTTTGATTCAAAAGCAGGGAATTAAACAAGGAATTCATGTCAAGACAAAAATGGGAAACTGATTTGAATATTAAAATTGAAGAAACAAATTGGTCAATACTACGTCTTGACAGTATGACAAATACAACAAATGTCCGGCTAAGACTAGTGCAATATAATTTTTTACATCAATGATATATTACACCACAAAAAATAAATAAATTAAACCCAAATTTATTTGATCAATGCTTCCGATGTAATCAAGAAATTGGTACTTTTTTACACTCTACTTGGTCTTATTTTAAAATTCAACCTTTTTGGACAAATTTAAGAGTTTTACTGGAACAAATTATTGTTATACAACTTCCACATAATCCAACATTATTTTTACTAGGCGATATTGAAGGGATAAAATCGAAATCCAAATTGAATAAATATCAGAAAGAATTCATAAAAATTGCATTGGCAGTAGCCAAAAAGGCTATTGCAGTTACTTGGAAATCGGATTCATACATAAGTATAGATCGTTGGAAGAATGAAATTTTTACCTGCATTCCACTTGAAAAAATTACTTATAATTTAAGAGATAAATATGAAATATTTCTGAAAATTTGGCACCCTTATTTACAAAAGATAGGATTAAATATATAGGTGCTCTGAAGATAAAATTATTGGTTATCTGGGGAAAGAAAGAAATATACATATTAAAGCTATTATGAACTCCATGGAGCATGTGGGGATCTTCCGATATCCAGGCATTCTTTCTTTCTTCCTTTCTTTCTTTTTTCTTCTCTTTTTTTTTCTATAGGGATATGTTAAGGGGAGGGGGGAAGGGTTGATAATTTTTTTTCTTTCTGTAACCTATTTGAAAATTCAATTTTAAAAATTATATTAAAAAATGACCTGGATTTAGAAGTAGAAGGGTGGGTTAGTAAGTTTGCTGATGGCACAGAAGTTGGGGGTGTTGTGGACAGTCTGGAGGCTTGTCAGAGGTTACAGTGAGACATCGATAGAATACAGAACTGGGTTGAGAAGTGGTAGGTGGAGTTCAACCCAGATAAGTGTGAGATGATTCATTTTGGTAGGTCAAATTTGAAGACAGAATGTAATATTAATGGTAAGACTCTTGGCAATGTGGAGGAGCTTGTCCTTGAGACAATCAAAGTTGCTGCACAGGTTAACAGTGTTGTTAAGAAGGTGTATGGTGTAATGGTCTTCATCAACCATGGGACTGAGTTCAAGAGCAGTGAGGTAATGTTAAAGCTATAGAAGACCTTAGTTAGACCCCTGGAGTACTGTGCTCAGTTCTGGTCACCTCACTACAGGAAGGATGTGGATACTATGAAGAGAGTGCAGAGGAGATTTACAAGGATATTGCCTGAATTGGAGAGCATGGTTTATGAGAACAGGTTGAGTGAACTTGGAATGACGGAGGATGAGCGGTGACCTGATAGAGGTGTATAAAATGATGAGAGGCATTGATCATGTGGATAGTCAGAAGCTTTTTCCCGGGGCTGAAATGGCTAACATGAGGGGGCACTGTTTTAAGGTGCTTGGAAGAAGGTACAAGGGGTATGTCAGAGGTAAGTTTTTCACACAGAGTATGATGGGTGCATGGAATGCACTGTCAATGACGGTGGTATAAGTGGATACAGTGGGGTCTTAGATAGGTACATGGAGCTTGGAAAGATAGAGGGCTATGCGGTGGGGAAATTCTAGGCAGCTGCTAGAGTAGGTTACCTGGTTGGCACAACATTGTGGGCCGAAGGGCCTGTAATGTGCTGCAGATTTCTATGTTCTATGTCTCTAGGTACATGTGTGCACTGGTACAATGAAAGGCTTAACTAATGCAGAATTGCGGGAACATGGCATTGTATAAGCAGCATTCACACACAAAAACGAATGACAAAAACATACACAATTTTTGCGGGAAAGTAAAACAAAAAAATTCCCTTTTAGTGTACGGTGGTCAAGATTCAAGATTATGAACATGAGAAAGTCTGCAGATGCTGGAAATCCAAAACAACACTCACAAAACTCACAAAAAGCTGGAGGATCCTCCAGCTTAAGATTCAAGGTTCATTAATGTCATTTCCTGCACGCAAATGTAAGGAGAGTGAAATTACTGTTACTCCAGATCTGATGTAGCACAAAAACAGACAAAACATAAAGAACACAGTAATTACCAAAAACACACAATAGATAGCTTATATACATGGATTGATTGGATGTCCATAAAGTGATGTTAGACTGTACGTAAGATGAATGACAGGAAATTAAAAAAAGGAGAGGTGGAGTTCGTGGCTGGAAGTGTTAATCAGCCTTAATGCTAGGGGAGATTAACTGTCTTTGAGTCTGGTGGTGTCGTGGTTTCTCGTGCCCCACAAATGATTGGGAGACACAGAAGATTCTTCAAGAAGGGTTAAACTTTAATTTGCAAATCAAAGCTGAGACAGTCATTGAGCTAGTCGCTGATTGCCCACCGATCCTCGGACACGGCATTTTTTTATAGCAATCTCCTGGTTTAGTTGCATTAGCATATGCAATCAGCCTATAGTTGCGTATCACACGTACATCCGCCACTATTGTTTCTATCCATTGACTTAATCATGTTCTAATCTACATCTCTTAGCTACCTCTTATTAACACAACATTGTCTTCTACATTCTTAGGATTTCATTCTCCTACTAAATTGGGTACATGCATAGCAAATAGCAAACTCAGATTTTCTAATCTACATCTCTTACCTACCTTTTATTAACACAACGTTGTCTTCTACATTCTTAGGATTTCATTCTCTAGCAAATAGCAAGTTGCAACTTTTATACTCCAATATATCCCCCCTTTGAGACCCAGAGTCTCACACAGAGAAAAGACTGAGAGTCTGTGCACAAAAGCCCCAATAAACTCAAGCACTTATTCCCAAATCTCGGGTTAAACTATAATTTTCTTCGCTAAGACCTCAAAGTATTCTCTCGCTGTTACCCTGGGCTGCTGAGCCAAAAACCTGTCCCGCTGTACCTGAGACAGGGAAAAAGACTCAGAAGCCCTTACAATCTACTCCCACACTGTCGTTTTGCTCTTGTTCATCCTGCAGGTGTTGTAGGCTGTAACGATACATTTTCGGTGTTTCTTCCTCCACTGAGCTTGCTTCAGTAATTGCCACGGGCATCGGAAATTGTTTGGTTGCAGCATGCACTACAAGAGATTTGAGACAAGGAAGAAAACAGCACAGCACAAGCGCACAGCTCAACAATACAATACTGACAGTTATTGCTATTTTAGTCAGCCATGCTCCACATCCTCCGAGTCTATTTTCCAACCAAAGAACTGATGTTCAAACCCTGCGTTCTGTTTGACCTCTGTCCGCAGATTCTTTAATTTATTCATTGCTCTGGTGAAAGACCCTTCTGGGCTAGTATTGTTCGGTATGAAAATGCAGCATTGTTCTCCAAACATTACACACACACACCCTTTTTCTGCCAAAAGCCAATGCAGTACCTGTCTGTTTTGCCACGCCATCCTGCTAGTTGCATTTAGCTGTTGCCCTAAGGCCTCCAGTGCATCATTGGTGTAGTTGATGAATCTCTGTTGATTGTAGTATATATAGTTTATCCATTCAACATTTTTGCTTACCCCTATCACGGGTATGATAGCTTCCCAGCCTGCAGCAATCTCATTTCGTGCCTTGAATTCGTTAGATATACCTCTCGGCTGTCCTATACTGTCAATCCGGATTGTCGGGTCAGGGTAATATTTTCTCTTCTGCCGTAGCAGAGTCCGCTGCTCAGGGAAGTTTAGCATTGGACTGTACTTCAGGGGACGTTATAACTTCCTGAAGCAGCATGACACGCGTACATGTTCCTTCCCACCTGAGGGGGAGCGTAGATCTCAGACCACCTTCCTGTCCACACAGCCACCAAGTGACTGCTAATGGGATAGTCTGAGAGTCCATTGCACCCTCAGGAGGAGGGGAACCCATCAAGTGTCTTTTACCTGGGGTGACATCCCACGTCTGAGTGCAGTTGCCTCGGAAGTGGCCAACCAGGTGAGTGCCCACCCGCATGAAACATTCATAATTCAGATGGTCCTGCATTATAAGCTGTTGCAGTGTAGGTGTCTGGCTTCTTTTATTTACAGCCCATGGTCTGCTGTAATTGCATTCAGAGGCAAGCTTGCTTTGATCAAACTGCGAGGAAGCCTGATATAGCATACACCAATAGGGGCACATTGGTGCATTGTTCAGACAGTTTTGATAGCAGGGATCTGCTTTAACACAAATCCTCATGAAACAAGCCCTAACCGGACCTGGACACTGTCGTTCGCGTTATTCCCTGTGCTCACTTCGCCACTGCGTGCAGGTGGAGGAGTTATAAGCATGGGAACTACATGCTGAGTGGGGCTTTCCCTTGAGCACAGGTAACAATTTTGTCTCTTCATCATTCCTGCCCATTGATACCACTGATTAGTACGTGTCTGTAACCATGGCGAGGAGGTAAGTGTTGTGCTCCTCTTACTTCTTTTCTGTAGGTTACCAGTCCCATTCCATATCTGCCCCACTAATGGTTCCCAAGTCTGCACTGGAGTATGTGGGTGCTCTGTCCCCAGGGGCACGACTGGCATTCCCAGCTCATCCCCATTATCTGAAGAAGCCCGACTATCCACCACCACATCCTGAGGGTCTTCCGGCCCGTCCTCAGAATCAAAAAATTCCCTTACTAATTGATCAAACTCCTGCGGTGCAGTGTCAGTTCCTGTTCCCCCTGTCTGTCTCCTGCTAACTTCTCTTCCGCATCACTTACCTCGGACACTTCACATGGTTGCCCTTGCGGGACTGCCCTCGTGCAATGGTTCAGATGGTACCAGGTGGAGCGTCCTTCTACCTGAACTGCGGTGGGTGATGCCTTGGTCACCGTAAAGGGTCCTTCCCTTCTCGGGAGGGGGCTTTTCTGTTTCTTTCGCATCCGGGTACGGAGCTGAAGCCAGTTTCTCACCGTACCCTCCTCTCTCTCTAACAGGCTGTTTCTCCAGCACCTTAGTGTCTTCCTCGCTTGTAATCAATATTCCACCTGTCCTCCTCAGCCTTTCTCCCTCCGTTCTGAAGAGTTTTAGCACTTCCATTTCTCGTTCTCTTTTTTGCCCTCTTTTCTTAGATTTATCTTTTGGTTTGTAATTTTTAATTAGGCCCTCCATTTCTTCGCACAAACTTACATCAAATGTTCCTTCTCTTGGCCACTTTGTGACCAGGTTTTTGGTTCTTTTTTCCCATTTTTCTGAAGCTTTTGTGATCTCATATTTATTTATCAGGTATTTTTTTGCTCAGAATCTCTACTGCCGTTCCTTTACCTGTCATGTTGTTCTCTCTTTTTAGGGTATTTCAGAGATTCACAGTTCGTTTACTGGATAATATTATTTACTCTAATTCTATGCCTATCGTCTATCTACCAGCGCTTTAAACTATATATTGGACTGTCCTTGTTTCCTATTCTGTTCTGCCCGTGCAGACCTCTATTCAGAGCGGTACCCACAGAACTTTCTCTTTGCACCTCGTCCAGTCAGACCCTTATCTCTTAAGGCGGTATCCACGAGGATTTTCTCTATTTTTACTTTCCCTGCCCATTCAGACCTTTGTTTCATACGAAGCGGTATCCACAGGGATATTATTCACTCTAATTCCATGCCTAGTCTATCGTCTATCTACCAGCCCTGCCCGTGCAGACCTTCGTTTCATACGGACTTACCAACACCACGTGAAATTTTTCTTAACTTAACTTCTTATTAGCTTATTTGTACTTACCCTCACTGCCGTGTTCCTGATCAATCCTTTGAGCCTCCTGTTAACCCCCAATTCTGCCAGATTCTTTGGACCGGAAAGTTCCACACTTCTGAGACTCCAAGACCTCCCCAAAACCAACAGAATTCTTAGTCCAAATTGTCGCAAAAAGCGCTTACCTTTTGTTTGGGTGCACCCTTAATTCTGTTAGCCTTGTGGGGGTCCCTAGAGGACTGGGAAGTGTCCACGATCTGCCATTTCATTTCAGCGGGTCTCTTTCCAGTCCTCCTGCGGTTGCCAATTTTGGCGTGGTTTCTCGTGCCCCACAAATGATTAGGAGACACAGAAGATTCTTCAAGAAGGGTTAAACTTTAATTTGCAAATCAAAGCTGAGACAGTCATTGAGCTAGTCGCTGATTGCCCACCGATCCTCGGACACGGCATTTTTTATAGCAATCTCCTGGTTTAGTTGTATTAGCATATGCAATCGGTCTATAGTTGCGTATCACACGTACATCCGCCACTATTGTTTCTATCCATTGACTTAATCATGTTCTAATCTACATCTCTTAGCTACCTCTTATTAACACAACATTGTCTTCTACATTCGTAGGATTCTTAGAATTGGGTACATGCATAGCAAATAGCAAACTCAGATTTTCTAATCTACCTCTCTTAGCTACCTTTTATTAACACAACGTTGTCTTCTACATTCTTAGAATTTCATTCTCTAGCAAATAGCAAGTTGCAACTTTTATACTCCAATAGTGGTCCTGCCATGGATGCTACGCAGCCTCCTCCTGATGAGAATGGGACAAACAGTAGACTTGCGGGGTCCCTCATGATGGCACTGGGCCTTTCTTTGCCAGTGTGTTCCCTGTAGCGTGGCATCCGGGCTGGAGTTGGCACTCCCCTCCAGAGTTCGCTCGGCAGAGGACAAGCTGTATCGTGGTCGACTGCGGATTTCTGCGGCATTCGCGGACTCAGGGTCTGGACTTGCTTTTGCGTGGCCGTATTTCACTGATTTCATACTTGTGCTTGCTGTGTGCGCTTTGTGCTGGGTGTGATCACTGGTACTGCATTTTGCATTTTAGTCCCAGCATAATGCTGTCTCGTTTGGCTGTATTTATGAGTGTTCATGTATGGTTGAATGACAATTAAACTTGGCTTGAGTTGAATTGAGTATACCCATGATGGCAGATGGGTTGGTGCCAGTGACGTATTGGGCAGTTTTGACTAAACCTCCCGTCTGCTCCAGTGCAGTTTCCAAGATGAGCAGTGGTGTAGCTCGTTCAGCTGCTCTTCTACTGCACACCTGCGGAATGAGGTGCAAAGTCCAGCTCCTCCCAGCCTCCTCAGAAAGTCTTGGTGTTGGTGAGCTTTCCTGACTACGTAGGAAGCGAAACAGCAGCGATCAGAGTTGAGCTGGACCAACTAGCTTTGGATGGCACCCAGGGAGATCACTTCATGGACTGAGACAGAGAAAAGGGAAACGGAACGCAGGATAAATGTCGCAGTTGCAGAGGAAGCGTGGTGCAGGCAGGGAAGTAAATTCCAATGGCCAAGACGAGATAGATTGCGAGATCAGGAGTTCCCTAACCAACATTGCCTCTAATCTCATTACAGTTGCACATTGGTCTCAGCAGGACATTTGTACACAGCCTGAAACCTGTGCAGCACTTTAAACGTTATTTTTGTATTATGCACACCGAACAACTCACAAAACAAATAAATGATATCAGACAGTTGAAGCACTGACAGGCACACCAGTAATAGTAAAATGTGTTCAGTGGGCCAGTGGTTTATTAAAAACGAGCTACTGACTTCCATTCTGTGTTTATTGTTACAACTTGTATCAGTGTTGCAACTTGAAACACTGCCAATGTAAATACATTGAAGCTCTAAAATGTTTCAAGGTGAAGGTCATGATAACTATGTAAGCTTCTGGGGTAAGGTGTGTGTTAGAGAGGTGTTCTGCCTATAAAAAAGATACACAAAGTCAGGTTACCGACAAAGCCTGCTCTTCTCAAGAAAGATCTGTTTGCATGCGCCATGCCTTGATCAGAACGACTCTCAGAGATCCTTAGAAGAACTGTAGAGATGGATGAAGCTGGAAAAGGCTGCAAAAGCACTTCCAAAGATCTGAGTGTTTATCGGTCCATAGTAGGAGAAATTGTCTACAAATGGAGGAAATTCAGTGCTGTTGCTACTTCTCTGAAGTGGGTGTCCTGCAAAGATCACCCCAAGAGCTGAAGGAGGCAAAAAGGATTCCATGGGTAACAGCAAAAGGCCTGCAGAAAGCTCTGGAACTTGCTAAAGTCTCTGTTCATGTGTCCACTATATGAAAAACACTGAGCAAGAATGGTGTTCATGAAGGACACCACACAGGAATCCACAGCTCTCAAAAAAAAAACTTTACTGCACGTCTCAAGTTTGCAAAAGACCACTTCGATGTTCTATAACACTTCTGGGACAAAGTTCTGAGGGACAGATGAGACAAAAGTTGAACTTTTTGCAGAAATGCACATTGTAGGAAAAAGGGCATTGCACACCAACACTAAAACCTCATCCCAACTATGAAGCGTGGTGGAAAGAGCATCATGCTCTGGGACTGCTTTGCTGCCTCAGGGCCTGGACAGCTTGCAATCGATGAGGGAACAATGAATTCAAAATTGCTTCAAGATATTATAAAGGAGAATGTCAGGGTAGCAGTCCATCACTTGAAGCTTAATAGAAGTCAGATAATGCAACAAGACAATGATCTGAAAGACAAGAGTTAAGTCGACAATAGAGTGGTTTAAAAAGAAGGAAATTTGTGTTTTGAATGGACAAGTCAAAGTCCTGACCTTAATCCTATAGAAATGTAGTAGAAGGACCTGAAGCAAGCAGTTCATGCAAGGAAGCCCACCAGCATCCCAGAGTTGAAGCAGTTTTGTAGGGAGGAATGGCCTAAAATTCCTCCAAGCTGATGTGTAGGACTGATCAACACTTACGGGAAACATATGGTTGAAGTTATTGCTGTACAAGGGAGTCACATCAGTTATTGGGAGCAAAGGTTAACGTACTTTTTCCAACACATACATGTAATATTGGATTATTCTTCTCAATAAATAAATGAACAAGTATAATGTTTTTTGTGCTATTTATTTAATTGGATTATCTTTATCTAGTTTTTAGGACTCACATGAAGATCTGATCACATTTTATGTCATATTTATGCAGAAATAGAGGAAATTCTACAGGGTTCACAAACTTTCTAGCACCACTGTATATTAACATTATACAGAAGAACATTCCGACTGTGCAGCAACATAGGCTATTTGCGTGGGAGCGTTTCTGTTACAGCAAGGACACACACCCATGCAGCTTGGAGGGAACAGTGTCCTTAATGCGCAACTGTTCTGATAGGTCATCAGTAAAACTGGGAAACAGCGTTGCTTTATTTATTAATAAATCTTTAAATGAGCGGGAGAAGCATTTCAAAACAATTTTGGGCTGGGCATGGTTTGGAAGTATACTTGACTTGTAGTAAAATGGCATTTCTTTTTCCATAACAAAATGGAACCTGTATTGTACCAGACTTATTTGCTAATAGTGTTCATGCAACACTATGCTGTTGAAATCTGAGACCTTGGCAAACTGCAGACCAGCAGAGTTGGTTACTGAAAGACTGGTAAGTACTCTAATTAGGCAGGTGAACAGAATGCACCTTGAATTGATGTAGGGTAGCTGTTCATGTGTTTAAAGGAATGACTGTGCTGTCTTTTTTGTGAAGCCATCACCGGCTCTTGCACAGTGCTAGTTTTCCCTTGCTGCAAGTAAAATAAATGTGCTTATGATTGATCCACTCTGAGTTAGTTGTTGTTTGTTATAAGGCGTAGTGTAAAGTGGTGTATGGCCAAGGTTAACGCGTCGGTCTAGTGATCTGAAGGTCGTTAGTTCGAGCTTTGGCTGAGGCTGCATGTGTGTCCTTGAGCAAGGCATTTAACCACACATTGCTCTGCGACAACACCGGTGCCAAGTTATATGGGTCCTAATGCCCTTCCCTTGGACAACATTGGTGGCATGGAGAGGGGAGACTTGCCCAGGCCTGCGTCAACATCAAAAATCGATGGACAGCTGAAGAAGTGAAAAGTGCTCAACAGACAACTGGAACCAGCAGGGAGGATGCTGTGGTTGGCATGGACCAGCACTACAGCACAGAAAGAGGACATTCAGCCCATCTCTTCTGTGTCAAATTATTATTCTGCCATCCCATTGACCTCTGCAGCTGAACAACAGCCCTCCACGCAGTTATTCAAACTTACCTTAAATGTTATGATGGAACCTGCATCCACCACTGTCACCTCCTTCTGAGTGAAGATGTTGTTTATTTATTTAGAGATTCAGTGTGGAAAAGGAGCTTCCAACACAACAAGCTGCACTGCCCAGCAATCCACCTATTTAACCAGAGCCTAATCACAGGGCAATTTACAATGATCAATTAACTTACCAGCTAGTCTGTGTTTGGACTGTGGGAGGAATCCGGCACACCCGGAGGAAACCCTTACGGTCATGGGGAGAACGTATAAACTTCTTACAGGCAGAACTGGAAATTAACTCTGAACTCAGATGCTCCGAGCTGTAATAGTGTCGTGTTAATGACTATGATACCATGGCACCCCTCGCGTTTCCCTTAAATATCTCACCTTTCACCCTTAACCCATTACCTCTGGTTCTAGTCTCACCCTACCTCAGTGGAAAAGGCCTGCTTGCAATTACCCCTCATAGACCATAAGACATAGGAGCAGAATTAGGCCATTTGGCCCAGTGAGTCTGCTCCACCATTCAATCATGACTGATCCTTCTATTGTCCTCCTCAGCCTCTCTCCCCGGCTTTCTCCGCATAACCTTTGATGCCGTGTCCTATCAAGAACCTATCAAGTACTGCCTTAAATACACCCAACAACCTGGCCTCCACAGCTGCCTGTGGTAATAAATTCTACAAGTTCACCAGCCTCTGGCTGAAGATATTTCTCTGCATCTCTGTTTTAAATTGACGTCCCTCTTCCTGAGGCTGCATCCCCTCATCCTAGGCTCCCCCACCATGGGAAACATCCTTTCCATCTCTACCGTGTCTAGGCCTTTCAACATTCTAAATTCCAGCGAGTACAGACCCAGAGCTATCAAACGTTGCTTGTATGATAACCCTTTCATTCCCAAAATCATCCTTGTGAGCCTCCTCTGGACCCTCTGCAATGCCAGCATATCTTTGCTTAGATGAGGAGCCCAAAGCTGTTCACAAGACTCAAGCTGAGAACTCACCAGTGCCTTGTAAAGCCTCAGCATCACATCCCTGCTCTTGTATTTTAGACCTTTTGAAATGAATGCTAACATTACATTTGCCTTCCTCTCCATTGACTCTATCTGCAAGCTAACCTTCAAGCTGTTCTTCAAAAGGACTCCCAAGTCCCTTTGCACCTCAGTTTTTTTGGATTTTCTCCTCATTTAGAAAATAGTCTACATATTTATTTCTACAACCAAAGTGCCTGACCTTGCATTTTCCAACATTGTATTTCATTTGCCACTTTCTTGCCCATTCTCCTACTCTGTCTAAGTCCTTCTGCATCCTACCTGCCCCTCCACCAATCTTCGTATCATCAACAAACTTGGCAACAAAGCCATCGATTCTATCTAAACCATTGATATAAAGAATAACAAGAAATGGTCCCAACACTGACTCCTGCGGAATATCACTAGTCACTGGCAGCCAAACAGGAAAGGATATTTTTAATCCCACTAGCTGCCTCCTACAAATCAGCCAATGCTATAACCATGCCAGTAACTTTCCTGTAATACTATGGGCTCTTAACCTGGCAATCAGCCTTGTGTGGCACATTGTCAAAAGCCCCCTGAAAGTCCAAATATATAACATCCACTGCACCCCTTTACCTATTCTGCTTGTAATCTCCCCAAGGAATTCCAACAGGATTTTGTGTTTGTCATCAAATCTCCTCTCATTCTCCTACGGTCTTGGGAATAAAGTCTTAATCTATTCCATCTCTGCCCATAACTTGGGTCTTCAAGTCCTGACAACGTCCTTGTAAATTGTCTCTGCACTCTTTCAATCATACCGATACATTACTTGTAGGTAGATGACCAGAACACAATACTCCAATATAGTTGGTCTGAAGTTTCCGTTCTGCATGAGTTTCAGAGCAGCTGTGCAGCACCTGCCCATGACCCTGGTGGTACCAATGGCCAGGGATGGAAAATCCCACAAAATGTAGTGGGTACAGATACATCTCCGTCAGTCACCGGGAAAAGCTGTCCCCGACCCTGAGCACATCCACACAGAACGTTGTCGCAGGACAGCAGCACCCATTATCAAGGACCCCCACCATCCAGGCCACGCTCTCTTCTCACCCCTTACATTGACCAGTGGCTACAGGAGCCTTAAGAACAGCACTACCTACTGTCGAGGACTTCTTCAAAAGGCAGTGCCTCAGAAGGCGACATCATTGTCGTCAATGAGGAGCTACAGGAGCCTGGTGATACACACTCAATATTTTAGGAACAGCTTCTTCCTCTCTCCCATCCAGCCCACGAACACTACATCACTTCTGCTCAATTTATCTAGATTGAGGGGTGGAGATTCGACCCTACCAAAGGAGGTGTACGGAGCTCCTTCCCTCCACTAGCCTGCAGGTCACCTTTGGGCAAGGTGTAGCACTTGCTTAGCCCCCCGATCAGGATCACAAGAAGCCAGGGGAGCAGGTGTTGGATGGTTGGGAGATTGAAAGTTTGGCTGAGTGGTGTAATAACAGCAATCTCTCAGTACAACCAAGGAACTGATTGTAGACTTCAGGAGAGGGAAACCAGAGGTCCATAAGCCAGTAATCATCAGAGGATCAGAGCTGGAGAGGGTCAGTAACTTTAAATTACTGAGTGAAGCTATCTCAGAGGACCTGTCCTGGACCCATCATATAAATATTATTGTGAAGAAAGCACGACAGCGCCTCTACTCCCTCAGGAGTCTGATGAGATTTGGCATGTCATCAAAAACCTTGGCAAACTTCTACAGATGTGTGGTGGTGAGTGCGCTGAGACACCAATGTCTTTGAGCGGAGAATCTGACAAAAGGTAGTGGATTTGGCCTAGCACATCAACATGAAATACTGCCGTAGAAAGTCAGCATCCATTATCAGAGGTTCTCACACCCAGGCCATGGTCTTTTCTCACTGCTGCCATCAGGTAGAAGGTACAAATCCCTCAGGACTCACACCACCAGGTTCAAGAACAGTCAGTACCCCAAACCGTCAGGCTCTTGAACAAAAGGGGATAGCTACACTCATTTAAGAACACTGTTATCTTGTTATTTCATTCTTGTTATTTATTGCTATTTATTTACTATCTACATTTGCACAGTTTGTTTACAGTTTACAGTTCTTAGATTTGATAAGCATGCCCGCAGATAAAGAATCTGAGCGTTATATGTGGTGTGGTGACATGTACATACTCTGATAATAAACTTTACTTTGAACTTTGAGTGGCTGGTGCATGTCACAAGCCCTGAAGGGTATTGATGATGGCTGGAGTCACCTGTCTTTTAAAGATACTGCCCAGAAGAAGGCAACGGCAGACCAATTCTGCCAAAAAGTTTGTCATGAACAATCAGGGTCATGGAAAGACCATGATCGCCCACATTGTACACATAATGAGTGATATAAATAAATAAATAATGCTGAGAACATGGGCCGTAGAGACGTTAAACGTGAGCCTACAGGTTGTGGAATCAGTTCAGAGCTGATCTGAGTGGTAAATCACTTCTGCAGAAAAGTTTGCCAAGGACAATCAGGGTCATAGACCATGATCACATATGACATAACGCGGCATGTAATAAATGAACGATCTATCAAAGTCTCAACAGCTCAAACTCTCAGTATCATTTATTTATTTATCATTTCATGTGCACAGTTTGTCTTTTGGCAGTATTTGTGTGGAGTTTTTCATTGATTCCAATGTACTTCTTTGTTCTACTGTGAATACTTGCGGGAAGATGAATCTCAGGATTGCATACGGTGTATGCGTACTAAAATAATGAACTTACTTTGAACTTTATAGTAACTTTTTAATATTTTGCCACAAACAAACAAATTTCACTACATATACAGGTTTCCCCCGCCATCCGAAGGTGGAGCGTTCCTATGAAACCGTTTGTAAGCCAAAATGTCGTAAAGTGAAGAAGCAATTACCATTAACTTATATGGGAAAAGTTTTTGAGCATTCCCAGACCCAAAAAATAACCTACAAAATAGCACATAAAACCTAAAATAACACGAACCTACAGTAAAAGCAGGAATGATATGATAAATATACAGCCTATATAAAGTAGAAATATTGTATGTACGTGTAGTTTCACTTATCAAAACTGGGAAGACAGCGAGCCAAAATCAACGTTGAGAAAAAAAATCGGCATGAACACGCATGCACTCACAACTGCCCGCACAAGGCTACACGGTCTTTGTAGTCTTTCTCGGGGTAAACACACGTATAAAGCAGGCATCTTTTTTTCGTAAAAGCGAAAATCCTCTTTGGTTAGCGAAAACGGGTACTAATATAGGTCTTTCGTAACAGCAAGCTGTCGTAAAGTGAACATTCGAAAAACAGGGGGCCACTTGTACCTGATTCGGTTTCTTAAATCTTGAGTAGGCTGAAGGAGTAGGGGGGAATTCATCAGAACTTCATTGGAAATGTTTTCATTGGGAATGAACTAATTGCAAAACTCTGTTGAATTGTTAGCTCAGACAAAAGGGCTTCATCATTCTCAGGACACTGAGTCTTTTACTGGGCTAAACCGACGGCGAGGTGTCTGTTGCTGGGAATCACCTACAGTCTATCAGAGAGTCATATCGTGCAGAAACAGGCCCTTCAGCCATCCCATCCATGTTGAATGTGTCCTCTGATGAGCTGCCCTCGTCTGCCCATACCCCTCTGAACCTCTCCTGTCCATGTTTTCATCTAGATGGCTTTTAAGGAGTGCTGTCACAGCATCCATCAAGAAGAGTAGTGTGAGCTGCCTTAATGAACATCATCCAGTAGTACTCACATCTACGGTGATGAAATGTTTCGAGTGGTTGGTGATAGCCAGAACCAAATCCTGCTTCAGCTAAGGACCTGGACCCACTGCGATTTTCCTATTGCCACACTAGGTCTATGGCAGACACAACATCAATGGTTCTCCACACAGCCAATATGTCAAGGTGCTGTTCGTTGAACATAGCTCAGCGTTTAACACTATTATTCCTACAGTCCTGATTGATAAGCTATGGAAACTAGGCCTCCCTCTGCAATTGAATCCTAACTTCCTAATCAGAAGACCACAAACCTGTGCAGATTGGTGATAACATCTCCACTTCTCGCACAGTTCAAATGTCATCTATAAATTTGCTGATGATACAACCATCGCTGGCAGGGACTTGGGAGCCCTCGTGCAGGATACCCTAAAGGTTAACCTCCAGGTTGAGTCGGTGGTGAAGAAGGCGAATGCAATGTCGGCATTCATTTCTAGAGGTATAGAATATAAGAACAGGGATGTGATGTTGAGGCTCTGTAAGGCACTCGTGAGACCACACATGGAACATTGTGTGCAGTTTTGGGCTTCTTATTTTAGAAGGGATATTCTGATATTGGAGAGGGTTCAGAGAAGATTCATGAGAATGATTCCAGGAATGAAAAGGGTTACGTTCTGGCAGCTCTTGGGCTGTATTCCCTGGAGTTCAGGAGAATGAGGGGGGATCTCATAGAAACATTCCAAATGTTCAAAAGCCTAAACAGATTAGATACGGTGAAGTTATTTCTCATGGTAGGGGGATCTAGGACAAGATGGCACGACTTCAGGATTTAAGGATGTCCTTTTAGAACTGAGGTGCAGAGAAATTACTTTAGTCAGAGGGTGGTAAATCTGTGGAATTTATTGCCATGAGTGGCTGTGGAGGCCAAGTCATTGGGTGTATTTAAGGCAGAGATAAATAGGTTCTTGATTAGCCAGGGCATCAAAAGATGTGGGGTGAAAGCAGAGGTGTGGGGATGACCAGAAGAATTGGATCAGCCCATGATTGGCAGAGTAGACTCAATGGGCAGAATGTCCTACTTCTGCTCCTATATCTTATGGTCTAAGAAAGTTGTAAAATTAGTTGCATCTTGGGTGCTAGCTTCCATAGTATCTAAGACATCTTCAAGGAGTTGTGCCTCAGGAAGGCAGCATCCATTAATAAAGTCCCCCATCACCCAGGACATGCCCCCTTCTCGTTATACCATCAGGGAGGAGGTACAGAAGCCTGAAGGCACACACTCAGTGATTCAGGAACAGTTTCTTCCCCTCTGCCATCCGATTCCTAGATGGACGTTGAACCCATAAACATTATCTCACTTTTATTATTTCTGTCTTTGTGCTACCTTCAATTTGACTATTATATATATATATATATATATATATATAGTGTAATTGATTTTTTTCCTATATTATCATGTACTGCTGCCGCTAAGTTAACAAATTAAAGACTTTGCCGGTGATATTAAACCGATTCTGATTCCATCATCTGGGACCCCCACCACCCAGGATATGCTTTCTTCCCGTTGCTGCTATTGGGAAAGAGGCAGAGGAACCTCCTGAAGGCACACGATCAACTTCAGGAACAGGTATTACCCCTCAACCATCAGGCTCTTGAACCAGAGGGGATAACTTCACTTGTCCCATCGCTGAATTCTTCTCACAACCTATGGACTCACTTTCAAGGACTCATGTTCTGGATATCTATTTATTGTTGTTATTGCATTTTGTATTTACACGGTTTGTTGTCTTTTTCACACTGGTGGTCCACCCATTTGGGTGCGATCTTTTATTAATCCTATTCATGGTGACATATATAAGTGATTAATAAATTTGCCTAGAACTGTTGAACTCAGCCACTATTTCTGGCAGCTCATTCCAAATACTGTTTGCATGAAGAAGTTAGCTAATATGAGGGGATCAGAATTTTAACGTGATTGTAGGAAAGTCTGCGGGGAAATGTCAGAAGTAAGCTGTTTTACACAGTATGGTGGTTACAGGGGTCGTGATAGAGGCAGGTACATTAGTGATATTAAAAGACTTTAAAATAAGAATAATGACGATAGAAAAACAGAGGTATGATTTATCTTGGAGTAGGTTAAAAAGTTGGCACAACGTCATGAGCTTCTGCATTTGTAGATCTGTACCTGGGCTCTTTACCGGCACTGCCTGTCGTCATCACGCATGCGCAGCGGTTCCATCGCGAGCTGGATGGGGCGGGGTTAGCTCTCCCTTCACAGCAGGAGCTTTACCTCAATCCCACCGCCAGGGCGGCAGCATAGCTGGAGGTCAGAGCCTTCTCACCTATCAGGCAGCGGCATTGGGGAGGCAACGTTCGCATGCGCCTTCCGACCTCAGAGTGCGGTGGCGGATCGCGGGCAAGTGCCTGCCGCCTTCCCATCCGCCAGAGCAGCAGCATTGTAGACATGTTTCTAACCAATCAGATGGCAGCATTGGAGACTGCTAACTACGGATAGGGCTTCAGCGTTTTGGGCCCCTCTCGCATCTTCACCAATCAGGCGGTGGTGTTACAGCCGCATCTCGACTTCCTACCAATCAGACGGTGGCACCTGGTCACCAATCAGGTGGCAGTGTCGCAGCCACTTCTTGTCCAATCACGCAGCGGCATTGGTTGCGCTGATTCACCAATCAGTTGAGGGCGCATTGGAGGCTTCTTTCCCTCTCTGCTCGACAGACTGAGCACTGAGAATGCTTTCTCGCTAAGCTGGCGGCAGCATCGCAGGTGTTTATCCCATCCTACCGCCAGGGCGGCAGCATTGGGGACGCCTTCCCACCGCCAGGGCGGCAGCATTGGGGACGCCTTCCCACCGCCAGGGCGGCAGCGTCGTGGGCGCCTTCCTACCGCCAGGGCGGCAGCATTGTAGGCGCATTCCCACTGCCAGGGCGGCAGCTTCGCTGGGACTTTCCCACCGCCTCTCCAAGCCACTAGAGCGGCAGCATCCAGGGCGACCTACTCTCTGCCAGCCCCGCCCCCCACTTCCCTCTGAGCCCCGGCTCCGCGCGCCCGGTGTTGGAGCGAGCCCGAGGCTGCTGTCATCCGGGCACTGCGGCGGGAACATGGCCGACGTTGTTCAGGTGAGAGGCTCTCGCTCTCTTTTCCGTCTTTTCCTCCCAACTCCCCCCACCTTCCCCTACACCACATTCCCTCCCCCAGAGAAGATAAAGTAATAATCTTTTATTCACGAAAATCCGGCCGGAAGGTTAAGTCGGCGATTTTATTTGGTTAAAGTGAGGTAAAGATGACCTCCCCTCCCCCTCCAACATTAACGCCGTTTTATTGAACCCCCCGCTCCCCAACCTCAGCTTTCTCCTAAGCTGAACTCATAGGGTGATAAAGTTGTGTGGGGCAGGTTGATCCATCTGTCTCTCTTAATTTATCCCCCCTCCTCCTATGAGAGAGGCCCTTGACCGCCATTTTATTTTCTCTGCCTCTGTGTGTAGTGAGGTTGGGGGGGGGGGGGGCGGTTAAAAGTTGCGAATTGTGGTCAAAATCTGTCTTTTCCTTTCTCTCAGAGGCCCGGGAACAGTTCCCCTTTTCAACAGATGGTTAATGGAAATCTAATTTGGATTAAAAAAATACCTTTTCCTCTCCGTGCTTTTAACACGTTTCCTCCTCCTCGTCGGTAATTTAATATTTTCTTGAAGCTGCAAGTCGGGAGTTGCTCCTGTAAGTGTGTGTGAGAGAAGGGTGGTTGGTGACTGCAAGTGAAGCCTGAGGCCTTGTGCTGGGCCTGACTAAGCACCAAGGAGCTGACACACACACACACATACACCAACCCGGCCTCTTCCTCCACATTGCGCGGCTCGCCACTCATTTCAATATCTTCCCTTGGAATGGAGGTTTCTGCATTAATTTTATAATCTTAGAGCTGTTGAATAATTATTTCGTTCTAAAAGATATTTTAGTTGGGGCAGGTGGAATTTCCTTTTTCTTCAATAGTAAGCGATTGTATATATATTTTATCCGAATGGCGCAAGGCACAACGGGCTTTCAGCAGGTGATATATTCATGTTTGGTTGTGAGAAAGAGGGAATTGCATCCGAGAGCGAAAATAGATTTTTTTTAAAAAAGAAAAGATGTAGTCTAATGTTTGAAGCTTTCGCTCTTGAAAAGAAAGCATCCAGATAATTTTCTTCCCACAAGTAACCAGGGTATTTGATCTTGGTTGAATTACTGAGATGGAATTTTGAAGAGCTTGTTCAGGGTAATTTGCTTTTCTAATTCTGTTGATTTTGGGAGATGTTTCTGCAGAAGGCTGATTTGTCATGTCGAGTTTACCATGATTTTAAAAGGAAAACAATTTTGCTGATGTATGCCTGTGTGAGAATGCAAAAGTGCTTGATTTTAAATGTTTGGCATTGGTATTTTCTTTAATGTAAGTTGTCCTGTATGCTGCATGTGAGTTTAGAAATATTTAAGATTCTTTGTTTTTAGGACTCTGATGAGCACTTGTTGATTTAAGATCCCTGCTCCCCATAGTGTCATAATTGACTTAAAATGTTTGCTTTTGGGTGTTCTAAATCGACTGGTCATAGAGCATTACAGTACAGACACATGCTGTTTGGCCAATCTAGTGTCTGCTGAACTATTATTCTCCCTAGTCCCATTGACCAACAGTTGCACTTTAGCTCTCCATATCCCTCCCATTCATGCTGCTATCGAAATTTCTCTGAAATGTTTGAAATCAAACCTGTAACTGCCACTTCCTGCAGCATGTTCCACACACTCTCCCCACTCTGAGTGGAAAAAGTTCCCCCTCATGTTCCCCTTAATAGTTTGCCTTTTACCCTTAACCCCATGCCCTACAGATTTAGTCTCACCCTACCTTGGAGGAAAATACCTGCTTACATTTACCCCATCTATACCCCTCATAATGTTGTATGTCTGTTGATAACAGGGCTTTTATTTGTAGATTGAGGTGAAATTTAGGTGAATGTGTTTTGTTGTGTAAATGTGGAATGGTTTTCAAAGATAATTATAATTTGTAACTAGCACATAGGTCTGGAGTTTTATAGCTTTATGAATGTTTACCAATGTAACTGTGCCCAAGTAATAACAGTGAATTTGTATACAGCTTTTTGGTACTGCCCTAAGCTTTCTGTCTGCCACCCTGACACTTCAAAATGGGGGTTTTCAATTTGGGTGCAGTTTAAAGGGGGGGGGGGGGAAGGTCAAACCTATTTTGAAGCATGTTAACATTTATGTCTTTTTCTCCATGCTTGACTGTTCTTAGCTAGCACATTGCATTCCTCGTAAACTAAGTTTATCAAAGCCCATTCACTTAAACTCTCCGGTTTCAACTGACCCACCACTTCATTGGTTAGTAAACTGCCTGGATTACGTTTCCGGAGATGCCTCAGTTATTAAAATTCACAATGTGATGCTTTGAGCCCCACAAGGCCTTATGTTCTCTGTCATCCTGCGGAATCTGTTCTCTTTCTGATGTACATTCCCTGTTGTCTGAAACGCCTTCAGCAAATTTAATCTGAACCTTTGCAGTTCTCTAAATCTTTCTCCTCTCTTTCAAAGTCTCCCTTTTTAATTTTTCCCTGTTCCTCCCGAGATGGCTCATTGTTGGACATTGTCTAGATGGCTCATTGTTGGACATTGTCTGAATGAGCTTGTGAAGTAAGCTTTGTGGAACGCACTGTCAAAAAGAAATTTGTGTTGGTGCTGCTTGAATCATTTGTTCTAATTTTAGTGCTTGCAACTTTAACCTTAAGACCTTGGAGCAGTATTAGGCCATTCAGCCCATCGTCTGCTCCACTATTCCATCACAGTTGACATCCCTCTCAAGCCCATTCTTCTGCCTTCTCCCATAACCTTTGATGCCCTCACTAATCAACAATCTTTCAACCTCTGCTTTAAGTACAGCGGTGTGATTCACCACCCTCTTGTGAAATAATTTCCTCCTCTTCTGTGTTCTAAAGGGCCATCCTTCTGAGGCTGTGCCGTCCAGTCCTAGAATCCTCCACTGTAGGAAACATCCTCTCACGTCCACTATATGTTTCAGTGAGATCCCACATTTGACAAAATTTCGCCAGTTCAGGCCAGAACTCATTTTATTCTCGGGATCATTTTCGTGAACCTTCTCTGGACCTTCTCCAATGCCAGCACATTCTTTGTTGGATAAGAGCCCAAAATTGTTGACAATAGAAATCAGAATCTGGTTTGTTATCACTGACCTATGATGTGAAATTTGTCTTATGGCAACAGTGCATTGCAAAGACCTAAAATCTGTGAATTACCAAAAAAAAAGGAGGAACGAGGTAGTATTCATGGACTGTTCAGAATTCTAATGGTGGACGGAAGGATCTGTTACAAAATTGAGTCTGAATCTTCAGACTCCTGTATCTCCACCCCGATGGTAGTAATGAGAAGAGGGCATTTTCTTGGTGAGTGTTCTCAGTGATACTTGTGTAATAGTGATCTCATGATACACGTTCCCCTTTTTCAGCTCACAAGTGGATGCAGGAGATCACTATTGTCAAGGTTAACAGAATCTGAGTTCTGATAAAAGTGTAATGAGAAGAACATGAGGATTTAAGAAGCTGCATGTGACAGTGATACATGTTTCCTGAATGAGTATTTTTAATTGTATATTTCACTAAGTTGTATTTCAAAACTCTGCACCTATCTACAGGGAAGATGTAAAAGTGCAGAAAAAATTTACAAGAATGTTGCAAATACTGGAGGACCTGAGTTATAAGAAAAGTTTGTTACCACTTCATTCCTTGGAATGTCAAAGATTGAGGGGAGATTTGATAGAGGTATCCAAAGGGTATAGATAGGGTAAATGCGAGCAGGCTTTTTCCACTGAGGTTTGGTGGGGCTATAGAGGTTATGGGTTAAGAGTGAAAAATGAGATGTTTAAGGGGAACATGAGAGGAAACTTCTTCACTCAGAGGTTCATGAGTGTGGAATAAGCTGCCAGCACAAGTGGTGCATATGAGCTCGATATCAAAGTTTTAGAAGTTTGGGTAGTTTCATGGATGGTAGGGGTATGGAGGGTTATGGTCTTGGTGCAGGTCGGTGGCACTGGGCAGATTAAGTGGTTCAATCAACATGAACTGGGTGGGCCAGAGGTTCTATTCCTGTGTTTTGCTTTTCTATGACTAAGTGCATCAGAATCTGATGTTTGGTTTAGATTTGTACTCTTAATTTAGAGATACAACGGGTAAACTGGCCCTTCTGAATGAGCCCACAAAGCTTATAACACTCGTGTGACCCAATACTTAACCTACTGGCTCAAACTTCTTTGGAACTTGGGAGGGAACCGGAGTACCCAGAGGAAACTCGCACATTCACAGGGAGTAGGTACTCCTTACAGACAGTGGTGGGAATTGGACCCAGTTTGGTGGCACTGTGCTGACCACTACGCTACTGTAACTAAAGAATCTTAAATTTATGCCTGATTGGGGTTGATGTGACATGCACAATTACTGACTTTGACAGTGAGCTGTGGAGAAGCACCTCGTGCCTGGCATTCTTGCCTGATTAGAACTGTGCTGTGTGAGCACATTGGGTGATTGTGAATCAGAATCAGGTTTAACATCACTGGCAATTTGTTATTTTATGGCAATAGTACAGTGCAATATACAAAAGATCTACATATTGAAATAAGAATTATCTGTATATGTAATTAAATTAAATAGGTTGTGCAAAAAGTGAGGTAGTATTCATGGGGTGTTATTGTTTGTTGAGAAATCTGATGGTGGAGGGGAAGTGGGAGTACTTGCTGTTTCACATAGCCCAAGAGGCGATCATTCAGCTCTGCCCTTCCGCTGCCTTGTTAATCAATTTGTTTGCACAAGACATACTGCACTGTACAGGCCCTTTGGCCTATCATGTTGCTCCAAACCTATAACTTCAGAATTAGTATAACCCTCCCCTCTATTTTTCTATCATTCATGTGCCTATCTAAGAGTCTCTTAAATGCCCTAAATGTATCTTCTACCACCATTCTTGGCAGGACATTCCATGCACTTGCTGCTCATCTGTGCCATCTCTTTCCCCCCCACCTCCAATCAGCTTAAAATTATGCCAAATTACACAATAGCCATTTCTGTCCTGGGGGAAAGCTTTCTGGCTGTTGTACACCTGTCATGTTTGCCTTTGGTCCTCCTTCACTCTAAAGAGAAAAGACCTAGCTCGCTTAGTCTGGTCCTCACCAAGATGTGCTGTGTAATCCAGGCAGCACGATAGTGTAGTGGTCTGCACAACACTTTGCAGTCCCAGCCACCCGGGTTCAATTCCCTTTCTGACTGTAAAGAGCTTGTACATTCTCCCTGTGACTGCCTGAGTCTCCTCCGGGTGCCCCGGTTTCCTTTGACAGACCAAAGGTTGGTAGATTAGTTACTTCCTGTTACGCTGCTCATGTTTCGGTCAGCAATGAAGATCCTCCATCTCTGATGTTTAGGGCTTCCTTCGTCATGTCAGTACCTTCCTCGGTTATCACTGCAGTCAGTTATGCAAGTCCCAGGTGGAGACTCAGGGATGCTATTGCGCTCAGATGTAGAAGGATTTTTCACTGCTTTTTCAATTCTGTTTTACCAGTCAGGTTTGTTAGCCCTGAGCTGAATACCCAAACTTGGAGGATTGGTGGTCTGGCCTCTACCCTTTGACCTGTTTGGAATAGGTGACCCTACAAACAGTCAAAGCATGAAGCCCTGACTCCAGAAACATAGCTCTCCGAGTCACTGAGGCAAGCCAGCCTCCAAATCCTACATTAAGGTTGTGGTCCTCTTGGAGGTGGCAGGTTAATTGGTCATTGTAAATTGTCTGGTGATTAGCCTAGAAATAAATCCGGGGATTGGTGGGTGGCATGGCTTCCTATTCTGTGCTGTATCTCAAAAAAAAGCATCCTGATAAATCTCTTCTGCACCCTCCTATAATAACAGCCGCCTCATAGAACAGTACAGGCCCCTCTGCTCATAGTGTTGTGCCAATTTCCTAACCTATTTTGTGGTCAATCCAACTCTTCCCTCTATTTTACTATAATTGATGTGCTTATCTTCAAGTCTTTTAAATATCCTTTAAGTATCTGCCTCTAGTAGTCTGTTCCAGGTACTCACCACTGCATGAAACCTACTTCTGACATCTCCCCTAAATTTTCCTCCAATCACCTTAAATGGATATCCCTTTGTAATAGCTGTTTATGCCTGGCTGTCCGCTCTTCTGTATGCCTCTTATCATCTTGCTTCTCATCCGTGTGCAGAACAATACATTCTTGCTTCCACCCTGTTCAAAGCTCTCTAAATTTTATTTGTATATGGTTGGAATATCACCCTATCAGCTGGTACCTGCAGCCTTGTACCATTCACTCCCTACTCTACCCAAAAGGCTGACAGTTCATTCCCACTCCCACAGATACTGCTCCACCCACTGAGCTGAAGGTTCTGTACTCTCCTCATTCACCCCACCTTATCAAAGACATTTCCTTTGTCTTCTTTGACCCCCCCCCCTCCCATCTCCCAATTCTCTGCGAGTTACATTTTCTTAAACATATTTAACACTGTCTGGTAAAGGGCCATAATTTGAACTATTGACCCTATTTCTCTTTAGAGAACCTGGCTGTTTCCTGTTTGTTTTTCAGATTGGCAGCACCCAGAATTGTTTTTCTATTTGATCATCGAATTTTGAAAACCAGTTCATCAGCATATTTGAAAATGATTTGCCTGTGCTAGTGCTGAAGCTTGTTTAAAAATCTAATGAGTATGTCCCATTTGTTCCTCTGGTAACACTTTTAACCAGGCCTTTAATTTTGTAACCAACCAGAATTCTTGTCAGTGTCCTAAATCTCACTAAACCCTACTTAGTCATCAACACAAGAGAATCTGCGGATCAAAAAATCCAGATCAATCAATCAATCTCTCTCTCTCTCTCTCTCTCTCACTCACTCACACTCTCTTTCTCTCTCTCACACTCCTCCCTTTCCCCCACCCCTCAACACTGGAGGGACTCAGCAGGTCAGGCAGTGTCTGAGCAGGAATAAACAGTTGATGTTTCAGGCTAAGACCTTTCATTAGGACTGGAATGGAAAGGGCAAGAAGCCAAATACGAAGTTGGGGACGATCTTGGATGGGTTTATGTTACATGGACTCCTGATTCTTTTGAATATAGAATATTACAGTACAGTACAGGCCCTTCGCCCTAGGATGTGCTGACCATCTAGACCTACTGAGACCTTCCCTCCCACATAGCTTTCCATTTTTTAATCATCTGCACCTTTCTAAGACTTAAAGTTCATAAAACCACAGATTTTATGACATGCAGGAAATTCTGCAGATGCTGGAAGTCTTAGGAACTCACACAAAATGCTGGAGGAGCTCAGCAGATCCAGCAAGGGAAGGGGAATAAATAGTCGACATTTCTGGCTGAAGATCCTTCATCAGGATTGTAAAGGAAGGGGGCAGAAGCTAGAAAAAGGTGAGGGGGGAGGACAAGCTGAAGGTGGAAAGTGTTTCCAACTGAAGGAGCAATCTGTTAGGAGAGGAGAGTTGGACCATAGGAAAAAGGGAAGGAGGAGGGGCACAGAGGGAGGTGGTGAGAAGAGAGGGGAACCAGAATGACTTGGACTCCACATTTGTCTGTGACAGTTTAATCCTAGCCTAATCTTGGGACAATTTACAATGACCAATTAATTTACCAACTGTAGGAGGAGACTCAAGCAGTCATGTGGAGAACATACAAACTCCTTACAGACAGTGGCGGAAGTTGAGCCAGGGTTGCTTGTACTGCAAAGCATTGTGATAACCACGGTGCCCGATAAATGTACCCAATAACTTGGCTGTCTGTGGCAATGAATTCCAGAGGGAGAATTCTAAATAAATTCCTCCTCAACTCCGTTCTGCCTTGTACTGTTTGATGTGATGAAATGATGTGTATGGTTGGCATGCAAAACAATGTTTTTCACTGTGGCAATAATATATCAATCTCCCAATTTTAATGTACTATTTTGCAGCACTCCAAGGGTCCTAGCCTACTCATTCCCACTGTACTTGCAATTTAGGTATCTTTAATTCTGGTTGATGTCAAACTTCTAGTTCACTGAGCAACATAGATTACCCAGCAAATGGAAAGGAACTAAATAGGGTTAAACCTGAAAGGTATCTATTCGTGTTTACTCGCTGGGCAGGATACACGTCAGGAGTGTCATTTAAAAAAATGAGCACTATTCATGGGTGTGTTATCTTTTTGGGGGGGGGTGTGTGGAATCTCTATCTTACTACATTTTCTTACAACATAGGCCAATCTCAAGTGTTAAACCACGCTTTTTTCCCTGAAACCTCTTCCATAAACCATAAGACAGGAGTAGAGTTAGGCCATTCAGCCCATTAAGTCTGCTCTGCAATTCAGTCATGGCTGATTTATTATCCCCAACACACCATGCTCCTGCCTTTTCTGTGTAATCTTTGATGTCATTAGTAATCAGGAAGCCATCTACCTCCGCTTTAAATATAAAACTCTCCTTCAGATTTCTACTGCCCACCCATGCTAGGAGCAGTTTTCAGCAGCCAGTTTATCAACTCGACTTTGGGATTCAGGAGGCGGTCCTCTCTGCATCATGAGGGCAGGGTTGTACTAGGGAACTTGGAGGGTGATGCTCTGAGGAATTGCATTGTATGCTAAGCCTATATTGAGAGAATACAGAACACCATTGAAAAAATACAGTATACCTTTCTGATCACTGTCTTGTGGAAAGCTACTGAGAAGCAGCGAAAGAATGCAGTCAGTATACATTAACATGAAAGAATTTGCACTTACTGTCCACTTTATTAGATAAGTGTCTACTGAGTATATATTTCTGGTCTTCTGCTGCTGTAGCTCATCCACTTCAAGGTTTTATGTGTTGTGCGTTCAGAGATGTTCTTTACACACTGTTGTAATGCATTGTTCCTTGAGTTAATGTTGCCTTCCTGTCAGCTTGAACCAGTCTGGCCATTCTCCCCTGACCTCTCCCATTAACAAGGTATTTTCACCCACAGAACTGCCACTCACTGAATGTTTTTTGTGTCTATAAACTCTAGAAGCTGTTGTGCGTGAAAATCCCAGGAGATCAGCAGTTTCTGAGATACTCAAAGCACCTCATTTGATGCCAACAATCATTCTAAAGTTAGTTGCTTGGATCAGATTTCTCTCCCATTCTGATGTTTGGTCTGAACAACAACAGAATGTCTTGACCATTTCTGCATTCTTTTGTATTGAGCTGCTGCCACATGATTGGCTGATTAGATATTTGCATTAAAGAGTAGGTACGCCGAATAATGGGTCACAGTTCTGATGAGGAAAGGCTGTAAAATTGACAGCAGAGTATGGGTAAGTGAAATGCTTTTACGGAACTAATTGATCACTAACTGGGTTTTGATTCCCATCACTGTCTAGCGAGTTTGTACAGTCTTCCTGTGACCGCCAGGGTTTCATCCCACATTCAAAAGACGCATGGTTAGGGTTAGTGAGTTGTGGGGATGCTATTTTGCTGCCAGAACTGTGGTGACAGGCTGCTAAGTTAATTCTTGCTGATTTTGATCCAAATGAATCATTTCAGTGTTTCAATGTACATATGACAAATAAAGCTAATCTTTGAAGGAATTTTTTTGTTTTAATATACAAAAGTCTAAGGAGCAGAAGTGTTTCCACTCGGAAGAGAATACCTGTATGCCATCAGTATTAGATAATTACCAAGAAGTATAGCACAAAATTCAGATGAAATCTCTTTACCAAAAGATCACTGTAATTGTGAGTGCTTAAACAAACTGTATAGATGCCCTTAGTCGTGTATGGTCAAGAATAAGAGGGAGAAGGCAAAGTAAATCATTCCAGTAGATACAGATATGGATTTGGAAAGATGGGAGCAGATTCCAGTGGGATATATGGAACATAGAACAGGTTGGCATAGTTCAGCATGGTACAGGTCTTTTAACCACCCTTCATCGCCCTCCATTTTTCTTTCATCTATGTAAAGATCTCTTAAATGACCCTAATATATCTACCTCTACCACCACCACCATCACCCCTGATGGGGGAGTCCCACTCACAAACCACTCCGGATAGAATGCAGGGACAGTTTGTGCCCAGTGGAAGACCAGCTAATAGTGCCATTGTCTGACCTGCTACTCTTAGTCCAAGATTTATTGACTGCTGGATTTATTTTACAGCATGTTATTTAGTGAACTTTTCATTTTTGTTTAAGCAAAGCATTCTGAGCATGCAGGTTTGATTGTTTAGTTTTCAATATGGTTTTAAAAATCCCCCTCATGTAAGTTGTTCTTTCACCTTGTAGTTTGACATTATCTTGACATCCAGGCAATGCTCCCTTCTCACTGCTGTTATTGGGGAGGAGGGACCGGAGTGTTGTGTCCCACACTACTGGTTCAGGAACAGTTATTACCTTCAACCATCAGACTCCTGAACCAGCGTGAGTAACTTCACTTGCCTCAATACTGATCTGATTCCACAACCTACAGATCCATTTTCAAGGACTGACTGACTCGTGTTCTCAGTATAATTTATATTTATTTATTTATTAGCACAGTTTGTCTTTTGCACATTAGTTGTTAGTCTTTGTAGTTTTTCATCAATTCTATTGTGTTTCTTTGTTCCACTGTGAATGCCTGCAAGAAAATGAATTTCGGGGTTGTGTATGTGATATATATGTGCATTGTTAAGAAATCGATCTGCATTTCATGATGGATTATTCAGAGTCAAATGTGCCAATGATCTAATTCAAAGTTCAAGGTTAATTTATCAGAGTATAAATGTGTCACCATATGCAATTCTAAGATTCAGTTTCTTGTGGGAATACTCAATAACTTCATAATAGAACAATAACCATAGAATTAATGAAGGTATGCATCAACCTGGGTGTTCAACTAGTGTGCGAAAGGCAACAAACTGCAAATACAAATGGGGAAAGATAATAAATAAGCAATAAATGTCCTGAACATGAGATGATGAGTCCTTGAAAGTGGGTCCATAGGTTGTGGGAACATTTCAGTAATGGGGCAAGTGAGGTTATGCACTCTTTTCTCCTCTCCCCTCCTGCAAGCCTGCCTCTTTGCAGTTGTTATTGGTAAGGCGAGCAACCTTCCAGTGCATAATTGGGAAGCAAATTAGAGGTTTTTCCAAACATCCTGCTACAACAAGCCCAGACTGTGCCAAAATACTCCCAACTAATTCTGAGAATAATAGGAAGTTGTGACATGCAGATTTCTCCCTCTCCACCTCCCCCTTGATTGGTTAAATGAACACTGGAGACGCAAGTGTTTTTGGCAGTCAGCAGATTTAGATTTCTTTATCACATACAGTGAAATGCATCAATGACCAACACAACCTAAGGGTGTGCTGGTGGCAGCCTCACATACTGGCACCAACACACCATTCCCACAGAACAACGCACTACAACTAAATAGAATTCTGCAAGCAACACAGAAATTGCTATATGCAGTGCAAAAGTCTTAGATACGTGTATAAAGCAGGGTGTTTAAGACTTTTGTATTGCATTTGTCAATGTGGAGTGGAGAGCGAGTTTGTAAATCTGGTGGAAGCAAAAGATGTTTTATGGTGAGGGTGGAGTGCTATGGGAGGGGTGTGGTGGCAGAGAAGGAGTGCCGGGGTGAGAGGGTGGCTCTCTGTTCTTCCCACTCCCTCCCCCTTCTCCCTGGCCCCTAACCACTCTGCCCACAATAGAGACCCATATCAGAATCAAGTTTATCATCATCTGTGTGTCATGAAATTTGTTTTTATTTTGCAGCAGTACAGTGCAATGCATAATATTGCAATAACGTGGGGAAGTTTTAGGCACCCCAGTACAGTGTGTGTGTGTGTATAGAGAGAGACAGAGAGAACAAAAAGATAACATAATGAGTTAGTGTTCATGGACTGTTAAGAAATCTGACAGCAGAGGGGAAAAATCTGCTCCTTATAGTTGAAAAAGGTTTCTGTCTAACCATCTATGCATTGCAAAATTTTATCAACCTCTATCAGGTCTTTGTCAGCCTCTGCCCCTCCAGAGAAAACAACCTTATTATTGCTGGTTTGTGCAATGATGCTAGACAGTTTGAATACTCTTAAGTTGGCTAATAAACACTATCCACTGTGTCACTCATGTTTGTGTGTGGGCTACTGTACTTAGCCTTTTGGATGCTAAACAAACGACAAAGGCGGTTACTCCAATGCACTAGTTCTCAACTGTTCTTGACATATTAATGAAATGCAGTGCAAATTCTCAAAGAAAGTTGTGTTAAAGATGAAAGATGGATTAGAAAATAGGTTACAAAGGATGGGAGAGGCAGCTTACTTTCTTTCATCTGTTTGCATTCGACACATTTACCTTGGCAACAGAAATTCTAAACATATTTACTGCGTGCCAATCATGGTTTGATATTGAAATCTCCTTTAATTTCCAAAGAGTTGCACTTTCTTTCAAAATATCCACACAGGATCTTCCATGAAATCCAGAAGAGGGCATCAAAGCAGCTGCTGGTGGACTTATTGTTTAACTGAAACTATTTTGTCAACCCTTTACTTTCAAAAGCATCTTTAAAACATACAGTACAAATTTTTGAATTGCATTGGAGGCTCCTTGGAGGTTTGTCATCAAGATAAGAAATGAGCCACAAGGGATTTTGGGGCAGGTTGACATGAATAATGTCAGTAGTACTGAGACCATAAAGGGTTAGGTCTGCAGAAGTTGAGAATCAAGCCCAGAGAGAAGGATTTGAAACTGAGCCATAGCTTCATGCTAAGATTAAAGATTGGCTTTACTTGTCGTATGTACATTGAAACATATAATGCAATGTCTGTGTCAAACCAACTCAGAGAGGATTGTGTTGGGGTCAGCTCACAAGTATCACCACGCTTCTGGTGCCCACAAATCACTAACCTTAAATCATACATCTTTGGCCTGTGGGAGGAAACTGGAAGCCCACCCACAGGAAGAACATGTCCCAACTCCTTACAAGCAGTGGGAAGGAATCGAACCCCTGATGTAAAGCAGGTGCACTAACTGTTAAGCAGTTGGTGTTGAGGCCTGGTAAAGGTAATGGGTGAACTATCGAGTTAATCCATTAGCAGAGGTTTGTGGAGTTTGGAGAGTTGGCAACGGGACAGCAGGGAACAAATTTATTTAAATAAATCACATCATGTGATAATGGAGATGTCCCAACTAAGATGGCTTCCTTTTACAAGAAAGAAATTCTCTATCTCTGCTAATTTCATTGTGTGTGTCTCAGCGCCCACACTATAAGACATAGATGCAGAATTAGGCTGTTTAGCCATTGAGTCTGCTGCACCATTCAATCATGGCTGATCCTTTTCCCCCTTCTTGGCCTCATGCCATGGCTTTCTCCCCGTAACCTTTGATGCTGTGATCAATCAAGAGCCTGTTAATCTCTGCCTTAAATACACCCAACAACCTGGCCTTCACAGCTGCCTGTGGTAACAAATTCACTACCCTCTGGATAAAGAAATTTCTCTGCTTCTGTGTTTTAAATGGACGTCCCTCTATCCTGAGTGGGTCCATGGGAAACTTTTCCACATCTACTCTGTCTAGCCCTTTCAACATTCTAAAGGTTTCAATGGGATCCCCCCCTCATCCTCCTAAATTCCAGCGAGTACAGGCCCAGAGCCATCAAGCATTCCTCGTATGATAACCCTTTCATTAACAGAATCATCCTTGCGAGCCTCTTCTGAACCCTCTTCAATGTCAGCATACCTTTTCTTAGACAAGAAGCCCAAAACTGTTCATAATATTCAAGATGAGGTCTGACCAGTGCTTTATAAAGCTGAAACTTCACATCCCTGCTCTTGTGTTCTAGACCTCTTGAAATGAATGCTAACATTGCATTTGTCTTTCACCACTGACTCAACTGCAAGCCAACTTTTAGGGTGTTCTGCAGAAGGACTCCCAAGTCCCTTTAAATCTCAGATTTTTGGATTTTCTCCCTGTTGTATTTCATTTATCACTTTCTTGCCCACTCTCCTGATCTGTAACTACTTCTGCAGTCTTCCTGTTTCCTCAACACTACCTGTCCCTTCACCAATCTTTGTACAACTGCAAACTTGGCAACAAGCCATCTATTCCATCATCTAAATCATTTATAAAAATAAGTGGTCCCAACACCAACTCCTGCGAACCACACTAGTCACTGGCAGACAACCAGAAAAGGATCCTTTTATTCCCTCTTGCTGCCTCCTATATACATCAGGCAATGCTTTAACCATGTTAGTAACTTTCCTATAATACATGGGCTCTTAACTTGGTAAGCAGCCTTCTGAAAATCCAGATATACTGCACCCATTATCTATCCTACTTCTATTTTCCTCAAGGAATTCCACAGGTTTGTCAGGCAAGATTTTCCCTTAAGGAAATAATGCTGAATTTGTCCTGTCTTGTCCAGTGTCATCAAGTACAGTCGGTCCTCCCACATGCGCGGATTTAAACAACCACGGATGGAGAAAACTCGGAAGTTCTCTCTCCAGCACTCGTTATTTGAGCGTGTACAGACTATTTTTTCTTGTAATTATTCCCTAAACAATACAGTATACTATTTTCATAGTATTTACATTAGGTATTATAAGTAATCTAGAGATAATTTAAAAGTACAGGCAGTCCCCGGGTTATGAAGGAGTTCCGTTCTTGAGTCCGTTTTTAAAACGGATTTGAAGTCGGAACAGGTACATCTGGTTTATTTAGTATCAGTCAAATGTTTGTCTTAGTATGTAGTATATATTTTACCTTTCTATGCATATAAAACACTTAAGAAACATATGTATTTCAATAATCAAACCACTGTGTTGCTTAGTAATTATTGTAGCTTGCATCAGGGCAGTGCCTTTCACATTATCCATTAAAATTGTTCCGATGGTTGACTGGCTGTAGCCTAACGCTTTTCCAATGGCCAATGGTGTTTCACCTCTTACCGATCACTTTAATATTTCGACTTTATTTTCAATCGTGATTGTGATTATTTTCGTGAACAGAAACACTGAGGATTCAGAGCTGTGCCGGTCCTGAAGACCACCGCACAGAGACCGGTTAAATAATGTCTGGGGTTCTGCTGGGTCCTAAGATCCACTGCATTGAGACAGGTTAAATAAGGGACTTGCACATCCACATTTTTTTGGTATCCATGGGGGTTCCCGGAACCAATTTGCTGCGGATAAGGAGGGCCAACTGTACTCCATAACCCCATCCTTAGCAATTGACTCTAACATCAAGGTTAACTAGTCTATAGTTTCCTTTCTGCAGCCTTCCTCCTTTCTTAAAGAGAGAAATGACACTTAAATTTTTCTAGCTGTCTGCCACCATGCCAGAATCCAATGATGATTTTGAAAGATACATTCATAATCTCTATTGTTACCTCTTTCCGAACCCTAGGGTCCAGTTAATCAGATCCAGGTGACTTTTGCACGTTGAGTATCTGCAGTAACTTCTGTTTCCTCATATCTTCAATATCTAGCAGACTGCTAGAGTCTTCCACAGTGAAGACTGATGCAAAATATTCATTTAGTTCATCTGCCATCTCCTTGACCCCATCATTATTTCTTCAGCCTCATCTTCTAATGGTCTTATATCCACTCTCATCTCTTTTATTTTTTATATACTTTTCTATCCATCTTGATATTTTTAACTAGCTTGCTTTCATATTTCATCTTTCCCTCATGATTCTTTTAGTTGATTTCTGTAAGTGTGATGTGATTTGCCTTCTGGCAAGGCTTAATGAGCTATTAGAAACTCTGTATCTTGTCTAGCCATATATATTTTAGCGTAATTCATAAAAAGAATAGTTGACTTTCTTCCCAATTGATTTGCGAGCTATCACTGGCTGCAGGAGAGTAGGGAATCGGCTGAGGAAACATTGAAGTTGTTGATGGGTGTTCATGGTCATTACATGTGCATTCTTCAGAGGAAAGACTAGCTGTGATAGGTCATATTCACTTCCTGTTCATTGTCGTAGCTGGCTAGATACCACAGCCCATTCACTATCATAACACATCCATTTCCTATCCACTCCATCCCATAATCTTAGTGTCCACATATCTACTGATCTGGGAATTGAATACACTGAAGGATTGAACACCCATAGCCCTCTGTAGTAGAGAATTGCAAAAAACTCAGTCAAGGTGGTGCGGAGTTACAGCTGCCATTAGGTCATGGCTCAGATTTAGCTGTTTTCAGGTTTATAGGAATGCTTTTAGGGACAGGTTAAAGGATAATTGAGGACTACATGTATGTGTAAGAATGAGTAAGGAATGGTGTTTGTTTTGCTCTTGCTCTGTGGCTTGTTATGTGCCAAGCATTATTTGTATGCTACGTTGGTGCTGGAGTATATGGCGACCTGGCACATCCCTGGGTTTTGTTGGTTGTTTGCACAAATGACACTTTTTATTGCATGCTTTGCACAAATGATAAATATTTGAAAATTCACTGCCTACTTTAAGAAATTCTTCCTCACAGCACTAAATATCTTAGTATTAGTTTTCAACCAGAAGAAAAATGCTTCTTTGCAATGGGAGGCAGCAACATTGACCCTGGTGACGACATTGGAGTGAAGTATTTCCCAATTGTATTATTATTCATGTCAAATGAATCATTGAATGCAGAACTTTTGTGCTACATTGTGCTGATAAAAGATTAAATAATAAATTTGTGAATGCACCTGACATTGATTGTTCCCACTTGTGAACGCTTTTACTGACTGTGGTGTGGCTAGTTTTGAAGTACTCACAGGCAGAGATTGGAGAGTACTGGACATGTATTTACTGGCCTTGGATCAGTTTGTCTGGAGGTCTGTGAGTCCGGGTCAATGACTGGAGGCTGGAGACTCAGTGTCTGAGATCGGGACCAAGCACGAGACAGCTTGTCCTGGGGATGGAGGCCTGTGTGTGGGAGCGAGGATAGGAAAGGTGCTTGTTTTGTTGTTGCTTATGTTTTTCTGCTGAACATTTTATAGGCGTGCTATGTTAAAGATGATCTTTTTAATGGCACAGCAAGGTAACGTAGCACAATGCTTAACAGTGCCCGTAACCCAGGTTTAATTCCCACTGCTACTCCCCGTGACTGCATGGTTTTCCTCCAGGTGCTCTGGTTTCCTCCCACAGTCCAAAGATGTACTGGTTGGTAGGTTAATTGTCCCATGATTAGATGATGTAGCTCAAAGGGACAGAAGGACCTGGTTCATGCTGTATCCAAATAAGTAAATAAGATTATCTTTATTTGTCGCATGTACTTTGAAACATTTTGTGAAATGTGTTGTTAATGCCAGTGAGCAACACAGTTCAAGGATTGTGCTGGGAGATGCCTGCAGGTGTCTCCATGCCTCCAGTGCCAAATTATCATGTCCACAGCTAACCCTAACCTGTATGTCTTTTGGAATGTGGGAGAAAACCGGAGCACCCAGAGGAAACCCATGCAGTCATTGGGAGAACATAAACTCCTGACAGACAATGGAGGGAATTAAACCCTGATCTTTCCATTGCTGGCAGTGTAAAGCATTACTCTTAAGTGCTACACTACCATGCTGGAACCAGAATGTGTGGTGACACTTGCAGGCTGACCCCAGTGGAAACTTGGGTGTACTGGTTGTTAACAGAAACAATGTATTTCACTTTGTTTTGTATATGTGATTAATAAATCTGAATCTAAAAACTGACATGGCTTTTGGAGTTTAAAGAACAGAGGTTTGAGAAAGGGTAGTGGAACTGAAGATAGCTCTGAAGGGATAACTTTGCTTCTACCTATAAGCCGTGAACTAAAAGTGAGGCAGTAGTGCAGGGCAGTCTCAACAGCAGGAGCTTCTGTTGTTGGCTTGAGTCTTCTGTAGTCTTTTGGGGAATGGGTATTTCCCATTTGCAAAGGATTAAAGTTGCTTTATATTCAGATACTAGAGGTTTGAGTTCAGTCAGCTCAATTATTCAACTCGTGCCATGATTTTGTACCATGCCTCATGACTTTCCAACCATTGATAAGTTTGAAGATGAAAAAAAATGTGTTGAGTTCAGTTGTGTTCCATAAGACATAGGAAATATTTTATCCATGTCTACTCTATCTAGGCCTTCCAATATTTGACAGGTTTCAGAATCTGGTTTAATATCACTGGCATCTGTTGTGAAATTCTGTTGTGTGGCATCAGTACATTGCAATACATTATTAAAATTAAATTACAGTAAGAAGTGTATGTAAAAAAATAAATAAATCAAATAAGTAGTGTAGAAAGAGGGAAAAATTGTGAGGCAGTGTTCATGGATTCATTGTCCATTCAGAAATCTGATGGCAGGGGGGAAAGAAACTCTTTCTGAATCATTGAGTAGTAGTTTCAGTACCACCACTTTGATTGTGGTACTGAGATGAGAGTATGTCCTGGCTGATGGGGTCCTTAATGATGGATTCTGCCTTTTGACGGTGTCCTCAATGCAGGGGAGGCTGGTGCCCATTTTGAGATTTCCCCGCTTTATTCTTTTGAACTCCAGTGAGTACTGTCCCAGAGTACTCACTGCTCACATGTTAACCCTTTCATTCTATGGATCCTCTCCAATGCCAGCACATTCTTTCTCAGAAGGGCTAGGAAAAGGGCACAGAATGTGAAAATAGAGGGAAGAGAGCATGAAAGAGCAGTCCGGGCAAATGTAAACGGACAGTACACAGTTAATTGGCAAGACCCTTAACAGTGTCAACATTCAAAGTGATCTTGGGGTCCAAGTCCATAGCTCCCTGAAAGTGGCTGCACTAGTTGACAAGGTTGGTAAAGGTAGTGTTGGCATGATTGTCTTTATTAGTCAAAGGCTGTGAGTTCCCAAGTTGGGTTGTTGCAGTTTTATAAGGATCTGGTTAGGCTGCATTTGGAGTATTGCATTCAATTCTGGTCACTCCGTTATAGGAAGGATGTGGAGGCTTGAGAGGGTGCAAAGGCAGTTCACCAGGATGCTACTAACCATTTCATCCTTTTCCCCTCTTCCCCCTCCCCCCACCACTTCTCTACGTTATCCAGCTCTATTGGTCAAGTAAACACTGGAGATGTTGCAGTGTTTTGGCAGCCATTCTCAGGTGCTGACGGGCAGTTAGATAACTTGGCTTGTTTTCGCTGGAGTGGCAGTGGTTCTAATATAAGAGTCAATAATATTGTACATAAACATACATCTCACACCTTATGTCAACCTGTCAACCTCCAGGCTACGCCACCCAAGGGTATTATTTTGTGACTGTATGTGCTGTATGTGACTACTGTTTTGCATTTTGGCCTCAGGAATGACATTTCATTTGCTATCTACATGCGTATGGCTGAATGACAATAAAATGTACTAATATTATATAGTGCCTCTATGTGCTGGACAGTGGTCTGCACCTTTGCCCCCAGAGGAATGATGTTTTGTGTTGCTGTATACATATGTGAGGTTGAATGACAACAAACTTGAACTTGAGAGCTGGTAGAGATGTCATGATTGAGCATTATAGATGTGTAAGGCACCCAGCATCTTATTATTTCCCAGGATCAGACTGACCCAATCATAGAAGACACGCATTTAAGGTGAGAGGGATACATCCTTACCTCTAATGTTTTCACTTCTTGACCAGTTTAGCCAGATCTCTGGCTATAAACTTAATTTACATAAGAGTGAACTTCTCCCAATTAATAAAGAAGCACAAGAACTAACATTTCATGATCTCCCTTTTAAAGTAGTCCATAATCAATTTACTTATCTTGGAATTACAGTCACAAGGAAGTTTAAAGATCTCTTTCGTGAAAACTTTGCCAACCTTTCATATGCTATAAAACAGAGTCCAAAAATCTCCAAAAATCTAAAAAAGAGGGTGGCATGGCTTTACCTAACTTTCGTTTATATTATTGGGCAGCTAATATACGTTGTGCTACCTTCTGGTCTTTCTTCCATGGCCAACCCGAGTGCCCTAACTGGGTGGCGATGGAGCTGAGCTCCACCAAAGAATTATCTGTCTCTGCACTTCTTGGCTCTGCACTCCCTAGTAGTCTGCCCAGATCAATAGCTAATCCTCTTGTTAGACACACTTTGCGTATATGGGCTCAGATCGGGAAATGCTATGGTTTCCAGGGGTTTTCCATTTCCAGCCCTATTGCTCATAATCACCTTTTTTTACCTACTACGTACGATTCAGCATTCCAGGTTTGGTATAGGAAGGGCATTAGACATTTTGAAGATCTTTTTATTGATAACCGCTTCGCTTCTTTTCAGCAGCTCTCTGTTAAGTTCGATCTGCCCAATGCTCATTTTTTCAGATATCTCCAAATCCGACACTTTATTGCTACTTTAATTCCTAACTTCCCTGAAATGCCTGCGAAAAATGCTATGGACCTATTTCTTTCCTAGGTAAAGGCTTAATATCAATCATCCGAGATAAACTAGCGGCCTTACGACGGGCCCCCATGGATAAAATCAAAATGGCCTGGGAGCAGGATTTAAATATCTCCTTATCTGAGGAGAGCTGGGATTCAGTTCTCAAATCGGTTAACTCAACCTCTCTTTGTGCTCGCCACTGCCTTTTACAGTTTAAGATTGTTCATAGAGCCCATATGTCTAAATCTAAACTATCTCGATTCTACCCTAGCGTTAGTCCGCTCTGTGATAAATGCAAAAGGGGCGTGGCCTCTCTCATCCATATGTACTGGTCCTGTCCTAGCTTGGAGAAATTTTGGAAAGATGTCTTCACTACGTTATCGTATATTCTGAATCAGCACCTAGAACCAAACCCCTTAATTGCTCTGTTCGGTTTTTGGGGCGAGACAGATTTATGTCTGGGTCCGACCAAATGCCGAATATTATCCTTTGCCTCTCTTCTGGCTAGACGCTTGATCCTCCTCAGATGGAGAGATGCTGCCCCGCCCACTCATGCTCAATGGCTTAACGACATCATGGCTTGTTTGGACCTTGAAAAAATTCATTATTCAGTTCTCAATTCAGATCTAAAGTTCCATAAGGTCTGGGGACCCTTTATTGAGTACTTTCATAACCTTCCTCTTGACTAGGGTTTTTTTCCTCTTCGGTCCCTTGCTTTCAGCTCCTTTTTGTTTCTGGTAGAAGGCATTATTATCCTCTGTTGCTGAGTGTATTCACAGTCTGGGAGCTTGGCTGTCCTGACTTATACTCTCTATATTGTGTTGTGGTTGGTCTGGAGTTGCAGTTGTTTTTTCTTGTGTTGTGGGGCTTGGGGAGGACACTAAACTTACTTGTCTTTAATTTAGGTGCTTTTTTTTTGCTAAATTCTCTTCCTTTGTAACATATTGTTATTGTATGCTTAATTTTGCACTGTTTTAATGTTCCTCAATAGGATTTGGGGTTTTTAATTTGTAAAATGTTTTGAAAAACTAATAAAAAAAATTAAAAAAAAAGGTGAGAGGGAGTTTGTCCGAAGGAAATGTGCATGCCTTTTTTTTTTGCACACAGTGAAGGCAGATATAATAGAGGCACATGAATGTTCAGGGACCATTCATGGACATTGCGTAGGGATAAAAGATAAGTTTAATTAAGTTTGTTCATTACGTGCTGTGTCGTAACCAGGACTTGTGATTTGCACCATCTGCTCATACAACCATCCATCACCCACTCCCGTGGCTTCATGTGACCTTGATCTGGGGTGTGGGGGTGTTTAAGCAAGTGCCACACTTGCTCCAAGAGTGACATGCAGGCTAGCCGAGGGTAGGAGAGACGTAGTTCCACCCTGCCACCCCAGTTGGGTATTAGTTTAATTATTTTGGCACACCATCATGGACTGAAGGGCCTATTTTTGTGTTTTACTGTTCTATGTAGGAGAGACTGAAGGGTTGGTAGAGTGAGTGAGAATGTCCCTGGAATCACAGAGCTGACAGTACAGAACTAGCTTGCAATCCATTCCATGTGGCTTACTGACCCTCTGAATAGAATGACAGAACTCCTTTGTTGTTTTAAAGCATACACTTTTGGTCAACGAAATAGTTTCAGTTAAAAAGTCCATCAGCTCCTACCAAAAACATTTGCAACATCTCCAGTATCTATTTGACCATTAGAAATGGACCATGCACAGAAAGTAGGTGTAGAGTAGGGCCAAGGAATCAGATGAATCAGGAGAGATACTTGGTTTTTCATCTGCTATGGTGAAGTGCTGCTTCGATACAAATTTCATTTACCATTGCCACAGGGTGGAAAAGCAGTGTTCATTTTTACATGGAGCAGAGATTACATTTGTAGTAGATATGTGTAAGAAGTCACAAGAGATTCTGAATACACCCCTATTGCTGGCAAAGCAAACTGAAATGTACTTTGGCGTTATACTGTGGAGTGACTTGGGAAAAGTTACCATAGTTCATTGGGAAGGATAGCACAGTGGGCTAGTTATTCGGGAGCCTGGGCTAAAGATCCAGAGACACGAGTTAATATCAAGTGGGGAATTTAACATTTATTTAACCAAGCAATACAGACCAAGTGAAATGAAAACAGAAGATGTTAGAAAAGCTCATTCTGACAAAGGTGCACCAACCTGAATATTAAGGTTGTTGTCTGACTTGCTGAGCTTTGCAGCCTTTTGTGTTTTTGTTCCATATTTCTGCAGTTCATTTGTTTTTCACCAAAGCCTGTTGCGCCTCAAAATGGCCTGGCAACCTAGCTAGCACCACCCCTCACTACCGGGATGGTGCTCGCCACCAGTTTCTTGTTGAAGGGAAACTCCTCTGGGAGCTCTGATTTCCTCCCATATTCCAAAGAGTGAGTAGGATATTTGGTTTCATGGGTGCATGAGCTTGTTTGACTGGAAGGGCCTGTTACCATGCTGTAACTGTTGTGTCAAAATAAATCCTATTTTGTTGTCCTCTTTGTAGCACAAGCAAGCATCCTATGAGACTTCTTCTGCTCACTATCCAGAATGACCACATCCTCCCTAATAGGGTGATCAGGATTGAATGCAGTATTCCTTTAAAAAAAAATATATATTTATTAAAGTTTAGAAAATTACAAAGAATAAATGTGATGATAAATAGTGAGAAAAATAACATTAACCCTCCCCCCTCCCCTTAACCCTCCCCCCCCTTAACCCTTATCTAAAGAAAGAAAAAAAAAGAGAAAGATTGCCTGGATATCGGAGGATCCCCATATGCTCCATGGAGTTCAAAATAATTTTAATATTTATTTTTACTTTCCCCAATTACTTTATAATTTTATCTTCAAAGGACCTGAACACAGTATTCCTGATGAGGCCTAACCAGTGTTTTATAAAGCTGCAAGGTAGCTTTCTAAATCTTGAACATAGTTCTTCAACTAATAATGGCAAGCATGCCATATACCTTCTGAGTGTATACTTGAGGTATTAATGTACTCTGTGCATGCTGTGCTGAGGTTAAGGATTAGCTTTAGTTGTCGCATCTACATTAAACATGTAGTGAAATGTGTCATGAACATCTAATCAAAAAAGCGAGGATGAGCTGGGTATAATCTGGAAGTGTTGCCATACTCCCACTATCATCGTTGCATTCCCACAATTTACTAACCCTGACGAGTAGATCTTTAGAATGTGGGTGGAAACTGAATCCATCACTTATGCTGGCAGCACATTCCACACTTGCACCATCCTCTGAGTGAAAAAGATCCCCCTCAGTATCCCCTTAAATATTTCACTTTTCACCCTTAACCTATGGCGCCCCATTCTAGCCTGGTGAATTGTGGAATTCATTGCCACAGATGGGTGCAGAGGCCAAATCATTGGTTATATTTAAAACAGAGGTTGATGGATTCTTGATTAGTCAGGGCATCAAAGGTTATGGAGAGAAGGCTGGAGAATGGGGTTGAGAGGTAAAGTAAATCAGTCTTTGGTTGGGAAGAATTTTCTAACATTATCATGACACTTTTGATGTTATGACAGAGCTTAGCCCAACTGGTAGGATCCAAAGAGGGACCGAAGGAATCTTGACTTGTGATTAAAGGTTTGGAGAAAGGAAAGGATACAATATATGAGAGGGGAAAAGGTTCAGTAATGGGACTGTGCTTTGTAAATTTAAAGGGTGAATGAACTTTGGAAAAATACAGAACAAGGGGGTTAAGACATATATTCAATGAAGAATATCAGCTAACCCAAAAGACAGGGAGAGATGGAAGTCTATGGATGGACACTTTGCCTTTTGGTTGTCAGACTTTGTGTGTAGTCCTTCATTGATTCTATTATATTTATTTGTTTACTGTGAATTCCTGCAAGACAATGAATCTCAGGGTAGTTTATGAGCGATATATGCATACTTTGAGTTTAGAAAGGGTCTAGAGGAGATAGGAGGGGTAAAGAGTCCACTGAACTAGAACAAAGCAGGGCAAGTCTTGGAAGATGTGTAATCCACTGAATGAAGATAGATTGGTGGCTGGATATTAAGTTAACGTTGCCTTAGAGATGGTGGTCTGCTGTCAAGAAAACAAATCAAGGATTGCTTTGCTTACTTGGTCAGGTCTGTTTAAACGAGTGACGGTTCAAGTGAATCCAAATGAGAAAGTAGTTGGAGCAAGCTAGCTGATGTAACTGTTTTAATGCTAACTAAGGCAAAATTATAAAGTCGGGGGTGTGGGGGGGAAGAATGAAGCAAGTAAGTTTATCCATTAGATGTAGAAGTGTCACGGTGAATCAAAAAACCTGACAAACTGGACCTTTGAAAGTGGTCATGTGGGTGTTGAAACAAAGTTTCACCCATGGGAAATAGAAGGTACTGTAATAGGTTTAGGAATCAGGAGGGATGAGACGTGGCTGAGTGAATGATGTGGGAGAGTAGCAAGCAGAATGGTATGTATAATGTGTAATTGAGGGAGGACAGTTTTGAACCGAGTATTTTACACATTGCAGTAGACATCATTTAGTGAGAACCCGGTTGGCACAGAGGATTTCAATGAGATCTCTCCGCCCTCTCCCCCCCCCCCCCCCCAAATTCTTCTATATTTCGGCATCATAGTGTCAGTAGTATGTCTTTACCTGACTGGCTCCCAGGATTCCCTTTCTAAATCATTTCTCATTAGGCACTACTTAAAACATTTATGCCCAATTTTTTGGTCATCTGGTCCTGATTCATTTTTTGTTTCTATCTTCCTGTAAAGTTAAAGGTGCTACATTTTCAGTCCTGTTCAGTTGAAGGGAAAATGCTCTGTAGGCAAAGCAGCGACATGGACCATATGTAGCTTTTTAAGAAGCCTAATGCGCTCAGAAGCTGACCCTTGGAGCACTTGATGTTTAAGTTCTGGCATTTTAAAAATAAAATTGTTTATGTTCCACCTTGGAGATGAATGAAAACCTGGCATTTGTTTACAGCCACACTTGGAGTACTGTCTGATTCTGATCAAAACCACATTAGGAACAGTGTGAAAAGATTTACTGGAATGGTTTCAGGGTCAAGAGACTTCAGCAAAAAGGTTAGACTGGAGAAGCTGGATTGCGCTCCCCACAGCATTGAATGTTAAGCAGAGGTTTAATTTGAATGAGGCTGTTTGTCTGTGTAATCTAGTTGCTGTCATATAGTCTGCTGATATAGTTCCTTTCATTGTTTGAAGCTTTCTGTTCCTTCTGCCTCCTTTCCACTTCCTTGAAGTGGATTTAAAAAAAATTGGGGTTATTTTGAACTGTGAAAATTCAGGCTATGTATCTCAGATTTTACTGTTGGTAAATTGGTTGGAAACTGAATTGACATCTGGAAGTATTTCAGAATCAGGTTTAGTATCTGATTTAGTTGGGTTTGCGGCAGCACTACGTTGCAGTGTGCAATAATAGAAAGATGATTTATAGTAAGTGTATCTTAAATAAGTAGCGCAAAAAGAGAAATAAAAGAAAAAGTAGTCAGATAGTGTTCATAGGTTCACGTCCATTCAGAAATCTGATGGCAGAGGGGAAACTATTTCCTTCAAAAGACAGTTTCAGATTGTACCCCTATTTCCTCTCTTTTGGATGCCTTTGAGACTGCTTGGCTGGTAAGAACATGAGCCATTCAGCCCATTCATAATGGATCAACTTTATTCACCATGTACATTTATTTATAGGCATTAGTAATTTACTGTGGTGTGTTGGTTAGGGTGCAAATCCAATAAAACAAAAAAAAAATCAACAATTCAAAGTCAAGACACTCTTTATCGATCACAGCTCGGCTTTCAACACTATAATACTCTTGAAAGTAATCAACAAATTCGAAGACCTTCTTGATATCTCCTTGCAAAGATACCTTGATTTCCTGGCTTGCAGACCCAAGTCTGTTCAGATTGGCAACATTTCCACAGTCTCCATCAGCAAAGGCTCAGCTCACTGACCAAGGCTAAGTACTGATGACCAAGGCTAAGTACAGTTCCAGTGTCAATTTTAAGTTTGCTGACAACATCGGTGTTGTAGGCTGAATCAAAGGTGGTGATGAGTAAGCGTATAGGAGGGAGATTGAATGGTGCCATACTGTTATATAGAAAATAAAGTTAGACATTGAGGTATGAACGTAGAATAAAATGTGCATAGTTACATAAATACCAGTATGTACTTACAATGTTAGCAGCATTGTAAAAAGTGTTTTAAAATGATTACAGTGCAGTGATGGGTGTAATAGAGGGGAGTGGGTAGCTAACTAGAATGGCTGATCAGATTAACAGCCTGGGAAAATAAACTGTTAAGATGATGTGAAGTTTTTATTGTAATAGAACTGCAGGAAGCTTTTGCAAAAGGCAGTTTGCTGGGTGGGCAATGTCTACAAAGATTTTTTTCCCCCACTGTCTGCTGCTTTGTTCTGGATGCATACAACTCCCAGAGTGAAGGTAGACTCCAGCCAGTGACCTGGGTAGAGAATTCCAAAGATTCACTGGCTTCTTTATTTTTACGGTTTTAGGAAAAATTATTTTCATCTTTGCCCCTGATTCTGAGATGGGGATGCTTGGTTCTAGACACTTAGAGCAAAGGGAATGCTGTTCTTGTACTTACCCTTTTAAGTTTGTAAAAATTTTGTGTTTAATTTAAAATGCATTGCAATCTCATTCTACTCTTGTGAATGATCACATGCAAGTGCAAGTCACAGAAATGCAGAGCAGTCAGTAGTTGTCTAATCTCTCTCTGATGTACATGAAGGAAGACTCATGAGGAGTTTGAGGAGACTTGGTTTGCAAATTTCTGCAGATGTATTGTGGGAGAGCATCACCGTCTGGTAAGGAGGGGCTGCTGCTCAGGATCGGGGAAAAGCTGGAGCAAGTTGTGAATTCAGCCAGCTCCATTATGGGAACTAGCCCCCCGGCCCAAGCATCAAGGACATCTTCAAATGGTAGTGTCTCAAAAAGGCAGCATCCATTATCCAGGACATGCCCTTTTCTCATTGCTATCATCAGGAAAGTGGTACAGGAGCCTGAAGGCACGTGCACAGTGATTCAGGAACAGCTTCTTCCTCTCTGCCACCAGATTTCCAAATGGCCAATGAACTCAGTATTTTTTCTTTTTTCACTATGTATTTAATTAAAAAATATTTCATATTGTAATTCATAGTTGTTTTATTAGGTACAGAAATGTACTGTTGCCACAAAACAGCAAATTTTGTGAAATAACAGTGATATTAAACCTGATTTCATTGATTCTCATTCTAATCAGGCAATCATGTGGCAGCAATTAGATGCAGGCATGGTCACAAAGTTCAGTTGTTCAGACCAAACATCAGAATGGGAAATGAATGTGATCAAAGTGACTGACTGAGGAATGATTGTCGGTGCTGGACGGGGTGGTTTGAGTATCTCAGAAACTGCTGATCTCCTGGGATTTTTGCGCACAACAGCATCCAGTGAGCAGCATTTCTGTGGCTGAAAATGTCTTATTAATGAGTGAGGTCATAAGAGACTGGCTCAAGCTGACAGAAAGGTGACAGTAACTAAAATAACCATGCCTTACAACAGTGGTATACAAAAGAACATCTCTGAACACACAGTACGAATACACAAACCTTGAAGTGGATGGGCTACACCAGCAGAAGACCTCAAGCATACACTAGGTAGCCAGTGAGTACAGGAGTAAACTCATAAAGTTGCCATTGACTGGTATGACCCATTTCCTTTCAGTTGTCCAGCACTGATGGCAGCCCTGTCTTTTGATCTTGCTGCTCTCTGGTTTGGGAAAAATGTGCTTGCACTGACACCAGTGTGGATTTTATAATGAAATGGTATTGATTTCCCTCTGCTGTGGGTGAGCAGTGTCTGTGTTGTTTGCATTAGTTGCCTTTTCTTTCTCAGTAAGTAAACAAAGTCGGCTCTTACTTTGATTTATTCTCTCTGCTGACAGCACTTAGCAGCTGCAACTGAGCTTCTCAGTCATACCAAATAAATCATGCATATCATATCCATCTCACCAGTAAATAACTCATTAATTTCTTTGGTAAAGTGCATAAACTGCTAGCCTGAAGTGTTGGCTCTTTATTCCCCTCCTTAGGTGCTGCCTGACCCACAGAGGTCCTCCAGCGTTTTGTCTGCTGCTCTGTATTCCAGCATTTACAGAATCTCTTGTGCTTATGTTCTGCTGTTCTGTCCTACAAATATTTATCTTATTCTACACCTTCATTCATAATGTAGCTTTGGATATGATCTGTATAGTTTGAGTAGGTGTTACAGACAGGGTCAGTTTGTGTCCTGTAAGCTTATTTAGACCGTAAAACGCAGGAGCAGAATTAGGTCACTTGGCCTATCGAGTCTTCTCCATCATAGCTGATTTGTTATTCCTCTCAACCTCATTCTCTCACCTTCTCTCTGTAATCTTTGATACCCTGACTTAGCCAAGGACGTATCAACCTTTGCTTTAAATATACCCAATGATTTGGCCTCCACAGCCGCCTGAGGCAATGAATTCCACAGATTCACCATCCTCTGTCTAAAGAAATTCCTCCTCATCTATGTTCTGAAGGACCGTTCTATTCTCAAGCTGTACCTGCTTGGTCCTAGACTCCCCTATTATAGGAAATAGCCCCTCCACATCCACTCTATCCAGGCATTTCAATATTTGGTAGACTTCAATGAGTTGCCCCTTTATTCTTAACTCCACTGAGTGCAGGCCAGAGTGATCAAATTTGCCTGGTAGGTTAACCCTTTCACTCCCGGTCAGCAGATCTTTTCTTAGATAAGGAGCCCAAAACTCTTCACAATATTTATCCTACAATTGACTTGGGACATTTTGGAAGACAGTTCTGAATTGCTTATGGTTTGGGTTTTAAACTGTACCTAGTCAGATCAGGATTTAAAGCAACACACAAAATGCTGGAGGAACTCAGCAGGTTAGGCATCATCTATAGAGAGGAATGTTGTTATTGTATGACAGGTGCTTTTCTATTCATGCTTCTAATTGGTTTTTGTCAATTCCGGGAGGGGCAGATGTGAGTCTGTTCAGGAGCCGGGTTGGATCAATCTTTATCTGGCATCTCGTCCACAGCCGTTCCAACGTGGGTGGCCCTGAGTTGGCATTGCCTTATCGAGTCCTTGAAGCATGCAAACCTCCACACAATGTCAACTTGTTGATCCAGGTTATGAAGGTGAAGAGGAATAAACAACAAATTTTCTTCAACGACGTTAGAGAAGCCGTTCTGATGAAGGGCCTTGGCCTGAAAAGTCAACTGTTAATTCTGCTCCGTAGATGCCGCCCGACCTAGTGAGCTCCTCTACCATTTTGTGCGTGTTTTTAGAGAATTTGGTGGATTTTAATGATCTTATGTCAAGGAGCTGATTATTGCGGATTTTGAATGGTGGGGGGAGCCACGGTAATTTAGTGGTTAGCATGATGCTAATACAACTCATGGTGTCAGAGTTCAATTCTGGTGTAAGCAACTTTGTACCTTTCCTCCCTTGTTTGCGTGGGTTTCCTCCAGGTGCTTTGGTTTCCTCCCACAATCCAAAGATGCACTGATTAGTAGGTGAATTCTGCGCAGTATCTTTAAATAAATAAATAAGATTTATTTAATGGTTTAAATTCTAACAGTACCTTAAGGTATCAGGATTTTCATTTCAGTTGGATCACTTGAATAGAAAAACATTTTACTCAGTGCCTGCCATTCCATAATACAAAGATAGTCAGGATGTATCATTGTTTATCCTCTATTAAAGTGGATCACTCTTCTCTGTGCACTATCTCCATATCTCTTTATTCTTAATGGTCTCGGACCTGGTGTAACATAGGCTTGGCTGGTCACTGGCGTTGGCAGTGTCTTTCACAGTCCGTACAAAAATAAAAGTTGTTCCAAGAGTCCTCCACACCATTTGAGCACATCGACAAGAAAGCTGTCACAGGAAAGCAGCATCCATCATCGAGGACCCCCATTATCCAGGCCATGCTCTCTTCTCTCTGCTGCCATCAGGTCCCACATCACCAGTTTCCAGAACAGTTGTTATCCCTCAACCATCAGGATCATGAATCAGCATGGATAACTTCACTCACCTCAGCTCTGGACTGATTGCACAACCAATAGACTAACTTTCAAGAACTTTCACAACTCATGTTCTCAATACCATTTATTTATTTATTCATTTTTGTATTTGCAGAATTTGTTTTTGCACATTGTTTGACTTTGTATGCAGCTTTTCATTGATTCTGTTGTGGTTCTTTGTTCTACTGTGAATGCCCACAGGGAAATGAACCTCTGAGTAGTCTGTGACGTATGGTAAATGTACTTCGATAATAAATTTACTTTGACGTACAAGTCTTTCATGCAGTTTACTCATTTGCTGGAAGTGCTTTGTTTTATAGCTGCTGTACCCTCCTCCATTGCATTACAATATTACTCTGCTCAATTGCTGCATCTTTAATTTCCTTTTTAAACCGCAGATGGTGAAATTTAATTAGGGTTGTCCTTATAAATAGTGGATTTGCTTTGGTATTTTTCAGTTCTAAAGCAGGTAGTGAGTAAATCTTGAATCTTGTTAATGTGACCAGAATTGAAGCTGCAGAGAAAGGAAAGATTTTTCTTTGGTTGCTAGTAATGTAAAACGGAAGATCTTAGCATCTAAAGCTTCAGGCCTCTTATTTTACCAAGCTCTCCATTCACTTCTATTCACATGCATTTTGAGGAGGTTGGGGTGGGGGGGGGGCTTTCTTCTGGGTTTGCTCCTTTCGTGCAGGGATGTGGGTGGATTTTGCAAATCTGCCTATTTTGATCCTTATTTTGTATGTCGTTGCCTTGGAGTGAAGCATTTCCTGTCTCCAAATCAAATGTGTTTTTTGTTTTGATTTCTTTAAAGGTGGTTTAATGTATGTAAATGACCCTTAAATGTTGCAGAGCACATTGTGTGTGTGTGTGTGTGTGTGTGTGTGTTGAAACCATTTCATTTTGGATTTGCAAAGATGTACTGCGGTCTCTGCAAGCTGGTGGCTGAAATTGGTAATCTAGTGGATTAATGTTTGATTTGTAGCCCTTTTGAGAGATCATCAAAATTTCTTAAAACAGTTTGCATTATAAAAAGGGACTGTAAAGGTGACTGAATATAAAAAAGATGATTAATTGGTGCCTGATGTTCCTGCAGATGAGATTAAGCAAATGCAATTCTTTGTAAATTTTGTGTCCTGGGCAAGCTTGGACTGTTTTGATATTCTGGAGTTAACTGATGTAGTCATCTTGTTGTCAAGGATTAAAGGCATAAGACCAAAAAGAAAATTATGAAGAAAGAACCAGATTTCGCTGACATCCCAATCTGTCGAGCTAAAGTGAGATTCTAAACCAAGAAATTCTGCGGATGTTGGAAATCCAACGCAATGCACACAGAATTTCGGTGGTTAATCTGTGGAATTCATTATCATTGACAGCTTTGGATGCCAAGGCATTCGCATATTTAAAGTGGAAATTGATAGGCACTTGAAAATTATGGGCAGAAGACAGCAGATTGGAGTTGATCAGCCAAGATAAAATGGTGGAGCAGATTCTAATTCTGAATGATCTAATTCTCTAATGTTTGATGGTCTTGTGTTAAGTGATCTGCTTTATCAGCTCCTGCGCCAAAGGAGCTTACGTTGTTGAGGTAGCTGTTGAACCTTGCAGTGAGCCTAGAACCCAGGATCTTCTGATTTCAATGAACCCCAACCAAATTAAGCAAGGTTTGCATTAGGGTTATGGGAAACAGGTAAACAACAGCCCTTTGTATTTGGATTAAGACAAGTTGTAAGTAGTTATTTTTTTTATCTCTGAAGTTTGAATACATCCCAAGTTGCAAAGGAGTGCTTCATTGACATTTATTTACCAGTTTACCAGCTATACAAGACCTCAGTTAGATCCCACTTGGATTACTGTTTTCAATTCTGGTTGGCTCATAGGAAGGATGTGGATACTGTAGAGAGAGTGCAGAGGAGAGAATGTTGCCTGGTTTGGAGTACATGCCTTGTGAGTGAACTTGGGCATTTTTCCTTGGAGCGACAGAGGATGAGAGGTGACCTGATAGAAGTGTATAAAGTGATGAGAGGCATTGATTGTGTAGATAGCCAGGGGCTTTTTCCCAGGGCTGAAATGGTTAACATGGAGGGGCATAGTTTTAAGGTGTTTGGAAGTAGGTACAAAAGGGATGTCAGAGGCAAGTTTTTCTCACAGAGAATGGTGGGTGCATTGCCAGCAAAGGTGGTAGAGGTAGAAACAATAGGGTCTTTTAAGACACTCTTAGATAGGTACATGGAGCTTGGGAAAATAAGAGGGCTATGCGGTAGGGAAATTCTAGGTAGCTTCTAGAGTAGGTTACATGGTTGGCACAACATTGTGGGCTAAAAGGCCTATAATGTGCTGTAGATTTTCTATGGTTCTATGTTCAGACCAGGAATCTTGAAGTTCCAAGTAAATTTATTATCAAAGTACATATGCTTGCAAATATTATCCTGAGATTCATTTTCTTCTGGGCATTTACAGTTGAACAAAAATACAATAATTAATTAAAACTAATTAATTAAAATTAATTAAAACACAGACAGAAAACCCCAAATGTGCAAAAGAATACAAACTCTGCAAATACAAAAAAAAAGCAAAAAATTGTAAATAAATAATAAATACTAAGAACATGAGTAGTCGAAAGTCCTTGAAAGTGAGTTCATAGGTTGTGGAATCAGTTCAGTGTTGGTGAGTGAAAGTTGCCCAAGTTGTTTAGGAAGCTGATGGTTGTAGGGTAATAACTGTTGGTGGTGTGTGACCTAAGGCTGCTGTACCCTCTTCCTGATGGCAGCAGAGAGAAGAGAATCTGGTCTGGATGGTGGGAGGGGGGTTCGCTGATGATGGATGCTGTTTTCTTGTGGCAATGCTCCTTGTAAATGTGTGTGAGCTTCTCAAGTCAAGTCAAGTCAACTTTTATTGTCATTTCGACCATAACTGCTGGTACAGTACATAGTAAAAATGAGACAACGTTTTTCAGGACCATGGTGTTACATGACACAGTTCAAAAAAACTAGACTGAACTACGTATTAAAAAAAACACAGAGAAAGCTACACTAGACTACAGGCCTACACTGGACTGCATAAAGTACACAAAAAACAGTGCAGGCATTACAATAAATAATAAACAGGGCAGTAGGGCAAGGTTTCAGTCCAGGCTTTGGGTACTGAGGAGTCTGATAGCTTGGGGGAAGAAACTGTTACATGGTCTGGTTGTGAGAGCCTGAGTGCTTCGGAGCCTTTTCCCAGACGGCAGGAGGGAGAAGAGATTGTATGAGGGGTGTGTAGGGTCCTTAATAATGCTGTTTCTCATGTGACAGACTGGGTGTTTACATTCTTGGGCATTGATGTCTCCATACCAGGCTGTGGAAACACTAATGCCCAAAGACAGAAAGCCCTACGAAAAACATGGTGGATACAGCCCTCCCCACTATTGTACCGCCTGGTATCCGAAGCTGAAATTTTGCTTCCTTTTCGTGTAATCCTCTTTGCACAGTTCCGTTTGGGATGTTGGTCCTGAAAGATTAGTAGCTGATTGGGCAGTGAGTTTTGGCAATTTGGTAGCTGAGGCAAGTTCAGGCCCTCTCCTTGAATAAAGATACTGGTTCTAGAGTGGGATCATATAACACTTTGTTGGGCTGCCAGGCATGCTCTTCTGCTTTCCTGCTGTCTTCAGTTTGTATATTCTTCTTGGCACCACGCGCGTTTCAAAGTATAAATTATCAAAGTACAAATGTGTCTCCGGACACTAACCTGAGGTTTTTTTTTTTGGCGGGCATTTATCGTAGAACAAAGAAGTACAATTAAATCAATGAAAAGCTGCACACTAAGACTGACAAACAACCAATATGCAGAAGATGACAAGCTATGCAAATACAAAATAATAAACAAGCATGATATGGAGAACATGAGTTGTCGAGTTCTTGTAGTTTGTGGAATCAGTTCAGTGTTGAGGTGAGTAAAATTATCCACGCTGGTTCAGGAGTCTGATGGTTGAAGGGTAATAACTGCTCCTGAACCTTGAGGTGGTAACTAAGGTCTCCTTCCCAATGGTAGCAGTGAGCAGAGAGCATGGCCTGGATGATGGATGCTGGTTTCTCGTGGTAGTGCTCCTTGTAGATGTGTTCAGTGGTGGAGAGGGCTTTTCTTATGATGGGTTTGGTGCTTCAGTTCCCTCCCACATTTCAAAGACATGTGGATCTTCCTGGTCATTGACAATAGACAGTAGGTGCAGGAATAGGCCATTTGGCCCTTCTAGCCATCCACTGTGATCATGGCTGATCATACACAATCAGTACCCCTTACCTGCCCTCTCCCCATATCCCTTGACCCACTATCTATAAGAGCTCTATCTAACTCTCTCTTGAATGCATCCAGAGATTTGGCCTCCACTGCCTTCTGGGGCAGAGCATTCTACATATCCACCACTCTCTGGGTGAAAAAGTTTTTCTGCATCTCTGTTCTAAATGGCCTACCTCTTATTCTTAAACTGTGGCCTCTAGTTCTGTACTCACCCATCAGCGGGAACATGCTTCCTGCCTCCAGCGTATCCAATCCCTTAATAATCTTATATGTTTCAATCAGATCTCCTCTCATCCTTCTAAATTCCAGTGTATACAAGCCCAGTCGCTCCAATCTTTCAACATATGACAGTCCCGCCATTCCGGAAATTAACCTTGTGAACCTACGCTGCACTCCCTCAATAGCAAGAATGTCCTTCCTCAAATTTGGAGACCAAACCTGCACACAATACTCCAGGTGGGGTCTCACCAGGGCCCTGTACAGCTGCAGAAGGACCTCTTTACTCCTATACTCAATTCCTCTTGTTATAAAGGCCAGCATGCCATTAGCTTTCTTCACTGCCTGCTGTACCTGCAGCACAAATGGCACATTTCACTATGCTTCGATGTTTCAATTATCATGTGAGAAATAAAGCTAATTTTCTTTGGTGTTTGGCTTTGTGCAGGCAACTGATATTTTTGTGCAGCTTGACTTGCAATTTTACATGGAGCCATCATAGCCATCAAATACATAGTGTCATTTTAACAGTTTAAAGGAGACCTTCATGCGATGGGTGGCAATTATATGGAATGAGCTGTCAGAACGAGTGTTTGAGACGGATACAATTGTATCATTTAAGCAACACTTGGATAGGTTGATGGACAAATTATGGAGGGGTATGGGTCTAACGCAGGAACTTGGTTTGCGCTGTGGTTTGCATGGACTAATTGGGTCGAAGGGCCTGTATTTGTGCTGTCTTGCTCTGTGACTCTGGACTTTGATATTCTAACTAGTAGTCTTGTCTGTTTCACTGCCAGTTCTGTAGTTCCTGGAGGAGATAAAGATCATTGCTGGCTGCCTTTTGTTGTAAAGAACTGTTTGTATGTTCTCAAAGTGTGGTGTTACAGGAGGTTTGTCTTAACAAGCTGAGCAAGTTTTTATTTAGCAGCGTCTGGTGGCAGATATGGCTACATCGCTGGCTGTATTGCGGGATTTGTGCTCCACAGAACAAGAGGATTCTACGTTCTGTTGTGATCTAAAAATACACTTGCATTGATTGAAAGTGAAAGTTGATGAATAATAGATAACACAGCTTTTATGTAGGAGCTACAGTCAAATGAAATGCTTCCAGGATTTTAAGTGACTGATGGTGCTGATTACTTTCCTAAAACAGGGATGGCACTCTCTCTTTCAGAGATAAGATGTTGTGAGATTAAGCCCACATTGGGTTTGAGCAATACAATCTTAACTGACGGTCTTGGTGCAGCACCACAGGAAGGCTGAATAGACAGCTGTTGCTTTGAATCAGGTTTTGAAATGTCTTGTAGGTCTAGTGAGCATGTCTAATGGCAGTATGCCATCCTTGCCAATACTTAGAGTACGCAGTGCAAACACTGCTGCTGATTACTGCACTATCTGTGACGGCAGCTCAATGTCCATAATTTATCAATTATGGAAATCTAAGGGAAAGGAAGAAAATCAGAAATGTTGTGAGGTTAGGCCCAAGATTATTTAATATACTTCCACCGTGCTTTGAGTTGCGTTGAGCAAGTGGTGACACTGGTACTTGTTGGACAAAGTTGAGGACCAGTTACAAGCCAATGAATATGCTTGAATTTATTCCCAGGTGGTAAACACATCCCTGTTGTTCTGGTGTGCCTTTGGTAATTTGTTCAGAGGGATAGAAGCTTCTGCTGCTGACTGACCATTGTCAACTTGGTGCTTTCTGTACCTTATCCATCGACCGCAGAGCTCCAGATTTCCTCATAAACATGAGGTTCTGCAGATGCTGAGGAACTCAGCAGGTAAGGCAGCATCTGGAGAGGAATAAAACAGTTGACTTTCTGGACCAAGATCCTTCATCAGGAACTGGAAAGGAAGGGAGCAGAAGGTGGGGCTGGGAAGGAGAGATGAAGTAAGAAACTGGGAGGTGACAGGTAGAATAATTAAAAGGCTGAAGGAGAAGGATTCTGATAGAGGACAGTGAACCAGAGTAGAAGGGAAAGGAGGAAGGGCATCAGGATGAGGTGAGAGCAGAGCTAGTATGGGGACTGCAAATTGATGGGGGAGGAAGGAATGACCAGAAATCAACGTTCATAACGAATTTCCCCTTGGGGATGAATAAAGTATCTAAATATCTATCTACCGTGATCATATGAGGTGTTGCTCCTCCAAGCTGATTGTGGCTATATAGTAGCCATAGGGGAGTCAAGGACCAGTTCTTTTCCAGTCCCTGATGAAGGGCCTTAGCCTGAAATATTGACTGTTTATTCCCCTCCATAGATGCTGCCTGACCTGCTGAGTTCCTCCAGCATTTCAAAGTTCAAAATAAATATGTTATCAAAGTGCATATGTGTAAGTGTATGCAACCCTGAGATCCATTTTCTCGCTGGCATACTCAATAAATCCAATCACCATAATAGAATCAGAGAAAGACTACACCGCTGGATGTACAAGTAGTGTGCAAAATACAGTAAACTGTAAATAAAAAAAAATTAAGCAATAAATATCAAGAACATGAGATGCAGTCCTTGAAAGTGAGTCCAAAGGTTTGGGAACATATCAGTGATGGGGCAAGTGAAGTTATCCCCTTGGTTCAAGAGCCTGATGGTTGGGGGATAATAACTCTTCCTGCACCTGGTGGTGTGAGTCCTGAGGCTCCTGTACCATTTTCCTCATGGCAGCAGTGAGAAGAGACTGTGGCCAGGGTGTTGGGGGTCCCTAATGATGTATGTTGTTTTACTGCAACAACACTGCATTTAGATGTGCTCAGTGGTGGGTAGGGTGTGTGTGTGTGTTGGGCTTGTTGAGCAAGCTCGGAGATCTTTGGTTAGTAATGCTAATTACTGCCCCTGTTGGTTTGCATTGCTAGGCCTTAGTACATGTTCTATTGTACATTATGTTTAGTGGGGCGATATGCAAGCTTATTTTGAGGTTTGGGGCACAGTGGTTTCAGCTATTATATGTGAAAATATGGGTTAACTGAATTTGGAGGTTTTCAGCAGACTTTTAAGTTCAAGTTTAATTACCATTCTACTTTTTCAATCTTATTAATATCAACATGATAAGATTAATACATAGATAATAGGATTACAAACTTACAAAATTAAAATAAACATAAAAGGATACACAAGCAATAAGTACAATATAGTTAAGTCTTCCCAAATCATGAATGATACAAATATCATATAAACGAAACAAAATAAACTAGGTATATCAAGTTTTAAAAAAAACAGAAAAGAGAAAAAGAAAAAAAAATTATTACCCTGAGAAAAACTAATCTAACAAACTAATCTCTAACTAATAAAGAAAAAAAAGGGGAAAAAAGAAAAAAAAGGCTGTTTATAGTATCTATAAAAAGATACAGAATCATCAGTGTCCCCAACTCCGATCCTCTCAACATATATATAATCAAAACCGGAAAAACAAATAGGCTTGGAACAGGGTCACATTACATCATATGAAAATATTGAATAAATGGCCTCCAAGTCTTTTCAAATTTAATAGAAGGGTCATATACGACACTTCTAATTTTTTCCAAATTTAGACATAATGAAACCAATGAAATATGGTAGGGGGATTACTTTCTTTCCAATTCAACAAAATAGATCTTCTAGCCATTAATGTAAGAAATGCAATCATCCGACAAGCAGAAGAAGATAAATGGATTGACTGCATCATTGGTAAACCAAAGATTGCAGTGATAGGATGAGGTTGTAAATCAAAGTTCAATACCGTGGAAATAATATTGAAAATGTCTTTCCAATATTTTTTCAAAGGCGGACATGACCAAAACATATTAGTTAAAGACACTATCTCAGAATAACATCTGTCGTATATAGGATTTATATGGGAATAAAAACGAGCCAATTTATCCTTGGACATATGAGCCCTGTGCACAACTTTAAACTGTATCAATGAATGTTTAGCACATATAGAGGATAAATTAATTAATTGAAGAATTTTATCCCAATTCTCAATAGGGATAGTAAAGTTAAGTTCTTCCCAACCATTTTTAATCCTATAAAAAGCCTCTGAACGTATTTTCATAATTATATTGTAAACATTTGACATTACACCTCTTTCTGAAAAGTATTTAGTTCTAACAATTTCTCCAAAATACCCGAAGAATCAAGATTTGGAAAGGTAGGAAGTACAGTGTTTAAGAAATTCCTAATCTGTAAATATCTAAAAAAAAAATGAGATCTAGGCAAATTATATTTATTAGATAATTGTTCAAAAGACATAAAACAATTATCCAAAAATAAGTCAGAAAATCGTAGTATACCTTTAGTCTTCCAAGCTGAATAAGCTTGGTACCATTCTACTTGAATGGTTAAATGAAACATTAGTCCTCTGGAGCCATGGTGCAAATCACAGTATATCAGTTGCACACAGCTCATATAGCACATATAGCCGCTATTTTAACGTATAAACTTCTAAAGGGAGTGGACAGGCTAGATGTAGGAAGATTGTTCACGATGTTGGGGAAGTCCAGAACGAGGGGTCACAGTTTAAGGATAAAGGGGAAGCCTTTTAGGACCGAGATGAGGAGAAACTTCTTCACACAGAGAGTGGTGAATCTGTGGAATTCCCTGCCACAGGACACAGTTGAGGCTGGTTCATTGGCTATATTTAAGAGGGAGTTAGATATGGCCCTTGTGGCTAAAGGGATCGGGGGTATGGAGAGAAAGCAGGTACAGGGTTCTTGATCAGCCATGATCATACTGAATGGCGGTGCAGGCTCAAAGGGCCGAAGGGCCTACTCCTGCACCTATTTTCTATGTTTCTATAGCGCACATGGTACTGTGCAAAGGTCTTAGGCACATGTTTAAAAAAATGTGCTTCTTTAAGAGAGCTTGGACAGTACATCTTGAACCTTCTGTCTGTCATAAACTTTCTGCTTGGGAGAGACTTTGCTGATGTAGGATGAGCACCGTGTGCCTTGTTGCTATGGTGGAAGAATTGATGATTTGAAGGTTAAACTGTCAGATCTGCCATACCCTCACCTTTTAGTTTGGTTGTCCTTCACCCAGTTTGATTCCTTCCACGTCCATTTCTGTTTTGGTTAATTAGTTTATTCATTTCATTACATCATTGATCGTTAGCATCTGTTATCATTGTTCAACTTACACTGCACTAGATACCGACAAAGTAATCAGGTTTTTATTTAGAACTTTCTGTGACTTAGCATGTTTGTCATTAGGTCGCACCTGGAATTTCCTGTTGGCGGCCGATTTCCCTCCACGCCGCTCTGACATATTGGAAAATCATGTACTTGGCAAGTTATAGCAGTGGTTTGCCTTTGTTTTCTGCCGGGTGAGTTTAAAGAGATCACTGCCTCTTGCAGTGGATGACCACGACGTCTAAGTGCCTTGTCGTGCTCCACAAATGCTTGCTGGCCTGCCCTCTTGACTGTTGGACCATTAATCGGTCTCCTCTGCTCAATCTGCCAGGGCCAGACTTCATACGTGGGGTTAGGCAGATCCCCTACCTCACCGAGGGTCAGAGACCCATCAGCTACCCTCACCTGGTTTGGCCCATCTGCTGAGACGGTTTACCAGGGTGTGGCCACTGCGCGTGTTACAGCTACTTGGAGCCACAGGTGAGAGCTGAGCACCAGGTGGGGACCAAAGGTGGATGAGCTGCCCTTCTTAACATGTTACTTTAATGAAATACAGTTTTTCTAACATTTAATCCTTTGGAAAATAAACTTCTGGAAATCTTAAATTTGCTCTTTTGTACCCACACACTAATGCAGAAGATACAAAATGAGCATTAAAAGCAAAATTAATATTAATATTTTTAAAAATGCCAAAGACACTTGCACAGTACTGTACAGTCACAAAATAATTTTAGTACAAGCCTCTGAGTGGCGTGGCTGAAAGGTTGTACGTACACAGGATGTTGTCCTGGAGCTATGTTTTTGAATGAACAAGGACGTAGCAGTTCTTCATCTCACACTGTCAGCCGCGGATGAAGGCAGTCCATCTTGTCTTCTGTGGAGCCTACACCGGAGAATAGCACCGTCAGGAAAGCCAGCTTGCAGGGACCAGCCCCCAACCCAGTGAATTCTAGTGTGCCCGCTGCACGTCAGCTTTTTCTCATACCACCTCTGGCGCCTTCTCCTCTGGGTGGCTGCAATAGGCGACTTCACGAACTGAGGGCCTGGTCTGTGCAACAACCTGAAACTACACAGCTCCCCTACCGTTTGTCTCACCGGCAATCTAATGAATTGGACTTGCAATATTATGTGTTCATCGTCATTCTCATTATGTGCCATGATTGTGTTGAGTGATGTGGGCAAATTCTTGGCAAATATTTCAACAGAAGTGGTTTGCTATTGCCTTCTGGGCAATGTCTTTCCAAGACAGGTGACCCCAGCCATTATCAATACTCTTCATAGATTGTCTACCTGGTGTCAGTGGTCACATCAGATTTCTTCAGGATTTGCATAGATTCGGCGTACCATCTACAACGTTGACAAACGTCTATAGATGCATGGTGGAGAGTACCCTATTTGGTTACTTCTCGGTCTAGTATGGAAACATTACAATGGAGCTAGAAAGTTTGTGAACCCTGTAGAATTTTCTCTATATTTGCATAAATATGACCTAAAATGTGATCAGATCTTCATGCAAGTCCTAAAACTAGATAGCGAACCCCATTAAATAATTAACCCAAAAAACATATACTTGTTCATTTATTGAGGAAAATAAGAAAATTAGTGTTTTGGAATGGCCAAGTCAGGCCTGACCTTAATCCTATAGAAATGTAGTGGAAGGACCTGAAGCAAGCAGTTGAATGGCCTAAAATTCCTCCAAGCCGATGTACAGGACTGATCAGGTTACCGGAAATGTGTGGTTGAAGTTACTGCTTCAACCAGCTACCAAAAGCAAAGAGTCACATACTTTTTCGAACAAATGCATGTATCTCTTCAGCTTCATGCATCTTTAAAATTCTTGTAAGGACCTCTGCAAGCTGTTTCGATTGAGGCATGGTGCACATGGACAGATCTTTCTTGAGAAAAGCAGGCTCTGTCAGTAATCTGACTTGTGTGTCTTTTTTTGAATAGGGCAGGGCACCTCTACAACCCACACCTCCAATCTCATCTCATTGATTGAAATGCCTGACCCCAAATAGCCTTTGTAGAAAGCATTACCTGAGAGGTTCACATACATTTTCCAACAAATACATGTAATATTAGATCATTTTCCTCAATAAATGGACGTATAATGTTTTTTGTGTTTATTTAATTGGGTTCTCTTCATCTAGCTTTAGGATTTACATGAAGATCTGATCACATTTTAGCAGAAAGAGAAAATACTACGGGGTTCACAAACTTTCTAGCACTATTGTATAGTGACATGTGCTTAAATAATTTTAATTTGTCATTAACTTTTCACTTTAAATTAGGTAATTAAGCTTTAACTTGTGAAAATACTTAAACTTGTGCATTATCTAGTCTGATTATAGAGTTGATGATTTGATCTTGCAGTTTTTAAAATATAGATAGGCTTTCACATAGCTCAAGTGTGAATGCAGAGTGCAGTAGCAGGGCTTCTGCTTCCCTTGTGGTCACTAGCTTGTCTATTGAAGAGTCTTTAGCTTTAAAACAAAAAAAGAATGGGGCTACTTTGTTGCCTCTTTGCTGGTTGCTCTCAGCCAAAGCCATACAAGTTTCGATGAGGTAGCCTAATCTAAATCTTTATACTGTTCAATACTCTGCCAAGCCTCTAAAGGCATAAGAGAGGGCATGATGAAACCTGTGGCCCAGAGCCAGCTCTGAGGTTTTGTAAAGTCATGGCTGACCTGATCTCTGCTTTGACTCACTCCCACAGCACTTGATTTCTATGGGTGAGATTAGAATTCTTGGAAAGACCAAATGTGCTCACACTTATGATTTTAAGCCAAGTGCGTTGAAGATTTAAGATTAGCTTTATTTAGACCATAAGATACACGAGCAGAATTAGGTCATATCGCCTATGGAGTCTGCTCCGCCATTTCATCATGGTTCATCCATTTTCACTCTCAGCCCCAGTCTCCTGACTTCTCCCTTCACGCCCTGACTAATCAAGAATCTATCAATATATGCCTTATGTATACCCAATGACTTGGCCTTTACAGCTGCTTGGGGCAACCAATTCCACAGATTCGCCACCTCTGACTAAAGAAATTCCCCCTCATCTCCAATCTAAAAGGAAGTCCTATTCTGAGGCTGTGTACTCTGTTCTTAGAGTCCTCTACCGTAGGGAACATGCCCTCCACATCCACTCTATCGAGGCCTTTCAACATTTTATAGGTTTCAATGAGGTCACACCTCATTTTTCTGAATTCCGGTGGGTAGAGGCCCAGAGCCAACAAATCCTCATATGACAAGCCTTTCAACCCTTTAAACCCTCTTCAATGTCAGCATAACCTTTCTTAGATAAGGGGCCCTAAAATTGCTCACAATTCTCCTCACCAAACTGCCTCACCATGAACATTGAAACAGTGAAATATGTTGTTTACATCAAATCAAATCAGTGAAGGTTCTGCTGGGGGCAACCCACAAGTTTTGCTATGCTTCTAGTGCCAACAAATTTAAGAGCATGAAATGAAAGCATGATGGGGTGATACAATTAGTACAGAAATTCTACTAGTTTGTAGAGAGTCATAGTCACATAGAAACAGGCTTCAAGGTCTATTCCGTGCATGCTGACTATGGTACCCAGTGAGCAAGTCCATCTTGCCCATATTTGGCTTTTAAACATCTCCTCAGGATTTGTTGCAAGAAAAAGTTTGTGAACCCTTTGCAAGAGTTTTCTACATTGATCACTCATAAAATGTGGTCCAATCTTCATCTGTCAAATAATAGACAAACACAATATTCCTAAACGATTAACACACAAACAATTGTATTTACTACTTGTCAATACTGAGTACACCATTTAAACAATCATAGAAGAGGTTCAGAAAAAGTATGTGAACCTGTGGGATAATGCCTTCTACAAAAGCTATTTGGAGTCGGGCGTTCCATTCAAAGAGATGAGATTGGAGGTGTGGGCTGTAGAGGTGCCCTGCCCTATATTTAGAAAAAAGACACACAAAGTCAGGTTGCTGACGGAGCCTGCTCTTCTTAAGAAACATCTGCTTATGTTCACCATTCATCAATAAAAACAACTTTCAGAGGACCTTTGAAGAAGAATTGTAGAGATGTGTGCTGGAAAAGGCAACAAAAGCATTTCAAAAGACCCGAGTGTTCATCAGTCTACAGTAAGAGAAGCTGTCTACAAATGGAGGAAATTCAGTGCTGTTCCCACTCTCCCTAGGAGTGGGCGCCCTGCGAAGATCACACCAAGGGCACAATGTGCAGTGCCGAAGGAGGTGAAAAAGAACCCATGGGTAACAGCAAAAAACCTGCAGAAATCTCTAGAACTTCCTAAAGTCTCTGTTCACATGTCCACTACAAGAAAAACACTGAACTAGAATGGTGTTCATTGAAGAACACCATGGAGAAAACCGCTGCTCCCCAAAAAAATTACTGCAGGTCTCAAGTTGCAAAAGATCATCTAGATATTCTGCAAGGCTTCTGGGGCAATGTTCTGTGAACAGATGAGACAAAAGTTGCAGAAATGCCCACTACTATGTTTGGAGGAAAAAGGGTACTGCACACCAACACCCAAGTCAGCCGTGAAGCATGGTGAAAGGAGCATCATGGTTTGGGGCTGCTTTGCTGCCTCAGGGCCTGAATAGTTTGCAATCGTTCAGGGAACAACAAATTCAAAATTGCATCAAGACATTTTATAGGAGAATGTCAGGGTCGCAGTCCATCACCTAAAGCTAAATAACAGTTGGCTGGTGCAGCAAGACAATGATCCAAAGCATGAGTAATCAACAACAGAATGGTTTAAAAAGAAAATTTATGTTTTGGAACGGCCAAGTCAGAGTCCATACCTTAACGCAATTGAGATGCTATGACATAACCTGAAAAGGGCTGTTCATGCAAAATATCCTAGAAATATTAATGAACTGAAACAGTTTTGTATGGAGGAATGGTCTAAGATTCCTCCTCGCTGTTTTGCAACTCTGATCAGCAGCTGCAAGAAACATTTGGTGGAGGTTATTGCTGCTAGAGGAGGTTCTACCAGTTATTAAATGCAAGGTTCACATACTTTTTCCAGCCTGGGCTATGTTGAACAATGTGTTTAATAAAGGTATGAAAAGTATGATTGTGTGTTACTAGTCTAGGCAGATTGTGTTCGTCAATTATTTGACTTGGACGAAGATCAGTCCACACTTTGAGTAATTAATGGAGAAAATCAGGTAATTGTAAAGGGTTCACAGACTTTTTCTTGCAACTGTATGTTGAAATGCTTGGATTTTGCCAGTGACCATCACGGTCTGAGGATGTGCTGGCGGCAGCCCGCAAGCACCATCATGCTTCTGGCATGAACATAGAACGCCTGCAAGTTACTAATCTGAACTTGTACAAATTTGGAATGTCGGGAGAAACTGGAGGAAATTCATGTCATTGTGGGCTGAACATAGAAACTCTTTATAGGCAGTGGTGGATTGAACCCCAGTCTTCCTGCTGGATCTGTAAAGCATTGTGCTACCAGACTGCCCCAGAATGTGGAGCTGTAAAAGTACATGTGCTCTGAAAAGTCATTGATTTGTAACGTCTCTAGCACATAAAATTGTCTTGCTGAAAAGGGACGATAAGTATCTAAAGTAATACAGAGTGGGATTAGTTGATTTGCTTTTTCTTGAGCTGATCCTGGTGATAGCAATTCTGTACTTCTGTTTCCCCCTGTACAAGTCCTGTTTGCAGGTTATTAAATCTTCGATGTCCAGCATCTGTGTCGCTTTGCTTTTGGGCTTGTGAGTTGCTTCTTGTAGCTCCAAATAACTACTTGTTATCCACCTCGTGATGTTTCCAATACAGAAAAGTCTGCTGATATTTGCTGTCCAAGATTCTGTGCACGGCTGCCTCTTTAACTGGAGTAACACCCACCAAATACTGGAGGAACTCAGCATGTCAGGCAATATATATGGAAACGAATAAACAGTTGACTTTTTTGCCTGAGACTGGATAGGAAGGGGAAGATGACAATTAAAAGGTTGGGGTTGGGAAAGAGGGTAGCTAGAAGGTGGGTAGGAGAGGCAAAGGGCTGGAGAGGAAGAAATTGATAGGAGAGGAGAGTGGACCTGAGGACAAAGAGGAAGAGGAGGGGCTTTGTGGGGGGGGGTCCCTTTAACTGAAGTTCTGAGTAGTTCACAGGCACGTGCCCATGCTGTAACTGGTAAACCAGAGAAGAAAATCAGCATACAAAAAATAATGGATGCTGCTCGTCCATTGCAGATAAAGCTCTCATCACCACTGAGTACTTCGTGGGGAGTGCTGCCGCAGTATAGCAGTATCCATCGTCAAGGACCCCCACCTTACTGGCCATGCTTTCTTCTTGTTGCTGTCATCAGGAAGGAGGTACAGGAGCCTTAGGTTTCACACCACCAGATTCAACCATCAGGCTCCTGAACCAGTGTGGATAACTTCACTCACTTTAACTTTGAATAGATTCCACAACCTATGGACTCAACGTTTAAGAACTCTGGAACTTGTTCTCACTATTATTTATTACTTAATTATCATTATTTTGTTTTTCTTTCTGTATTTGCAGTATCTTCTACACATTGGTTGTTTGTCAGTCTTTGTAGTTTTTCATTGATTTATTTTATTTCTTTGTCCTACTATGAAATCCTGCAAGGGAATGACTCACAGGGTAGTATATGGCGACATATATGTACTTTAATATTAAATTTAATTTGAATATGTAAAACCTCACCAAAGCAACTTGTGTAACCAAGAGGAAGCTGACTATAAAAGCTGTTTTTGACTGGTCCCCATTGGGTAAAGTTGTTTTCCAACCTGTGTGATCTGGCCTGATCGGAAGATTTGGACTGACTCTATATCAGGGGTCCCAAGTTTTTATTCTGCCATGGATCAATAACGTTAAGCAAGGGGTCTGTGGGCTCCAGGCTGGGAACCCCTGTTTGCCTGTGTGGTGACATTCTGAAAACAAATGATTAAATATCTCTTTGACCTGCAGGACACATAAGCTGAAATGCTTTCTTCACTTTTACTTCTGTAAATAGTTTCTTGCCAGTCATAAATTATTAAAAGAAATTGTTGAGGCCACATTTTATTACAATCAAACTTTGCCACTGAAATGTTTGTTTTTTTATTTTGCAGGACTAGTTTGCAGAAACAGACAGAAAAATGAAAGTCGATAGAACAAAGCTGAAGAAAACGCCAACTGAAGCGGTGAGTTTGGACCAGTTGGGTCTAATTTTGTTTATTTAGTGATACGGCACTGAGTAGGACCTTCTGGATCTTTGAACCACGCTGCCCCAGCAACCCCACAACCCTGATTTTAACTGGGAGGAAACCAGAGCGCCCGGGAAAAACCCACGTATTCCACAGGGAGGATGTACAGAGACTCTTTACAGAGGATGCTGGGATTGAACTCCATCTGTCACCAACCTGTAATAGTGTCGCACTAACCACTGTGGCACCGAAATGGGTCTCCATGAGGTCAATGAGCCAGTCCTTAGGGGATCATTTCAAGGACTCTACAATTCATGTTCTATTATTTATTTGTTTTCATTGTTTGTCTGTACTATTTGGCCCATATCCCTCTGAATGGGGTTCCCATCCTTTTTTATAAGACAATGAGATATGGGAGCAGAATTAGACTGTTTGACCCGTCAAGTCTTCTGTGCCATTTCATCATGGCTGATCTAATTTTCCTGTCAGCCCCAATCTCCTGTCTTCTCCCCATATCCTTTCATGCCCTGACCAAACAAGAATGGACCTCTGCCTTAAGTATTCATAAAAACTTGACCTTCACAGCTGCCTGTGGCAAAGAATTCCAAAGAATTATCACTTTTTGGCTAAAGAAATTCTTTGTTCTAAAAGGAAGCCCGTCTATTCTGAGGCTGTGTCCTCTGGTCTTAGATTTCCCACCATAGGAAAGATTGTCCCCTCTTTTGTCTGCATCCACTTTATCAATGCATTTCACAATTCAATAGATTTCGATGAGATCACCCCTTTTTTAGTTCTAATGAATACAGGCCCAGAGCCATTCAATCCTGGAATCATTTCCATGAACCTCCTTTGAACCCTCTCCAGTTTTAGCATGTCCTTTCTAAGATGAGGGACCCAAAAATGCTCACAGTACTCCAAATGAAGCCTCATCAGTGCTTTTAAAGTTTCAAAATTACATCCTTGCTTTTGTATTCTGATCCTCTTTGAGATGAATGCTAACATCGCATTTGCCTTCCTCACCACAAGCAAGCTGCAAATTAGCCTTCAGGGAATCCTGCACAAGTACTCCCAAATCCCTCTGTGCCTCAGTTTTTTGTATTTTTTGTTCATTTCTTCTACCAATGTGCATGACCATACATTTCCTGATACTGTATTACATCTGCCACTTCTTTGCACTAATTTGTCTAAGTCTTTCTGTAGCCTCTCTGCTTTCTTGAAACTACCTACCCCCTCTACCTATCTTCATATCATCTACAAACTTGGCCACAAAGTCATCAATTCTATGTACCAACACCATTAAGCAAGGCGCCCAGGGACCCCAGGCTGAGAACCCCTGCTCTAAATATTTCCGATTCATGCCTCTGTCAAAATGTTTTTTAAATATAATTGTACCTGCCTCATCTGGCGTCCCATATGTGTAAGAAAAATTTCCCCATGTCCCTGGGGAAATGTATCTGTAATTCAAGTCTTTATGAATTGTGTAAAATGTAATGTGACAAAGTGGAACCTGTCTGATTGCAAGTGATTTGATGTGTTGTGTTTTATAGTAGGGAGTGTTTTGACAACAGAGCAAAACAGGACACAGCTGTCCAGGGGTGAGGCGGGTGTTGGGGGTGGGAGAAGCCTCAAAGATAAATGGACGGATGCAGATTAGAAAGGAATGCAATTGAGGGATGGAATGACCTCAAATACATGTAGATGAATTACTGGATTCTGTAAGTGTATAGAAATTATTGTTTTGAGCTGCAAGATTGAAGCTACCTACCAATGACTTAACTGTGGAAGTAGACTTTCTCTTGTGAGTAATGTGCTTATGTTTTAATCCGCTTATGTTTTGAGTTTGTTGTCTGTTACTGTATACTCAGGACCTAGCTGAAAGGTACACAACAGTCCCTTTTAAATCTTTCCACTCTCACCTTAAGCCCCTTACCCATCTAGCTTTAGACTCCCCTACACTTAAAGAGGAAGACGGTGACGTTCATCTTACCTTTGCCCTTCGTGACTGCACTCATGTTTTCAGTATTTTTTTTATTTGCTCAGATTTTAAAATTTGCATATTGGTAGTTTGTCAGTCTTTATGCATAGTTTTATTTGTAACTTTTTTCTGTAAACGTCTGTAAGAAATTGAATCTTGAGGTAGTAGATATTGGCATGCATGTACTTTGATAATAAATTTACTTTGAACTTGGTCAGGTATTTTTCCTCCTTGCAGAAATGTTTCCTTTTATAGAGAAATAATGTTGAGCCATTCCTCAACACAACTGACTAAATGGGGTAATTGTCATGGCAGTTGTGAATATAGACCAGAGTCACGCTGCAGCTGATTGAATAATAGTTTTATCAGTCAAGTCTGGTAACATAGCCGATGGACTGTACTGTGCAACAGTTTCAGGCGTCTATCTAGGATGCCCCAGACTGTTGCCTAGTACTGTAGTAATTTTATGTATTGCATTGTACAGCTGCTGCTAAATTCATTGTACGCTGCCATGTTATTTTGATCAACTTAAACGAACAGAAAATCAGTGCAGGTCATGGACTGCCTTCATTGCCTTCCTGCATGAAGTTGTGTTAAAAAAATCATTGCTTTTTAATGCAGGTTAATTTGGCCCAATTGAATAACATAACATGAGCATGCAGCTGATGCTGTTTAAAATCTGTTCTCTCGAAGTAGGATGTAGCGTCTAGTGGGCACATAAATCCTGTCCCAATTAAACAAAAGAAATCCCAGCTATTCTCTTGATTGCTTTTTGTTCTTTAAGAAAGAAATAAATGAATTTATTCACAAATAAATGGCTGGCCCAATTAACTGGAGTCCACTGTCTTTCCAATAGTGAGAGAGACTAGGTTCAAAGGATACAGCCTCAGAATGCAAGGGCATCCTTTAGAACAAAGTTGAGGTATTTCTTTATCCAGAGGGTGGTGAATCTATGGAGTTTGTTGCCACAGATGGCTGTGGAGGCCAAGTCATCAGCTATATTTAAAGTGGAGGTTGATAGCTGCTTGATTAGTAAGGGTGTCAAAGGTTACAGGGAGAAGGCAGGAGAATAGGGTTGAGAGGTTTAATAAATCAGCCATGATGGAATGGTAGACTTGATGGGCTGAACAGCTGGATTCTGCTCCTATGTCTAATGAAACGCAGAATCTGTGCAGAGTCATAAATTCAGGTTGTACCAGAGTCCAGCTCTCTGTGTTGCCTTCCCCGATTGTGGCCAGTTGCATGACTGGGTGCAAACAAAGGATTTTGCTGGCACACACAGACCCCGCTTGTAGCTGACACGATTTTGAAGGATTCTTCTGGCATCCTTTTGAGAGCTACAGTGGGCAGCATTTTATGGAATAGGAAATCAAATGCCTAGAATTTTTACTGAGTATGTTTCACACTCTGATTTAGTGTAGTAACTTCAGCTGATACATGCTGACTGAGGCCTTTGCAATAAATATTTGCTCTCGCTGTGTCACGGTGGTTGTCTGTGGTAACTACAGTGGAATGCCCCTCTCTACAGGGGTTTAAGACAGGAAATCCCACTGTTTTAACACCAGCAACAAGGAATCCCCCTCCATTGAGTTCTTGTGATAGAGCACTCCAGCTTAAAAACAGTCTCTTCAGACCAACTGGTCTGTGTCGACTATTATTCTGCCTTGTCCCATTGACCAGCATCCTGGACTATAGCCCTCCTTACCTTTCCTATCCATGTACCTACCCAAATTTTTCTTAAATAATACAACTGAACTCACATTCACCTCTTCCACTGGCAGTTCGTACCACACTTTCACTAACACCTGAGTGAAGAAGTTCCCCCTCGGGTTCCCCTTAAGCATTTCACCTTTCACCCTTAACCTGTGATCTCTCATTCTAGTCTCAAACAACTCGAGTGAAAAAAGCATGCTTGCACTTACCCTGTGTTTAACCTTTATAATTTTGTATACCTTTATCAAATCTTCCCTCATTCTCTCATGCTTCAGGGAATGAAATCCTAACCTATTCAATCTTTCTCTATAAACTCAGGTCCTCAAGACCCAGCAACAGCCTTTTTAATTTTCTCTGCACTCTTTAAATCTTAGTGATGTCCTCCTTGTAAGTAGGTGTCCAGATCGGCACACAATATCCAAATTAGGACTCACCAATGTCTTATACAACTTCAACATAACATCTAATTTCCTGTACTCAAAACAATGTTCCCTGGACATTGTGACCTATACTATAGTCTTAGTGATTAATCTTATTAGGGGGTGCCAAAGGGACTTACCGGGGAGCTGCCTGGATCAGAAGACATGTGCTTTAAGGAAGTTGGACAAACTTGTGTTGTTTTCTGTTAAATGACAGACTGAGGGAAGACATAAGATTGTGAGGCATGGAGTGGACAGCTGGTATCTTTCCACCCACAGTCGGAAAGGGCATAGGCGTTAGCGCAGTGATCGCTCTACAGGGTTTGATTCCTGCAGCTGTCTGTAAGGAGTTTGTATGTTCGCCCCATGACTGCGTGGGTTCCCCCCAGATGCTGCAGTTTCGTCTCGCATCCCAGAGACGCAGGGTTAGGGTTAGTAAGTTGTGGGCATTCCGTGTTGATGCCTGGAGTATGGTGACCTATGTAAGTTGACACCAGGACAGTCTTCTGACTGCGTCGGTTGTTGACGCAAGCAGCGCATTTCAGTGTACGTTTTGATGTACGTGTGTCAAACAAATTTAGTCTAATACTGGAGTGCATGCATTTAAGATGAGGCTGGGTGATGTTTGAGGCAAGGTTTTTTTTACAGAGTGGTGGCTGCTTGGAATGTGCTGCCAGTGCTGGTGCTGGAGTCAGTACAGTTAGAGGTGGTTCAGAGGCTCTTGGGCATTTGAGTTTACAAAGAATGGAATTGTAGTTGTTATACGGATTCAAGTGTCAAGCTTATTTGTTGTGTGCACAGAAATATACAGTGAAATGTGTCATTTGCATTAACAAGGGATCAGTTTTGTCTGGCATTTAATTACTTGTTTAATTAGCTTGGCCCAGCGTCATGGTCCCTGGGATCTGCTCTTGTGCCATTTGTATCTTTCAAAGTTGCTATCACAAATTGAGAAGTCATTTGTTGTGAGACAGCATGAGGTTTAAAAAGAGCTTGGGACTTTTCGGAACTTTTCCCCAGAGTCAAAATGTTTCATACTAGAGAGCGTGCAATTATGTTGAGTGGGGGTAAATTAAAGGAAATCTACAGGGCAAGTTTCTTTTACATTGTGTTGGTGTCTGGAATGTGTTGTGGCAGAAGGGATTGACCAGCGTTCAATTATTAGTTTAATTAGCTTGGCATACGTCTTGGACTGATGGGCTATTCCTGTTTTATGTTCTCAATAATTGTGCTGGGTTGTTGACTTTTAATAGTTGGTAATTAGAAGGATGTACCTTTTGGGTGCAATCCATTTGGAACACCAGACATAATGGTGACTCCATATGTGTTTACAAATGAAGACTTCAGTGAACCATCAAGTAGTATCTTTGAAGCTGTCTGTCTTTTGATTCCAAAGGTCCCAATTGGATTATTAAAGTTCAAAGTAGATTTATTATCGAAGCGCCTACATCACTATATACCACCTTGAGATTCATTGCAGGCATTTGCAGTAGAACAATAGAATCAACGAGAAGCTACACACAGAGGCTGACAAACAACCAGTGTGCAAAAGAAGACAAATGGTGCCAATACACAAAAAACAAATTTTTAATGGTAAATAATACTGAGAACAGGAGTTGAAGAGTACTTGAAAGTGAGTCCACGGATTGTGGAATCTGTTCAGTGTTGAGTGAAGTTATCCACTCCAGTTCAGGAGCCTGTTGGTTGAAGGGTAATAACTGTTCCTGATCCTATTCATCAAACAGTTTAATTCCAGCTCTTCTTGTAGAGTAACAGCAGACACTGGAAACTCTCAGCAGTTTCAGGCACCTTTGATGGATCGAGAAACAGGTTCAATATTTTGAGTCAGAATTTGCTGGGTTTTGCCATCCCTGTTTCAACACCAACAGTTTCATGTTTTTCACTTTCACGTCTGATTTGGACTGTCCCAGATTCCCCATGGTACTGGGGTGGAATTGCCAAGTAATTCTTAAATTCAAAGTGTTTTCATGGTTGCTAATATGCCTTGTAAGCATTTGGTGGGAAATTTTAATTTATTGTTCCTTTTTGGATGCTGTGACTAGTAGTTTTCCCTCAACTCCCCCAGAATGGTGAGTTTAGACGAATTGAGCTAAACTTTGAGTTTTCAGTCTATTCAGACCATAAGGTGTAGGAGCTATTAGGCCCATTGATTGGCTCCATTTGATCGTGTCTTAATTTATTCTCCCTCGCAACCCCATTCTCCTGCCTTCTCGATGTAACCTTTGACGCCCTTACTAATAGAGAATGGATGGCGGGGTGGAGATGTGTCCCTACCACAATTCCTTCCCTTTGCTAACCTGCAAGCTAGCCATGGGAGCAGGTAGTGGATGGTCAATGGTAAAGTCGGCCCTCCTTATCCGCGAGTTCCGCATGCGTGAATTTAACCAACTGCGAATTGAGAAAACCTGCAGGTTCTCTCTCCAGCATTTGTTCGAGCATGTACAGACTTTTTTCTTGTCATTATTCCCTAAACAATGCAGTATAAGAACTATTTTATATAACATTTACATTGTATTAGGTATTGTAAGTAATCTAGAGATGATTTAAAGTATATGGGAGGATGTGCTTAGGTTACCGTGGATCGGGATCGAAAAAAAGTTGAAAGTTCTCTTACTATGTAAGTCAGAACAGGTAGATCCGGTATTATTTAGCGTCAGTTAGTCAAACGTTTGTCTTAGTATATAGTATATATTTTACCTTTCCCTGCATATAAAACACTTAACATGTATTTCAGTGCTGGGCTCAGGAAGTTCCCGAGTCAGTCCAGTGAGAGACCACTTCCGAGTGCACTCTGCATCCATGATATGGATATGGAGGATCAAAAACCCAAAACCCAATATACGTGGCTTAGTAATAATTGTAGCTTTCATCGGGGCAGGGCCTTTCTTACTCTATCCTTTAAAATTGTTCTGATCTTTCACCGATTGTAGCCTAACGCTTTCCAATGACCGATGGTGTTTCACCTCTTTCTGATCGCTTTATTATTTCTGCTTTATTTTCAATCGTGATTGTGATTATTTTCGTGAACACAAACACTGCGGATTCAGAGCTGCGCCGCTTGGTCCTAATGTCCACCACACTGTGACAAGTTAAATAAGGTCTGGGGTTCCGCTGAGTCCTAAGGTCCACCGCATTGAGAGGTTGTATAAGGGACCTGAGCATCCGCATTTTTTGGTATCCGCGCGGGGTCCTGGAACCAATCCCTCGTGGATAAGGAGGGCCGACTATTGATAATGGATGGGGTTACCTGTCTTGTAAAGATGCTGCTCAGAAGAAGGCAATGACAAACCACTATTGTAGACAAAATAGAAAAAATTACTAAGAACGATCATTAGCATGAGACCATTATCACCCATGTCATACGACACTGCACATGTTGGTGACTAATCAAGAATGTATCAACCTCCACCTCAAATATAACCAGTGGTTTGGCCTCCACAGCTGCCTATGGCAATGAATTCCACAGCCTATGGCTGAAGAAATTCCTCCCTCATCTCTAGTCTGAGGCTGTACCCTTTGGTCCTGGACTCTTGCTATGGGAAACATCCTCTCCACATCCACTTTCAATATTCACTCGGGTTTCAGTGAGATCCCACCTCCTCGTCAATGTATTGTAGTTGGTTCAGATTCTTGTCTCTTGCTTGGGTCTGGACAAATATCTGGAATTCAGTCCTTCAAGGCTGGTGAAATGCAGCACCTGTGCTTTTCAGTTATCAGTTTATTTTGCTTAGGGAACATCTTTGTTCTGCAGTTTACTCCAATCATTACTGAAGCTGGCAAGGTGAGCTGAACCACAGAGTTAAAGGTAAACTTATTATCAAAAGTATGAAAACATCATCTGAGCAAACACGAGGAAATCTGCAGATGCTGGAAAATCAAACAACACACGCAAAATGATGGTGACAGCAGGCCAGGCAGCATCTATAAGGAGAAGCACTGTCGACGTTTCGGGCCGAGACCCTTCGTCAGGACTCCTGATGAAGGGTCTTGGCCCGAAACGTCGACAACGCTTCTCCAAACATCATCTGAGGTTTGTTTTCTTGTAGCTATTCATAGTAGAACAAGGAAATATAATAGAATGAATGAAAAACTATATACAAAGACTGTGCAAATACAGAAAAACCCCTTGACAAGTCCTTGATTCCATAGGTTGAGGAATCACTTCAGTGTTGATGTGAGTGAAGTTATCCATACTAGTTCATGGGCCTGATGGTTGAAGGATGATAATTGTGCCTGATTGTTGTGGCGTGGGACCTGAGGCTCCTGTACCACCTGCCTGTAGGAAGAAGAGAACTGGCCTGAATGGTGAGGATCCTTGATGAGTGCTGCTTTCTTATTGCAGTGCTGCCAGAGAGCTCTTCCAAGCCCGTGCAGTAAATTGTAGAAAATCCAATTTTTTGGTCTCTAGGTTTGCAGAATTTTGGGGAGAAGAAATATGAAGTGAATTGGGTGTGTTCTTCAATGGCCTTTGACGGGGCTAATGATGCATTTTCCAATCTCTTCCAGCCTGCTGATTGCCGAGCTCTTATCGATAAGCTAAAGGCCTGCACCGATGAACAGCTCCAGACAGAACTTCAGCAGATCAAGACATGGAATATTGGAAAGGTAGGTTATAGTGGAAATAGTGAATAGTGTAAAGCACAGTGAATAAATACAGTTGTGAAGTATTGAGAAGTTGTTGATCTTGGAATTCCAGTTTTATGACAAAGTCAGAAGACACTTGGCTGAAGGCTCTTAGGTTGATAAGTGCCAGACTTGTACCATTTTCTTATCTCCTCACCTTGTTCCAATCCAGAGCAATGCGATGTTTACTAAATGCTTCAATTTTATACCTCTCAGTTAAGGCTTCTCACAGGAATAGTCCCCTATCTGACACTGATATGCTTTCCATAGTTGGAACAAATCTGTCTTTTTTGCAGTATAAATACTCTCAGTGGCGACCTTTTAACCTACTCTTAACGTCAATCCAACCTTTCCCTCCCATGTAGTAGCCTTCCATTTTTCTGTCATCTTCTACCACCACCCCTGGCAGGGCTTTCCATGCACTCACCATTCTCTGTGTAAAACAAACTTGCACTTTATTAGCTACCTCCTGCCTAATAAAGTTGCCTCTGATTATAGGGTTGTAGTCTCTGATGCTGTACCCAATCCTTTTCCAAGGTCCGATGTGTTGTGCATTTAGAGATGCTCTTCTACACACCACTGTTGGAACACGTTCCTGTCACCTCAAACTGGTCAGGCCATTCCCTTCAGACCTCCTTCATTAACAAGGTGTTTTCGCCAACAGAGCTGCTGCTCACTGAATGTTTTTTGTTTTTCACACCATTCTCTGTAAACTCTAAAGACCATTATGTGTGAAAATTCCAGGAGATGAGCAGTTTCTGAGATACTCACACCACCCTGTCTGGCACTAACAATTATTCCACGATCGGAGTCACTTAGGTCGCATTTCTTCCCCATTCTGATATTTGGTCTGACAACAACTGAACCTCCTGACCACATCTACGTGAGTTGCTGCCACATGATTAGCTGATTAGATATTTGGATTAGCGAGCAGGTGTCCCTAATAAAATATGTATTAATGGACACTGAGTCATATCACTAGATGCACTGACAGTTCTTAAGTTCAACTAAGTTGCCACTTCTTGTATGTATTAATGGAAGCTGAGTCATATCACAAATACATTGATAGTTCTTCTGATGTTCAACTAAGTGGTTCCTGATTATATTTTTCTGTAATGTGGAGACCAGAATTGTACACACTCTTGTAATAAAGGTTTGTAATAAGGGAAAGCGTGCTTTATGCCATGATTATTAACACCCCAGTGCAGTTATCTTGAAGGATCTATGAAGGGCTTTGAGTGTGCCTGTTTTTCCTCCATCCTGGTCCCTCATTTATAGCACAAAATGCTAGGTGACCTCTGGGTCAGGCGGCATCTGTGGAGGGAAATGGACGGTCAATGTCTGGGATCACTCCACCTGCCGGAGGGACCATTTCCTTCTGTAGATGCTGCATGACTTGCTGAAGTTCTTGCTCTGCAGAATCTCTTGTGGGCTCTCCCTTTTTATTGTGTGTTCCCTTGCCTTGTTGCATCTCCTCAAATGTAATATCTCTGAGGGCTTGGAAGTACCATAGCCATATTTCTTATTAGCTTTATCAATGTGACTGACTAAAGCCAGTCACACTGTTTAAATTGAACTTGCATTGTACTCTGGTATCTTTGCAACTTTGCAACAGACAAATTGCACATGTAGGTGAAATTGGTAAATTGGTTTATTATTGTCACGTAGACTAAGCTACACTGGAAAACTTGGTTTTACATAAGACATCCCCATAAGATGTGCTTTCTAATCCAGGCAGTGTCGTCGTAAATCTCCTCTGCACTCTCTCTAAAGCTTCCACATTTTCCCTATAATGAGGCAACCAGAACTGAACACAGTACTCCAAGTCTGTTCAGTTCTGGCTGCCTCATTATAGGGAGGATGTGGAAGCTTTAGAGAGAGTGCAGAGGAGATGTACCAGGATGCTGCCTAGATTAGGGAGCACATCTTATGCAGGTAAAAATGAGAGATTCCCCAGTTGCTGGAAATGAAGTAAAACATACACAATGCTGGAGAAACACAACAGGTTTGACAGCATCTATGGAGAGAAATAAACAACTGACGAGGTAGATGCTGCCTGACTTGCTGAGTTCCTCCAGCATCTTGTGAGAATAGGTTTAGCAGGCCAGGCCTTTTCTCTTTGGAGTGAAGGAGGATATGAGAAGTCCTCGTAGAGCTGTACAAGATGACCAACCACTGCTTGAGCAGTGCTAGTGGAGCCTCTGCAAGATTAAAGCAAACAGTTTTTGACGACTGCAAGGTACAGGTCATTAGAATACTTTTGGTTTATAGAGCAGTCATCTTCACTATATTACTGTATGGAGCAGAATCATGGACTACCTACAGTCAGCACCCTGAAAGCCCCGTAACAGTAACACCAAATTTCCTTATGAAAGCTTTTGAGGATCAGTTGGAAAGAAAGGCGCAAGAACACCAGTGGAGGAGCATCTGGAAGAACTGGAGGAGGTCAACACGAGCAGCATCCAGCTGTGATATCAGGATGGTGTCATCAGGATGCCTAACTTGCATCTCCCCAAACAGGTCCTGGGCAAAGGATATATTTCAAACTTACTTACTCATTACCTGTTACACTGCTGGATTAAGGTCAGCAATGAAGTTTTTTTTTGACCACTCAATGTTTGCCCTGTACTTAACCCCCAAACCTGGAGGACCAGTGGATCAATCTTAGTCTGGCCTCTAGCATTTGACCTGTTTGGCATGGGTGACCCTACCAAGAGCCAACACACAAGGCCTTGAATCTAGCCAGCATAGTATTCCAGGTCTTTGAGATGTGCAAGCTACCAAGCCACAACAAGATTATGGTCTTCTTGACAGTCTGAAGAAATCCAATGCTTCATCTAAAAACGGGGAGGACATTTCTCTCAATAGATACACCTGGAGAAAATCTGTTCAAGAGGGTGTGGCACTAGATGCGAGTGACCTCCGCTGTGCCGCAAAGAACAAGCGGCAGCTGCGAAAGGAGAGACCGAACAACCAAAAGACTCAACGCTAACCACAGCCACCACTACGCTTGCCCACACTGCACCAGAATATGTGCATTCTGGATCCGCTTCCACAGCTACCTGATAAAAGAACATCATACTCTCCTCTAATGATTGCACTGCTACTGCTGTATGACAAGGTGATAAGAGACATAGATCGAGTGGACAACCAGAGACATTTTGCCAGGGCAGTAATGACTAATATGAGGGCTATTATAGGAGGGAAAGGTTAGATTAATCTTCGTGTCAGTTAGAAGGTCAGCACAACATTATGGGTGGAAGGGCCTGTACCATGCTGTGGTGTTCTGTGTAAATGCAGCAGAGATCATTTAATCAATGCATTAAAGTAATCTGACTGAAAGCATTAATAGGAATAGGAAACTAGTTATTCAGTTGTCTTACATCAGCAGCGTAGAAGTAACCCGTGTGCCTGGTTGTACGTTCTTTGAGGCTTTTCTGTTTTCTGCCTGAAGGGAGAGGGTGGAAAGAGAGTGTGGTCATTGATTATTCTGGCTGCTCCACTGAGGCAGCAAGAAATGTAGACAGGGTCTATGGAGGGGAGGCTGGTTTCTGTGTCCACTGCTCTCCACAGATCCCTGGCAGAGTAGTTACAATACCAAAACGTGATAGATGCTTTCTGAGCTGCATCTCCTGTTTGCCAGACCCACAAGCCTGTATGTGATTTTCTACAGATACTGTTGACCAGAACTTAAATGTGGAAATATGTGGGAAAATCAGCCTATGCCCTCTGTGTACGGTGGCCCTTATTCAAGCAGCACACTCAACCTCTCTGACATTCCTTAAAACATAGCAAATTTCGTGTCTTGCTGCCTTGGAGTTACAAGCAATCAAACTGTACGGAGCAGGGTCTAATAAATGATGTGCTTAACTAGGTAATTCCCTATTGTTTTTTCCTCTCTCCCATTTCAAGGGTAAGCTCACTTCATGGAAAAATGACTTTTTTTTAAATTTCAGAATACCCCTGCTTCTTGTCTGCTCACTGGGGATTTGAATCTGTTCCATCCATTCAGTAGAAAGTCATGATGGAGGCTCTGCATTTGTCAAAAGCTTATGAACTGCTGGAATTAGTTGAATTGGTGTTGGAAAGGGCAGGACATTGGCATGGACTGTCTGTGGTTAGTTTGTCATCATTTGTTGGAGCTTCTCAGTTCCTATGTGTTCTCTCCCTTCAGTGCGAGCTGTACCACTGGGTGGACATGCTGGATCGGTTCGACGGGATTTTGGCAGACGCCGGGCAGACGGTGGAAACCATGTCCTGGATGCTGGTGTGTGACAGGCCAGAAAACGAGCAGCTCAAAGCCCTTCTCCTGGCGGTCCTAAACTTCACGGCCCTGCTCATTGAGTATAGCTTCTCCAGGCATTTGTACAGTTCCATCGAAGTGAGTATCGGATGTGTCACATTCCCTGTCATTGTCAGTTTGTGCCATGTACCTGAAAGCTTAGGCAGCAGCCTGTTTCTTGAAATCTAATCACCCTGTTTTATTTTGCACGGCTTGGTACCAAAACTACAGATGATTTTAAGCAGGAATTCCAATTTCTGTTGCACTTGTTGTTGGTTGCCTCATCCAGGTAGGAATCATTAATTAGAATTTTGCCTGCAGTTGTTTCATTAGCACATAGAACACAGCAGCACAGTATAGGTCCTTCAGCTCACTATGTTGTGCTGACCTTTTAACCCACCCTGAGATCTTTTAACCTTTCTCTTCCAAGTATCCTTCCATTTTGCCTTCATTCATACGCCCATCTAGTAGTTTCTTGTCCCAATCTTTTTTATGCCATGGACCAATACCATTAAGGAAGGGTTCCGTGGATTGCAGTTTGGGATCCCCAGTCTAATGTGTCCAGCTCTACCATCCCCCTGGCAATACGTTTTATGACATACTATTCTCTGTTTTAAAAATAAACTACCACTGATACCCCATGTAACTTTTCTCCAATCACTTTAAAATTATGCCCACCTCGTATTAGCTGTTTCCATCCTGAGGGAAAAGCTCTGGCTCTTATCATGTACATCTCTATCAAGTCACCTCTCATCCTCCTTTGCTCCAAAGAGAAAAGGCCCAGCTTGCTCAGCCTGTCTTCATACCACGTGCTCTCTAATCCTGGTAAATCATTGCACCCTCTAAAGTTTCCACATCCTTCTTATAACAAAATGATCAGAGTTTGATAGAACTGCAACATTACTTCACAGCTCTTGATCTCAATCCCTCAATTAATGAAGGCCAACACATCATATGCCTTCTTAGCCACATTATCAATTTGTGTGGCTCTTTTGAGGAATCTATGGATGTTGCCCTAAAGATTCTCTATTCCTCCACAGTGGTAAGAATCCTGCCATTAATCTTGTATTCTGTGTTCAAATTCGACCTTCCAAAGTGAATCACTTCACGTTAGTATTTGAAGAAGATATAGTTGTGTTGCACGATGCTTAACTTTAAATAACAGGAGCTGTCATTCTGCTATTCTGTGTGATAATAGCTGACTGGCTGAGTCAGCTACACTTCCATCTGATCTCAATCGTGGCAGCGTGGTTGTAACGTTCTCCTTCGGGTGTAACGGAACGCCGAATTAAACGTCGAGATAAACCACAGTCAATGAAACCAGTTTGCAGTAAGATTAACCATTTACTGTTCACTCTTCACATTAACATATGGTGAAAACTGTTGATAAAACAATACAAGATTGATACAGTATTTGTTCCTTTCTTAATATCACATTTCAATTGTAAATACTTGTAAAGGTGACTATAACTACATTACACTAAGGTGCAGTATACAGGGAGAGTTTACCTGCGCCATTGACTACTTTAAATACACTTCAATGCAAACTATCCGCAACTCTTTAACTAACGAAAGCATAAACATTATCGACCATCGTTACTTTTAACAGGATCGGCATTAACATCTTAGTTCAATATATCGATTATCTATTAACTTACAGCGTTGCTCTCACTGTGATTTCTAATGCTTGCAAAACAACTTCTGCTCGGGTCTGCCTCGTGGTGAGCCCCCACCCTCGCGTTAATTTCAAACCGGTACTTTCCCACAAGACGCGGCAAAACCGGATGTGACGTCATCACATGCCGATATATTTTACATGCAATGAATATACTTTAAACACTTCTAATTCTAACTAGAAAATACTACCAAATGAATTACTAAGCGAAAATATTATAAACTAAATAACCGTCGTAAAGACAGCACAATGGTAGTATAGTGATTAGTGCAACATTTTCTCACACAAGTGATCCAGGTTCATTACCACCTGCTGTATGTTCTCACCATGATCACATGGGTTTCCTCTGGATGTGACTGCTCTCCTCCACGTTCCAAAGAGGTACAGCTTGGGGTTAGTGAGTTATGGGCATGCTGTGCTTTGGAGGCTGCGAGTGTTGTGACACTTACTGGTTGCCCCCAGCACCATCCTCGCACTGTGTTGGCTGTTTGATGCAAATGATTATTTCACTGTATATTCTGATGTCCTAGTCTATACAACATCTTGTAATTCGGACACATCTGTGAAATCTTTTCTGCATTCTTCCTACATCATTTCTATAAAAGGTGACCATTTATTCTAATATATTTCTTTACCATGAATACCTGCAAGAAAATACATCTCAGGATAGTATATAGTGGCATATACTTGGATAATAACTTTACTTATTTTTTGCAAACTGTTCATAACATGCCAGATACATCCTCATAGATCTGCATTGTCACTTCTCAACTCCTGTACCCAGTGCCCTGACTGATGAAGGGCATCATGCCAAACACCACTTTTTCCACCCTGTCTTTTTTTGTTATCTTCAATGACCATAAGCTACTCCAATGTCCTGCTTTCTCCAAGGCCTTGCCATTCACTCTGGGTACCAGATGATTGCCATTTTATTGTGCTTTGTGAAGCAAAGGGAGAAGCCTCAGTATCCTGAGACATCGAGGTAGTGTAACCACAGAAGCAGATACAAGTCCCTTAATCCCAAAGAATCCCGTTTCTTGTTGTTGAGACGCTTGCTGAGCTGTCTTGTTAGCTTGGCAACTTCAAATGAAATGTTGGTGATCTACATTGTTCCTCTTTTATGTGTACATCCCACTTCAGCATCAAGTTGTCAGTCCAGAGCCAAGAGTCAATTCACACCTGATTGCAGGCATCAATGAATGAGGAGTTTGTGTAATCCTACATAACGGTCAATTATCACCTAACCGGATCTTAATGAACCAATCACAGATTACATAATCGGTAACCAATAGAAATGGGGCGCGCGTGTGTACACGCACACACACTCTCACACCCCCCCACCACAAATTTCATTCAAAGTTGCACTGATGATGTTGCTAACAAGCCAGCTCAGCGAGCCACTCAGCAACAACATCCTCAACCCGAGCTACAAATCTTTTCCATCATTTTCAAAATCCCATTTCTATTATTGTGCCTGACCTCTAGTGATTGCGAGCGGTAAAGTTTGCAGCAGGCGTCCCCACCCCGAGGTCCATTGACAGTTAACAGTAGGGGTCCATGGCATAAAAAAAGGTAGGGAAGCCCTGGCTTAAAGAGATATGAATGAGTTTAAATGGGGTTCAGCAGGGATGAGTTGGGCCGAAGGGTCGGTCTCCACGCTCTTTGGTTCCGTGTGTGATCCATGCCCAGCAACCCCCCCCCAGCGGCTAACTTGAGAATGAAAGGAGATGCTAAGCTGGCAAAACCGTTTCTTCTAACAGGCAAAGGGGCATAGTGAGTTATTGGTGCATTAAAACCAGTCACTTCAGGCAGAAGGGGCTCATCAGCCATGGTTGTTAGCTCATTGAGGAGTAAGAAAACTGATCTGAAACCTCCACTGCCTTGCGGCTATACCCATTCATGGAGCAAATCCAAGGGAAAAATCTTGAGCTGGGGTCCCTAAGGCAATTCTGTGGTGGTGAAGAAGTCAAATGGCATGCTTGCCTTTTTTAAATTGAGGAACTGAGTTCAACAGTTGGGAAGTTGTATTGCAGCTTTATAAAACTCGGGTTAGGCTGCATCTGTGCACAGTGAAAAGCTTGTCTTGCATATGGTTCATGCAGATGCAAGATCGTTATGCAGTACATTGAGCTGGAACAAATGTTACAACCACCAGAGTGCAGAGCAGGCAGACAATTAGGTGCAGGGTCATAGACTGTGAGGACAAATACGTCGTCCATTTTAGCAGGCTCGTGCTGCACTTGTTGTTGGTGCTTGGAGGAATCTGTGGTGCTCCTGTGCTGTAAGCGGCTGGTTAGCCAGAGTTCCTGCATGAGACCCCAGTCTTGTTGGAATGAATCTGCCCAGAATTGCTGAGAGTGTGGGCAGAGAGCAACAAGGCATTGGTAAGGCCAAATTTGGAATATTGTGTGCTGTTCTGGTCACCGAATTATAGGAAAGATATCAATAAATTAGAGAGAGTGCAGAGACGATTTACTAGGATGTTACCTGGGTTTCAGCAACTAAGTTACAGAGAAAGGTTGAACAAGTTAGGTCTCTATTCATTGGAGCGTAGAAGGTTGAGGGGGGATTTGATCGAGGTATTTAAAATTTTGAGAGGGATAGATAGAGTTGACGTGAACAGGCTGTTTCCATTGAGAGTAGGGGAGATTCAAACTAGAGGACATGATTTGAGAGTTAGGAGGCAGAAGTTTAAGGGAAACACGAGGGGGTATTTCTTTACTCAAAGAATGATAGCTGTGTGGAATGAGCTTCCTGTAGAAGTAGTAGAGGCCAGTTCAGTTGTGTCATTTAAGGTAAAATTGGATAGGTATATGGACAGGAAAGGAGTGGAGGGTTATGGGCTGAGTGCGGGTAGGTGGGACTAGGTGAGATTAAGGGTTTGGCATGGACTAGGAGGGCCAAGATGGCCTGTTTCCGTGCTGTGATTGTTATATGGTTATATGGTTATAAATGCCCAGAAATTGAAAATCCTACAAACAGCAGTAAATATACCCCAGTCATCACAGGTAAATCCCCCTGCCCACCATTGAGCCTTTAAGGAGCACTGTCACAGCAGAAGGACCCCTGTCTTGCAAACCATATTCCCTTCTTGCTGCTGCCATCGGGAAGGAGATATAGAAGCCTTAGGACCCAAACCATCTGTTTTAGGAAGAGTTACTTCTGTGAACCAGCTCAATCTGTGAACCAACACTGTACTGATTCCACAACTTATAGACTCACTTTCAAGGGCTCTTCAACTCATGTTCTCAGTATTAATTATTTACTATTTTTGTCTTTTCACATTGTCAGACTTGATGTGTAGTTTTTCCACTGATTTTATTTTATTTCTTTGTTCTACTGTGAATGTCTACAGGAAAATAAATCTTATAGTGACATATACGTACTTCGATCATGAACTTTAGCTTTTGAGTGATTGTGCCATTCTAGTCCTGTCAGCACTCAGAACCATGAAGTCCACAGGGCTTACCCACTGTTTCCGTGAATGTTTGAGATGTGCACTGTTGTTTGTAGTTCGAAGCCAATAACAATAGGAATGTACTAAATTTTCCTCTTTCATTGCAGCACTTGACGACGTTATTAGCATCATGTGACATGCAGGTGGTGCTGGCTGTATTAAATCTGCTGTATGTATTCAGCAAGAGATCAAATTATATCACTCGGCTTGGATCTGATAAGAGGACTCCTTTGTTGTCAAGGCTGCAGCACTTAGCAGAGGTAAGTCAAAGTCAAGTTTATTTTCATACAGAAGATTGCATGTATGCACAGGAGCAGTGAAGGTCTTGCGCAGCGTCTCAGGGCTGAAGCAGCACGTGCGCTCATTAGTGCAAATACTTAATAATTCTGGTCTCCACATTGCAGCGAAAATGCCCTCTGCAACCACTTAAGGTACCCTCTGCTAATTAGCCAATCACATGGCAGAAACTCAATACATAAAAGCATGCAGACACAGTCAAGAGGTTCAGTTGTTCAGACCCAGCCTCAGAATTGGGGAAGAAGTGTGATCCAAATGACTTTGACAGGGGAAGGATTGTTGATGCCAGACGGTGGTTTGACTATCTCAGAAATTGTTGGCCTCCTAGGATTTTCATGCACAACAATCTCTGGAGTTTACAGAGAATGGTGTGGAAAAACAAAAACAATTCCAGTGAGCAGCAGTTCTGTGAGCGAAATGAGGAGTCAGGAGAATGGCTAGACTAGTTTAAGCTGACAGGAAGGCGACAGTAACTCAAACAACTACATGCAATGGCAGTGGTGTTCAGAAGAGCACGTGTTGATCCTTGACATGGATGGCTACAGCAGCAGAAGACCATGAACGTGCAATCTGGCCATGTTCTTAGGTACAGGAGGTACCTAACAGATTGACCACTGTTCACCTTCTCCCTTCAGAATACTCAGCACCTGATCCGATACATCCCGTACCCTGGCACCTCGGAGGCAATACACCATGTGGGTATCTCTACCGGACTGTCAGAACCTCCTGTTTGATCCCCTCACTATGGAGTCCCCTATGACTGCTACATTCCTCATCTCCTCATTCCCTTCTGCACCATGGAACCAGGCTCAGTGCCAATTGAGGGTCATCCCCCTCAACAGCATCCAAAACTAGATAACAGTTATTGAGGGGGTGACCACAGGGGTGCTCTCTACTATCTGAGCCCTTCCTTTCCCTTCCCTGACAGTCACCCACTTATCTAACTCCTTCAGCCTCGGGGTGACTGTAACTCCTTTCTGTCTCCTGCTCACTTTCCCTAAAAAGCTGTAGGTCATTAAGCTGCAGCGCCAGATCCCTAACGTCGTCTCTCAGGAGCTGCATTTGGAGCAGATGTGGACACCTGGAAGACTGGAAGATTCCCAGGATTCCCACAGCTGACACCCAGAGGAAAGTACTAACCCTACAGACATGTTGTCTATTCCTCAAAAATTCAGGGAAAAACGAAATTCACTTACCCACTTCGCCAAAGCCCTACCGCTCTGACAGTGCTGGCTCTTTTGATGACTGCTCTGCTAGGCATTGTCTCCTTTTTATGCTGGAACCTTTCCTGCTAGCCAACACACAATTGGTGTGCCAGTTATAGCCAAGTTCCCGTGACACTCTCCCTTTTAAACTTCACTCCCGAACCTGTGCGCTACCTGCTCTGTCGTAGCTCTCCAGTTCACAATTGGTGCACCAGCTATCTAGGCCTTTCAATATTCGATAGGTTTAGATGAGAACCCCCCCCCCCCCCCACCCCGCTCTATCCTTCTTAACTCCAGTGAGTACAGGTCCAGAGACATCAAACACTCCTCATGTGTAACAGAGTATTTTGTCAGGCTATTTCATATGAGTCTACCACGTTGTGGAACCAGAGCTCTGGATAAAGATGAAATTCGTGTCCCTGAGTTATTACTGAGTCAGCTGGGTCTTCATAACAACTTGGCAGTTTTATGGTGATCAGATTTATGCTGGCTTTTTATGTTGTCCATTTATTTAATCAATTAATTTTTTCAGCATCTCTGAGCTCCTTGGTATTGGTTTGTTGGACAATCAATCATTCAATCAAAACATTGAGGTCACCCATCAATCCATCGATTTGTTGTATTTTAAGTTGATAAATTAGTGTATTGTTACATGTGCCGAGGTACACTGGGAGAACTTGTCTTGCACAACCTCCCATAGATCATTTTATTACAAGGGTACATTGAAGTACAGTAATATAAAAGAAACAATATTAGAATGTGGAATTAAGTGTTACAGTTACAGATGTGGAGTATTGCATACAGTTCTGGCTGCCCCACTTTAGGAAGGATGTTGAGGCTTTGGAGAGGGAGCAGAAGAGGCTTACCAGGATGCTGCCCTGTTTAGGAAGAGTGTGCTATCATGAGAGGTTGGATAAACTCGTGTAGTTTTCACTGAAGCGCCGGAGGCTGAGAGGTGATCTGATAGAGGTTTATAAGATTATGAGAGGTGTAGACAGAGTAGACAAGAAGTATGTGTCCTAGGGTAGAAATGTCTAATACAGAGAGGATACATTGAAGGTGAGAGAGGGGATAGGTTCAAAGGGGTAAGTTTTTTACACAAGTGTTGGATGCCTGGAATGCACTGCCTGGTATGGTGGTAGAGGCAAATACATTACAGTTTTTAAAGAGATGTTTAGTTAGGCAATGTAAAGAAGATGGAGGGATACAGACATAGTGTAGTTAGGATGGATTAATTTTTGCAGTGTTTGATTTACTTGTTAGCTGATTTGGCATAATATTGTGGGCTGAAGAACCTGTTTCTGTGCTGTATGGTTCTGTGTTCTAGAGTGCAGGGCAAGCAGACAATAAGGTGCAAAGCTGTAAAAAGGTAGATTGAGAGGTTAAAGTCCATTTTATACCACAGAAAGATCATAGCTGTTCTTGAGCCTTGTGGTACGTGCCCTTAGGCTTTCGTAACTACTTGATGGGAGAAGTGAGAATGACCTGGGTGGGTGGGGTCTTTGATTACATTGGTTGCTTTACTAAGGCAGCGACAGGTGTAGGCAGTCCATGGAGGGGGAGGCTGGCTCCTTTTATGTGCTCAGGTGTGTCCAGGGGCTGAGCAGTTGCCATACCCAGCCATGATGCATCCAGATAGCATGCTTTCTGTGGTGCTTTGATTAAAAATTAGTTCAATTTCTTTAGCCTCCTGAGGAAGTTGAGGTGTTGGAGTGCTTTTCTCAACTGTGGTGTCATCGTGACTGGGCCACTTGACGAGTCCCTGAGAACCGTGATTTTACTTTGATTTTGCATGAAAGTGAATGTTAATTCTTTGTTTCAACAGAGTTGGGGTGGCAAGGAGAATGGTTTTGGACTTGCAGAGTGCTGCCGTGACCTGCAGATGTCGGTAAGTGGCTTTAGAATCAAATCTGTGTTTTGTGCGCTGCTTTGTGCTACTGCACAAATTAAAATGAATTAAAGTAAGTTGCACATTGAGATGCTGTCACACCTCATGGTTGGTGCTTCCTTTGCTATGGCTGAACGCCAGGGCACTAGGATTTTCTCTTGGACCACTTCTGTGTTTGTTCCAGGTGAGGCAGAGATCTTCCCAACTTTCTACTAGATACAGAGACTGGACATAGCTCATCCATGCCTGTGTTTCATGGTCAGCAGCCACACATACCACAGTGTATACCGCAATTCATGGGAGATTGCTCTCCCCAAATCCATGATTAGCTTGTTTTATAGCAAACTGTTATTCGATGGAAGCCTCTTGAGGTCAGAACTTATTTCAATTTTAAGTGCAGGCTCAGTACTGAATGTGTACTGCAGCAACCCCCTCACTGAACACACCACTCGCTCCCTCTGTTCACTCAGGTGTCTCGGCAAAGACGGAATCGCCCCTTGTCCTCCTACCATCCAAGCAATAATTGAATAGTTTCTTGCTGCTTTCACATCACCCTGTCACTATCCCAATGCACAAGTCTGAAAACTGCACTGTTGCAAACAAGTGACAGATATGAGCATTTAGTCAGAAGACATGTTTCCTCTTCCGACCACCAGCAGCAGAGGAGGGGAGCTAGTTGGTGTGTGAATTGGAGTGCAGCTGGTGTGGTTTGCATGGATAGGTGAGCCATTCAATCCCCCATAATCTCACCTCTGCTGAACTCTTGGCCAGGCAGCTCCAACTCCTGTAATCTTTTCTATCTCGGGTTGTTGTTAACTTTCACAGTCATTGCACACCAGAGAGCCTTTTACCAGTCTGTGGAAAGAATATTGATTGCATTTAGAGTGTCGGTTTGCAAACGCTCCAGTTTTGGTGATGTATTGCTCCTTCAGGACATCAGTGATGATGAAATGGAGCCTTAGAAACGAGACCCGATGCATCAAGATTTGCCGTGTGGACGCCCTCACTCTTTTGTACAGTCTGCCTCTGAAACTGCAGTGTGAAATATTTGCAAATGTGATTGATCTCTGTTCCGTCCCTCCCCTCCCCCTCACCACCTCCAGCTGAGTAGAGTATTTGAGTTTTTATTTTCATATTTGTACTTTTTATCCCATTGCAATGTACTTTGATCTGCCTTGTCTGCATATAAGTTATTCTGAACATGCTGGAGATCCAGAAAACATAGAAAATGCTGCAGAAACTCAGCAGATCAGAGAGCATCTATGGAGGGGAATAGAGTCAGTGTTTCAAGTCGAGACCCTTCTACACGACTGGAAAGGAAGGGTGCAGCAGCTAGAATTTGAAGGTTGGAGGAGAGAGGGAGGAAGGAGTACAGGATGAGGGGGATGGTGGATGGATGGGGAGCGGGGGGGGGGATGAAGTGAGAAGCTGGGAGGGAATAGGTGGCATTCACCCATCACTCCCAACTTCTTACTAAATTTCCCTCAGGTCTCGCTCTTCTCCCCTCTCCCCCCATCTAATTATTCTGGCTTCTGCCTTCCCATGCTGATGAAAAGTCTTGGTCTGAAACGTCGATATCTATTCCTCTCCATAGATGCTACTTGATCTGCTTAGCTCCTCCAGCATTTTGTGTGTGTGTGTGTGTGTTACTCTGGTATTGGCAACCGGATTTCAGTGTTTTGTTGTCGGATCAGTTTTGTGTACAGGGCAGGGCATGAAGCCTGGGGTGGGAGTTTCCAGTTGTGGTCAGTAGGTGTGATTGGCATTTTACCTTCATTAGCAAGAGGCTGACTTCAGTCATTCATAGAAAGGTGCTTCATCATTAAACATTAGTTTAATTTAAAAATGTTTGGAATTCAAATTAGCTCAGTAAAACCATAAATTAGTATTAAATTCCCTCTTTTTTTATCCTTTTTTTCCATATAGAAATACCCACCTAGTGCAACAACACTACACTTTGAGTTCTATGCAGAGCCAAGTGCGGAGGTGAAGTTGGACAAAAAGGTGAGGTTTCTTTTTTTTAAAAAAAAAATCCCCAGAGAATTTGAGCAGGCCTTACCTTCTAAAGGCAAGAATGGGGTCTTGCATTTCTGTAGCACTTGTGGCATCCTGCGCCAGAGGAGGACTTTTTGAGGCGCAGTCACTGCCGTGGAGGAGGCGCTCAGTTGCCGGCAGGGAGGTGGGTGAGTGATAAATGCGTACCACGTAGTGTGGGATCTCTAATTCAAAAAAAATTCCCCAATTTCCCTCACCCAAAGCAGACTAGGCCTCTGAATCATAAAGCCGTAAGACAAAGCAGCAGAATTAGACCATTCAGCCCATCATGTCTGTTCAGCCGTTTAAGCTTGGCTGTTTTATTATCCCTCACAACCTGATTTTCCTGCCATTTCCTCATAAACTTTGAAGTCCTTACTAATCAAGAAACTATCAACCTCTGTTTTAAATATGCCCACTGAGTTGACCTGCAGAGTTGTCTGGGACAATAAGTTCCATAGATTCATCACTCTCTGGCTACATAAATTCTTTCTGATTTCTGTTCTAAAGAGACATCTTTACATTATTAGACTGTGCCCTTTGGTCCTAGTCTCTCCCACTGTAGGAAACGTCTTCTCCAGGTCCATGCTATCCAGGCCCTTCATTGTGTTCGGCCTTTTTTCTCTTCTGAAGTGCAAGGGGGGAGGTGAGGCTGATGTAAATCTGAGTAATGTTGGCCTGGGGAGGATGCTTCAGTCAGTAGGGGAGTCTAGAATATGAGGGTGCAGCCTCAGAATAAAGAGACATCCCTTTAGAACAGAGATGAGGGACTTTCTTCAGCTGGATGGTGCTGAATCTGTGGAATGCATTGATGTGGCGGCCAAGTTATTGCAGTTATTTAAGGAAGAGATCAATAGGTTCTTGAATGGTAAGGGGTTAAGGGTTATAGGGAGAAGATGGCAGGGGAAAATGGGAATGCTTTTAAAAAAAAAAGCCATGATGGAAAGGTGGAGCTATTAGCTGTATGGCCTAATTTTGCTCCTGTATTTTTAATGTTACTTTTATTCATATATACAGCACGATAACAGGCCGTTCCTACAGTCTGTGCTGCCCAGTTGCACCCATGTGACTAATTTCATACTGACCTGTATGTCTTTGGACTGTGGGAGGAAACCAGCGCACCCGGAGGAAACCCATGGGTTCATGGGGAGAACATACAAAATCTTTTCAGCCAGTGGTGGGAATTGAACGCAGGTCACTGGTGCTATAACGGCGTTATGCTAGCCGCCACCCCACCCGGCCATAGCATAACAAACCTTGTATTTTGTGGGATTGTGGTTTTCTCTGATGAAAAGTGTGTGAGTAACCCTCCAGCATCTGATTGGGAAGAGTCCCTGACTGTTCCAGTTCCAGTTTTAACTCTGGAAGGTAGCATTAAAGGAGATAATTTCACTCCTTTCTCTAAAGTAAAAAGTATTCTGGTTTTATACACTCAGTGGCCACTTTGTTAGGCACACCTTTATACTTGTTTGTTAATGCAAATACCTAATCAGCCAATCATGCATCAACTCAATGCATATATACATGCAGGCATGGTCAAGAGTTTCAGTTGTTCAAACCAAACATCAGAATGGGGAAGAAATGAGATCTAAGTCACGACTTTGACCGTGGAATGATTGTCGGTGCCAGATGTGTGGTTTGAGTATCTTTGCGTACAGCAGTCTCTAGAGTTTACAGAGGATAGTGTGAAAAAGAAATAACAAACATCCAGTGAGCAGCAGTTCTGTGGGCAAAAACCCTTTGTTAATGAGAGAGGTCAGAGGAGAATGCCAGATTGATTTAAGCTGACATGAAGGTGACAGTAGCTCAAGTAACCACACGTTACAACAGTGGTTTGCAGAAGAGCATCTCTGAGTGCACAACACGTCGAACCTTGCAGTTGGTGGGTGACAGCCCCAGAAGACCACAAACATAAATCAATGGCCACTTTATTAGGCACAGATGGTACCAGGTAAAGTGACAAATGAATTTTGATTATATGTTGGTCCAGATGGTCAGAAAATAAGATACAGTTAAGAAATGGATTTAAAGGCATTTAAGCCCAATGTTTTAGTAAATCACTGTGTAGAATTCTCAAAGCGATGGTGGTCCTCGATGTACACCCCAGTATAGTCTAAACCAGGGGTTTCCAACGTTAGTGGCAGTGGTCCATGGCATAAAAACAGTTGTGGACCTGTGGTCTAAGCCCTCCAGGCTAGTGGGGTGATGCCTGGAGGGGGATGCAGAGTCGACTGCTGAGTTGATGGAGGGACTCTAATAGGTCGAGGTGGTGCTATGAAGATGTGTTCTTGTTCAGACAGGCAGTTTGTAATTTCAAGCTTCATCTCTGTTAAGGAGTGTGGCCAGCAAGGTGAAATAACAGAACATAGAACACACTCACTGTTTTAGGGACAGCTTCTTCCCCTCTGCCATCAGATTCTGAACGGACAGTGAAGCCATGAACACTACTTCAAAATTTTTGCACAATTTATTTAATTTTTTATATCTATTTTTTATGGATATATGTATTTCTGATAATTTATAGTATATTTTGTCTTGCCACTGTCACAAAGCAAATTTCATGTTCTATGTTATTAATAATAAACCAGCTTCTGATAGAATATAGAGCCTTACAGCACCTTTTATCACCTTGTACACCTCTACCAACTTTTACATTACAAACCGACTCTTCGATCCAATTAATCTGTGCTGACCTCCATTTTATCTTCCCCTGCATTTACGTCATTCTCTCCCTACCCCCCCCCCCGGTCTTTGGCACTGTGAGGCAGCCACTAATTGTGCAGCTTGTGCTCTTTAATATATGTGTGTTTGTTACACCCTTTAAAATAGTGAGACCACCACCACCCCACCCCCGCAGAGGAAAGTCCCGACTCTCAGCATTTCCATTTTAAAGTCAAGAGAGAGTGGCTTAATTACATCACTGAGATTGGGAGCCTGTGCACATCAATGTGCAGTGTACTGTAGATATGTAGGGATTGTGGCCACCAGTTTGTTCATAACAAACTCCCGCCAGTAACAATGATTGACGAATTTGGATCGGGACTATAATGAGAAACTGTTGGTCAGGGCTCCAGGAAAACTCCTCTTAAACACGAGATGCTGCAGGTGTTGGAAATCTGGAGGAATTCAAAATGTCAGTTAATATCTGTGGAGAGAAATAAAGAGCCAGCGTTTTGGGCTGAGACCTTTCATCAGGATTGTTCATGAAGGTTTTTGGCCTAAAACGTCTACTGTTATTCCCCTCCATAGATGCTGCCTGCCTTGTTGAGTTCCTCCAGCAATTTGGGGATAACACCTGCTTGTCTTGAGTCTCGCACACGACCAGGTTCAGGAACAGTTAGTACCCTTCAACCATCAGGTTCTTGAATCAGAGGGGATAATTTCACTTGCCCCATCACTGAACTGCTCCCACAACCTCTGGACTCACTTTCAAAGTCTCTTCATCTCAGGTTCTCAATATTTATTTGTTATTACTTTTTGTTGTTTGTACTTGGGATAGTTTGACTTTTGCACACTGGTTGACCACTCAAGTTGGGGGTCTTTCATTGATTCTATTATGGATTTACTGAGTATGCCCACAAGAAAATTAATCTCAGGATTGTATATGGTGACGTTTATGTACTTTGATAATAAGTTTACTTTGAATTAATCTGTAAGAAAGAGCCCAGCAAATAGAATCTGTGAAGGTTCCCCCATGGGTAAACAATGTTACAAAATAGATCTTTCCCAATCACTTTGATTGTATTCAATCGGTGTAGTGCAATCTTTGTGTTACTGAGGTTGGAACTGTGTGGTATAAGTGCTGTCCTGTCTTGCTATCCACTGCCGGATATCCATGATTTCTCTCTGTGCCAAGAGTCGGTAATGCTGTGTGGTGGGGTAGGCTTCACATTGTGTTTCCACTCGTGCTGACCCCCAGTCTCTATCTTTTTCTGTTGCAGGTCACGACAAACAACACACTACATTACATTCACATAGAGCAGTTAGATAAGGTGAGTGCTTCCTCCTTTAATTGTGGGCCTGATGTGGGAAAATATGGCTTTAAATTCAAAAGCAATGCTCTGTGTGTAAATTGAAAGAAAGGAAATTACTCCATCAGTGCACTCTTTTATTGCCCCTTATTCCTCCCCTTTGTCAGCCAACTGACACTGAATGGAAGGAATTTATTTGCAATGCAGGTTGAGGAAGCTGTGTGGCCTAGGCCAGCCGGAAATCAATCTTGCGCTGAGCTTGCCATAAGACCATACATCATCAGAACAGAACCAGGCCAGAGTTCTTGTGGCAATGAATTCCACAATTTCATCGATCTCCTCTTCTCGCTGTTCTAAAGGGACCCCCTTGTATTCTGAAGATATGCTCTCTGGTCCAAAATGCCCACATTATAGGAAGCATTCTCCCCACGTCCACTCTATTGAAGCCTTAAAATGTTCAGTAGGTTTCAATGAGATTACCCTTCATTCTTACAGTGAGTACAGGCCCAGAGCCTTCAAACACTCCTCTTAATTAACTCCTTCATTCTGTGGATCATTTTCGTGAACCTCCTCTGGACCCTCTCCAATACTAGAGCATCCTTTCTTGGAGTTGGTTACCTCTAACTCTTGGTCAAGGATCTGAAGGTCCACCATTGAAGTGCTCATACTTGGATCAGTTTTCCACGTGAAGGTTTCTGTCTCCTTCGCACTGTCAGGCAGGATGTTTTACACACCTGCCATTTAAGTATATTTTTCCCTGTTGCTTGAAGCACCAAGCAGTAAAATACAGGAGCTGGGCTCACAGCCCACAATGTCTGTGCCAAGCACGATGCCAAATGAAAGTAATCGCATCTGCCTGCACAGCATCCATATCCCTCCAATATCCACTTGTTCATGTGTCTGTTTCAGTGGGTCTAAAATGCCACTATCATACCTTCCTTTGTAGCGTGTTCCAGGCCACTCTTGTGTTTAAAGAGAAAAAAATATTACTCCACTTATTTCCTCTAAAACTTCCCCACTCACCTTAAAACCATTATTTGTTCATTGTCATCATTGTGTCCTGTCATATGATGTTGGTGATCATGGTGACCATGGTTGTTCTAGACAAATTTTTCTACGGAAGTGGTTTGCCATTGGTACCACCTGGGATGGGTAACTTCAGCTATTTTTGATACTCTTTTGAGAGATTGTCTTCCTGGTGTCAGTGGTCACTTAACCAGGACATGTGATATGCACCAGCTGCTCATACAACCATCCAGCACCTGCTCCCATGGTTTCATGTGTCCCTGAATGGGGAGAAGGGGCTAAGCAGGGATTACGCCTTGCCCAAGGGTGACCTGCTGGCTAGCGGAGGGAACGGGAGACTGATCTTCCTCCTTTGGTAGAGACCAATCTCCCTCTTGCCACCCAACCCTCTGTATGCAATTCATAGTTGTATCAGAAGTCTTTCCTCAGGTTTTGATGCTCCAAAGAAATCGAGCAGAGTTTGTTCAACCATTGCTTTCTAGCTCTTACATTCTATTCCAGGCAGCATCCTAGTGAACCATGTCTGCACCCATCCTTCCTGTAATGGGATGACAAGGATGACTTCCTGTCTTAGTGCACTGACTGATTAAAGCACACGTACCATACATGACAATTACTGCCCTATCTACTTGTCATCCCTAGGGAGGTCAGTACTTTCATCCCAAAGTCCCTCTGTACATCGATCTACCCAGGGGTCTTGCCCTCCCCTGTTTATATTTGATTTCCCAAAGTCCTGCACTTCACTTAACAGACTAAAACCCCGTCTGCCATTTCTTTGCAAAGCTCTATAACTGATGTATGTGCTTTGACGAAGTCAGGTTTGTTGTGGTGCAACGAAAAGATCTTGTGCAGCAGTATCACAGGCACGTAGCATTAAATAAGCAGCATTCTCAATAAAAAACATAAACTAAACCACCAATTTACTCCCAAAATTGTTACTCAGCCCTCCCACATTTTTGTAACTTTAAATAAACAATGGGTGGCGGGGCAGAGATTCATCTCTACCAAAGCAGCCAGTGTATATCTGGTTATGCGACCACTGATGTCAGGCAGACAGTCTCTGAAGAGTATTGATAATGGCTGGAGTCACCAGTCTTGTAAAGACACTGCCCAGAAGAAGGCAATGGCAAACACTTTGGCAGAAAAAATTGCCAAGAACAATCATGGTCATTAGACCAAGATCACCTGCGTCATTCAACACTGCATGTAATAATGATGATGAACATGTGCAACAGATGTCACAGTATTGATCCCTGTGGAACATCATTGGTCACAGACCTCCAGTCAGATTAACACCCAAATACTGCCCCCTGCCTTCTATGGCCATGTCATCATTGAACCCAGTCTGCTAAATCTTCATGGATTCTATGAGTCATCATCATGACTTCCATTTAATCCTTCTGCCAGTAAACTTCAGTCTCTCCTCCCAGATAATTGGGTCCCTTCATGCTCTCACACCCCAGTTAGATCTCCCAGTGGTTTCTTTCCTTTCGAAGAACACAGCAACAGGAAAGGTGATCTTCTCTTATGCATACACTACGGACAACTCTGTCAATCAGTCCACCTCCTACACCTTCCTGAGCTGGGATGAAGGAGATCCTGATGTCAGAGTAAAAAAAAAAGTTTTGTCGTGTCTTGTGTCTTTTCAAGCTGTTGGATTCCTCCTGCCTGGTGATAGTACCTGAAGAGAAAATGGGAGGGATCCTTGATTGTTAAGTTTTAAATGTTGAGGCACGATGTCAACCTATCCGAGCATTGGTCTGTGGTCACTTTTCAAAGTCAACCTCCTGTTGACTTGTTCTTGTTTGTTTGTTGTCAATTAGCCATATGGATGTATGCCACTAAACCATGCATATAACTTCTACAAATACATAAAGTAATTTTAACACAAGTAAATTTACAAATATTAGAATTTATAATGTCCGTTTGTGGCCCAAGTAAAAAAGTAAACCGTTGCAACACTGCTGACACTTCATAAATAGTTGGACCTGGATGGTGGCATCCCATCCTAACTTTCTTGTCCGGATGCTACGGTACATCCTGCCTGATGGTAGGAGGGTGAAGAGACTGTGGAACGGATGGATCACCGACAATGGTACGGACCACCAGTCTGAGAACTAAGGGGTTGAGTTGTGTTGTCGGGAAGATAAGTGGCCTGCTTATTGCTGGTTTCTTTCCTGTTTGCAGATATCTGAAAGCCCGTCTGAAATTATGGAGTCTTTAACCAAAATGTACAGTATCCCAAAGGATAAGCAGGTGAGTATTTTCTCTGTGTCCACATGAAGTTCCTCTGGTTACACCCCCCCCCCCCCCCCCCCACACATTCCAAAGATGTATGGGTTAAGAGGAGAATTGGTCACATGGGCGTAATGGGGCATGCTAACTCTGTAAATAAATAAAATTAAACTAAAGTACCCACCCCATCATTCAGTTCTCTTTTGAAAGGACTCAGTATAATACAAACTCCTTACTGACAGTTGTGGGATTTGAACCTGAGTTGCCGGTGCTGTAACTGCCTAGCCACTATACGACCATGCTGCCCCATTTTAGCCATGTCAGTGAGAGGGCACAAGGTAAATAATGGCCTCTTCCTTCATTGTTTTGTGTGAAAGGGGATGAGTGGTGAGATGGGTCAAGGCACAAGTTATATTTCGAGAAGTGGGCCGTCGGTCCTTGAGCCTAATTGTGTATCCTGCTCCCACCGAAAGGAATGTTTCTTCCTGCACAGTTCTGTAGTGGTCAGTATTATGCTTCACATGTTCCTCCTGCAGCTCACTGGCAAGGCAGAGTGAGCATAGAATGTGGAATAATACAGACAGAGAGGTGTACTTTATTGATCCCAAGGGAAATTGGGTTTAGTTACAGTCGCACCAACTAAGAATAGTGTAGAAATATAGCAACATAAAACCATAAATAATTAAATAATAGGTAAATTATGCCAAGTGGAAATAAGTCCAGGACCAGCCTATTGGCTCAGGGTGTCTGACACTCCGAGAGAGGAATTGTAAAGTTTGTTGGCCACAGGCAGGAATACAGCACGGGTAGAGGCCCTCTGGCCTTTTCTAAGAAACTCTTAAGCATCTCTATTGTATCAGTCTACGCCACCACCCCTGATAGTGCATCCAGCCTCCCATCACTATGGTTAAAATAAAATTTACTGTCACATCTCTTATCAACGTTTCATCCTCTCCTTAAGTGCATGCTTTTTGTTTTAGACATTCCGACCCTGAAAGAAAACAGATAACAGAGATTATAAACATGAGAAAGTCTGCAGATCCTGGAAATGTAGAGCAACACACAAAAAGCTGGAGAAATTCAGCAGGCCAGGCAGTATCTATGGAAATGAATGAACAGTTGATGTTTTGGGAGTCCTGAGAAAGGGTTTTGGCCCAACACATCGTCTGCTTAATCATTTCCATGGATGCTGCCTGATGTGCTAAGTTCCTCCAGTATTTTGTGTGTGGTGCCAGGAGAGAGACTAGATTTATCACCATTTTATATAAAATGATAGTGCCCTCTCTCTGTGCCTCTGCTGATTTCATAAACTTATAAGTTCTCCTCTCAGCCCCTGCTGTGGAGAAGACAACCTCTTTTTGTCCAACCTTATCCAGGCAGCATCTTGGTGAACATCTTCTGCACCCTCTCAAAGCCTCCACATCCGTTCTGTAATATGGCAACCAGAGTTGGATGCAATACTCCAGATATGGGCTAAGCAGAGTTTTATAAACCTGTAACATAACTTTGCAACTCTTCCCTTCATTTCTTTGATGAGAAAAGGCAAGCACTCTGTATACTGCTTTGACCTGGATGGAAATAACAAGTGGGTGCTATGGTAGAGTAGGACACTATTACAGCTTGGGGCGTCGGAGCTTGGAGTTCAATTCAGTAAGGAGGTTGTGTGTCCTCCCTGACAACAAGTGGGGTGCTCTGGTTTCCTGCCACAGTCCAAAGATGTACTGGTTAGTGAGTTAATTGGTAATTGTAAGTTGTCCTGTTATTTGCCTACAGTTAAATCAGTGAGATGCTAGTGGTGCACTTTGAAGGGCTGGGCCTGTTCATTGCTGTGTTTAAATAAGTACATTGCCACACATCACTTGCATCTTCAGTTGGTGGTGGGTGGATGGTTTGTTATAAAAAATGAAAAAAAAAGTTAGATTTATTATTCACTTGTACTTTGAAACATACAGTGAAATCTGTTGTTTATGCCTCGGACCAACACAGTCTGGGGATGGGTCTGGGGGCAGCCCATATGTATCGCCACACTTCCAGTGCCAACATAGCATGCCTGTAACTTAGTAACCATAACCTGTTCATCTGTAAATGTAGGAGAGCATCTAAAGTAGTTACTATGCTCGTCTTTGACCTCAACATGGATCCTACCTCTCGCTGTTCCCTTGCTTTCTAGAAGCCTTTATTAATATTTAAGCATCCTCAGTAATTATTAACCCTATGGGTAAGGAGATTTCTCCTCTTTCCCTCCCTCTGGACTTTGATTCTGAGAAAATAAGCAAACAGCCACGTAATGGAGCGATTTTCAAAGATTCAATCGTTGTCATCCTGCCTTTTTGCTCTCTTTCCACAGATGCTACTGTTTACACACATACGGCTAGCCCACGGCTTCTCGAATCATAAGAAGAGACTTCAAGCAGTGCAAGCTCGGTTGCATGCGATCTCTATATTAGGTGAGAAGTTCTGACCTGTTGTGTCAAAGCAAAGTACCCTTGTTTGCTTGGGAGTGGGAGAGTTTGTATTTAGTGAGTCCTGGGAGAGAACATAGAACATAGAATAGTACAGCACATTACAGGCCCTTCGGCCCATAATGTTGTGCTGACCCTCAAACCCTGCCTCACATACAACTCCCCCCACCTTAAATTCCTCCACATACCTGTCTAGTAGTCTCTTAAACTTTACTAGTGTGTCTGCCTCCACCACTGACTCAGGCAGTGCATTCCACGCACCAACCACTCTCTGAGTGAAAACCTTCCTTTAATATCCCCCTTGAACTTCCCTCCCCTTACATTAAAGCCATGTCCTCTTGTACTGAGCAGTGGTGCCTTGGGGAAGAGATGCTGGCTGTCTACTCTGTCTGTTCCTCTTAACATCTTGTACACCTCTATCATGTCTCCTCTCATCCTCCTTCTCTCCAAAGCCCTAGCTCCCTTAATCTCTGATCATAATCCATACTCTCTAAACCAGGCAGCATCCTGGTAAATCTCCTCTGTACCCTTTCCAATGCATCCACATCCTTCCTATAGTGAGGTGACCAAGACTGGACACAGTACTCCCAAGTGTGGCCTAACTAGAGTTTTATAGAGCTGCATCATTACATCACGTCTCTTAAACTCTATCCCTCAACTTATGAAAGCTAATACCCCATAAGCTTTCTTAACTACCCTATCTACCTGTGAGGCAACTTTCAGGTATCTATGGACAAGTACCCCCAGATCCCTCTGCTCTTCCACACTACCAAGTATCCTGCCATTTACTTTGTACTCTGCCTTGGAGTTTGTCCTTCCAAAGTGTACCACCTCACACTTCTCCGGGTTGAACTCCATCTGCCACTGCTCAGCCCACTTCTGCATCCTATCAATGTCTCTCTGCAATCTTCGACAATCCCCTACACTATCTACAACACCACCAACCTTTGTGTGGTCTGCAAACTTGCCAACCCACCCTTCTACCCCCACATCCAGGTCGTTAATAAAAATCACAAAAAGTAGAGGTCCCAGAACAGATCCTTGTGGGACACCACTAGTCACAACCCTCCAATCTGAATGTATTCCCTCCACTACAACCCTCTGCCTTCTGCAGCCAAGCCAATTCTGAATCCACCTGCCCAAACTTCCCTGGATCCCATGCCTTCTGACTTTCTGAATAAGCTTACCATGTGGAACCTTGTCAAATGCCTTACTAAAATCCATGTAGATCACATCCACTGCACTACCCTCATCTATATGCCTGGTCACCACCTCAACGAACTCTATCAGATTTTTTAGATTTGGATTAGATTATGAGGACACTCAGTCCTTGTTTATTGTCATTTAGTAATTCATGCATTAAGAAATGATACAATGTTCCTCCAGTATGATATCACATAAACACAAGACAGACCAAGACTAACTGACAAAAACCACATAATTATAACATACAGTTACAACAGTGCAAAGCAATACCGTAATTTGATAAGTGCAGACCATGGGCACAGTAAAAAAAAAAGTCTCCCGATAGCCCATCATTTCACCCAGACGCAGAAGGAAGAAAAACTTCCTGCCATGAACCTCCAACGCGGCAAAACATCCCAACGCAGCCTCTGGGAGCACCTGACCACCGCCAACTCTGAGTCCGTCCAAAAACTTAGAGCCTCCGACCAGCCCCCCGACACCGAGCACCATCTCTGTCGAGTGCTTTGACCCTGGCCCCGGCCACCAAGCAATAGGCAAAGCCCAGGATTCGGGGCCTTCCTGTCCGGAGATTTTTCGATTGCACAGTAGCAGCGGCAGCGAAACAGGCATGTCAGAAATTTCACCAGATGTTCCTCTGTGCTTCTCACGTCCGTCTCCATCAAATCAAGATTGTGCACAGCCCCTACTTACAGATATTCATTCCTGGAGTGGCCGCTGCGCCCTGCTGTCGCGCCGCCATCTTCTCATGATTGTTAGGCACAATCTGCCCTTCACAAAGCCATGCTGACTGTCCCTGATCAGACCATGATTCTCTAAATGCTCATAGATCCTATCTCTAAGAATCTTTTCCAACAGCTTTCCCACCACAGACGTAAGGCTCACTGGTCTATACTTACTATCTGTACTACCTTTTTTGAACAGAGAGCGGAGATCTCTCAGTCCTGCAACCTTTGGCTGCCAGCTCTTAAGCTGTGAGCTCATCTGGCAGAAAGAACTGATTCACATACTGATTTATATATTACATGGAAAAGTCTTAAACACACGCACGCGCGCACACATACATATATATATATATATATATATATATATATATATATATACTAGATCTGTAGTAATTTCATGTATTGTACTGTACTGCTGCAAAAAACAAATTCCATGACATATACAATAAACCTGATTCTGATATAGGTCTCTATTGTGGACTGACAGTAGGAAGGGGGTATAGAGAGGGGAATCATGGTTGGGAAGAGGGGGAAGGAGGGTGCAACACCAGAGAGACATTCAGTAATGATCAATAAAACAGATTTTGGAATCAAATGACCTTGCCTGCTGTCTCAGGAATGGGTGTATCTGCACTCGTGTCCCTAGCACTGCTTTGCTGCTACAGGTTCCACACCCCTCCCGCACCATTCTCAGCATCCTTTGCTCCTGCCAGATTTACAAACTCGCTCTCCACTCCACACTGACAAATACAGTACTGTGCAAAAGTTTAGCCACTCCAGCGATAACTGTCTAAAATTTCTGCACAGTACTGAACATGTGATAAATAAGTTTGAATCAGGTGAAATGTTTATGGAGAGCTTGTACCACCTGCCTGATGGGAGTTGCAAGGCAGTGGCGTGGCCCAGATGCTGGTGATCTTTAATGGGTCATTGCCATCATGAGAGTGAGTGAAAAGCTATTTATCTCTTATTCATTCTGCCCTAGTCTTTGCTGAGTTACCAGAACTATATGCCAGTTGCTCTCAGTCTATGTAAATTCTAGAAGGAAGAAAATTGAGTGAGGTTCCTGATAACCATCCAGTGACAACTCATGCCTTCTTATTTTTCCAGTTTACTCTAATGCGCTCCAAGAGTCAGCCAACAGTATATTGTACAATGGTTTGATAGAGGAGCTGGTTGATGTGCTACAGATCCCTGACAAGCAGCTAATGGTGAGAGTGTGATACTGTATCGTGTTCCATCAATGCTTTAATATTTCCAAGAGCAGGCACCTGAGTTTCTGTATGGCCTCAGTAATAATGTATGGTTTATGAGTAATGGGACATTATTCCAAAGGCAGCTTGTATATATATCAGAGTATAGTAACGAGTCCGTGCGATCCAAGCTTTAATCCTTTTCTGCCTCCCTGCTTCAAGTGATGATCATTCCCTACCCTTCACTGGCTTCTTATTCTTTCACAATCCGAGGATGTACTGCATAGGCAGCCCACAAGTGTTGCTGCACTTCTGGTGCAAATATAGCATAGCCACAACTTACCGATCCATACGTCTTTAGACAGTGGGGGGAATGGTAACTGGAGCACCTGGACGAAGCCTGTGCTGTCACAGAGAGGACATACAAACTTACTGGAGACTGAACCCAGATTGCAGACTCTGAAACGTTATAACCAATATGTTACTTGGTCGCCTCATATAGTTCCATATTTCTTTCTTGGATGAAAGGAAAATGGAGGGCTACGGGGAAGAAAAAGCATAGATCAGGGGTTTGCAATCTTTACTATGCTATGCAGCTTTTCCGTTCACCGAGGAGTCCGTGACACCAGGTGGGAAATCCCTGGGTTAGATTGACCTTAGAGCATGTTAAAAGGTCAGCACGGCATTGTGGGCTGAAGTGTGCTCTATTGTTTTACAACATGGATTCAATATTGAAATAATGTTTATAAATGGAACAATATTCCATGTGCAGCCTGGAGTATATGTAATTCTCATATTTTAATTTTTCCCCACAATGTAATAGCTCCCACCAACAAAAGAATCTGCAATCATTTGCACATCAGGCCCATTTTAACCCACCAACACCCACTGCGGGACATTACAGAGCAGTCAGAAGAACTAGCAGTCACAGAGAATTTACAGGCTCCACACAGACAGGGCAAGTGCGAGGTGGGGTCCAGATCAAACTGGACGACAGTGGCTGTCTGGCAGCAACTGTACCACTGTGCCAAACAAAATGCCTGCTTGTAAACTTGCCACTTGCTGCATACATGGTGGTCCAATGTCCTTCACGTAGGGATCCCCAGCCAACCCAAAGGCTGGTTCCATTTAAGCCAATGTCATGATTGGCAGGTTCCCAGCTTGTAACCAAAGAAAAATCCCCCCTATCTCTTTACTGCCAGTTTAGTAAGGGCAGAATTCAAAATAGGAGATACCCAAGAGTTTAAACTATGACCTCCACATGGAAGGAGTTGGATTTGAAACCCCCAGCTTAAGAGATGGGACATCATTGAGGCTAACTCCTTTGCTGTCCTCCTGCTTGATCCTTTTCTTCTCTTCACTCTTTCTTTCAAAAGGATATCAAAGCCGCATCCTTGCGGACGTTGACGTCTATTGTCCATTTGGAGCGGACTCCCAAGCTGAGCAGCATTATAGACTGCACGGGGACAGCGTCGTACCACGGTTTTCTGCCTGTGCTGGTGAGAAACTGCATACAGGCCATGATTGGTGAGTGTGGGTGAACAAGAAGAAACATCCTTTTTTTATGCTTCAGAGCTTTGTGTGTGATGAGCAGGAGATGCTGAATTGCCTTCAACAGAGGGAATCAGAGTCAGGTTTCTTATTTTTTTTTAGCCCTTAACTCGGCAGTGGAGTTATCAGGGCACCGTCATGGCGGTGTTTCCGTTGCAAGCTATTCTTGTGTTTACGAGGCCGAGTTAGATTCAAACGCTACAACCTGACTTGGGTTTGAACTCAAGAACCTTTGCTCTGGAGTCCGGCGCTGATATTCTTGTTGCCACCAAGCGGGACTTCATTATCATTGATTTATTAGAAATTTGTTGGTCTGTAACAGTGTAATACTTAAAATATACTATAAATTACAATAGGAAATTTATAAAAATAATGTAAAAAGAGAGGCAAAATAGTGAGGTAGTTTTCATGGGTTCATGGATTGTTTGGAAATCTGATCCTAAAGTGTTGAGTGTGAATTCTTCAGGGTCCTGTACCACCTCAGAATCTATCATTAAATATATCGTTAAATTTGTTAACTTTGCGGCAGCAGTAAAATGCAAAACATGATAAATAGAGGGGGAAAAACTGAATTGGAGTAAGTATATATGGATGTTAGTTAAATTAAAATAATTAGTGCAAAACCAGAAATGAAAAAGTATAGGTTCAGTGTCCATTTAGAATTTGGATGGCAGAGTGGAAGAAGCTTTCCTGAATCGTTAAGTGTGTGCCTTCAGGTTCCTGTACCTCGTTCATGATGGCAACAATGAGAAGAAGGCATGTCCTGGGTGGTGGGGAATCCTTATTGATGGACACCATCTTTATGAGGAACTGCTCCTTGGAGGTGTCTTGGCTACTACGGAGACTAGTGCCCATGATGGAGCTGACTGATTTTACAACTCTCTGCAGCTTGTAGTCTCTCTCCTTTCCACCACCACACCCCATACCCGATATAGCCAGTTAGAATGCTCTCCACGGTACATCTGTAGAAGTTTGAATGTTTTAAGTGACAAGCTAAATCTCCTCAAACTCCGAATGAACTATAGCCCATGAAATTTTGAAGTTTTGTGGCAGCCATGCAGTGCAATATATAAAATTTACGATAAATATAAGAATTATACATATAAAAAAGACGTGCTAAAAGTGAGCAAAATAGTGAGGTAGTTTTGGGTCTGTTTTCCATTTAGAAATCTAATCATGAGTGGGGAGGGGGCTGTTGGTGGGTAGGGGAGAAGTTGTTCCTGAAACATTGAGCGTGTGTTGAGCTTGATGGTAGTAATGAGAAGAGGGCGCGTCCTGGGTGATTGGAGTCTTTCATGATGGATGCCATGCTTCTTGTGAAGATGCCTTTAATGCTAGGGAGGCAAGTGCCCATGATTACGCTGTCTGAGTTTACAACCCTCTGTGTATTTTTCGTGATCCTTTGCAGTGGTCCCTCCATACCAGATGGGGATGTAACTGGCCAGGATGCTCTCCATGGTACATCTGTAGAAATTTCTTTTGGTAATGTACTAAATCTCCGTGAGCTCCTAATTAAAGGCAAGCACTCCTTCCTGACAGTGGAATGGCTGGCACTGGTCTCATTATAAACCATGCAATAGTAAGGAGAGTAAGCAGGTCTTTTGTTGTCGTCCTGATGCCCTCCAGTCTGTGCATGATGGAACAGACCCGATGGGCCAAATGTCCTAATTGTGCTCCCGTTTCTCATAGTCTTAGTGGACGGTTATTTTATGTTGATAAGGTGTCCAGAAAATGAAAGAACAATTGTACAAGTGTTTTAACCACAAGGTTGATGAATCTTGATTTGCTTTTCTGTTTAAATTTTACCTTGGCACCAGATCCGTCAATGGAGCCGTACCCTCATCAGTTTGCCACGGCATTGTTCTCGTTTCTTTACCACCTGGCCAGCTATGATGCAGGCGGTGAGGCCTTGGTCTCCTGTGGCATGATGGAAGCTCTACTCAAGGTGAGTGTTGATTCTTGGTTTCTGAAGACCCTCAAAAAACACTGTTCCTCTGTGTCACACTGGGAGGGCGAATAGACTGGGTGAAGGTTTAGTAGGGGAGCTGTACTTTAACACAAAACTATAAAAGTTTATTCATTCAAAAATACAATGTTCAGGGATTTACAATCCTATTTACAATTTCTAATTTAAATATTGTTATGGTCATTTGCAAAACACTCAATTCTCTGGGAAACTGCATGCTTCCTCTCCCAAGGAAACGTAATTCTGGAAGACAGGCAGGCCGTCTGCATGGGCAGAGCTCTAAACTGCCTTCAGCTTGGACCCTGAATGGCCCTCTTAGCCTAGCCCAGGAGCTAGGCCACCTATGTCCACCAATTAACCCACCTCCTTCCGTATTGGGTGACTCTACGGTATATTGCAAGAGTTTTCGGTACCTAATTCAAGATGGAGTAGAGAGAGAGTTTCCAAATCTGGCCGGAGCAAACAATTTTGGAAATGATAAGAGTGGAGCACTGCGGGACATGTGGCAGAGGAGAATGCCAGGGTAGGTGGGTGGGGGGGAGGTGTGGTGGCATGACTCAGGGCGTCGGTGTTCAGTGTTCAATCCAGCTTCCTCTAAGGAGACACTCTCTGTTCTCCCCGTGTGTTTTCTCTGGGTAGGTGAATTGATTCCAAATTATTCTGTGATTAGATTAGAGTTAAATCAAGATTGTCAGACAGTGTGGCCAGAAGGACCTATTCCATGTTGTACCTGCGAAGAAATGAATCATTAAAAAAAAAATGAAAGATAAAGTAAACAAAGAGGTGATCTTTGCAGAAGAAGGATATTTGAGACGATTGGCAGTCATAGTAACACAGCAGGCAAGTGAGCCCTTTGACAAGCTGAGTCTGAGCCTAGTTATCAGCCACCCACTTCCACTGATCCCATATCATTCTCCCTCACACTGGGGCAGTTACCAACCTGCATGTCTTTGGGTGGTGAGAAGAATCCTCTGCGGCCTCAGGAAGAACAGGCAAACTGCACGCGTTTTCGGAGGCTCAGATTCAAAATCCGATTTATTACTGCTGACAGATATGACATGTCTGTTCTTTTCTCCCAAGTTTACTGGACACAATGCCTAATGTACTGTCAGTTTTTAACCTTCAGATTGTATGGAAATCCAGAATCACAATCAGCTTTAATATACTGACATATGCTGTGAATTTTTTTGAGGCAACAGTACAGTGCAGTGCATAAAAAACTATAAATTATAATAAGAAACATATTTAAAAATAAATAATACAAAAGTAGTGTGGTAATGATCATGGTTCATTCAGAAATCTGATGGTGGAAGGGAAGATGCTGTACCTAAAACTTTGAGTTTGTGTCTTGAGGCTTCAATATCTCCTCCCTGATGGTAGTAATAAGAAGAGAGCTCTAGGTGGTGCGAGATCCTCAATGATGGCTACCACCTTTTTGAGTCATTGCTTTTGAAGATGTCCTGGATGCAAGGGAAGCTGGTGCCTTAGTGGAGCTGGCTGAGTTTGCAACCCTCTGAAAATTTTTTCGCTCCTGTGCAGTGTCCACCCCACAGTATTGCTGTGGATGCTCTCCACAGTACATCCGTAGAAGTTTGCCATTTGGCAGCTGATGTGCCTTCTTTGTAGTTGCATCAATATGTTGAGCCCAGGATCGATTTTTAGTGATGTTGACACCCAAGACCTAAAAGTTGCTCACCCTTTCCTCTTCTGATCCCTGTTCCTAAAACGTTGATTGTGGGTCTTCAGGCTGTTGTACCATCTCTCTGATGGAAGTAATGAGAAGAGGGCATGTCACTGGATGGTGAAGGTCCTTTGTGATGGATGCAGACTTCTTGAGGCATTGCCTTTGAAAGATGTCCTCGATGGTGGGAAGCCTTGTGCCCGTGATGAAACTTGCTGAGTCTCTCTTCGGATCTTGTGCATTGGAACCTTCAGCGCAGACTGGGATGCACCCAGTCAGAATGCTCTCACTGTACATCTGCAGAAATTTGTAAGTCATTGATGATGTACCAAATATCCTCAGAAATGTGAATGAAGTAGAGCTGCTAGTCAGCTTGTAGTACACTTGTAGTCATTGCAAACTGGCTACACTGATGAGAATTGCCATTCCCATTTGGCATAGGTACAGTTCCACTGTATCTCTAACATACAGGTGTGGCATGGGGAGGTCCAGTGGCCTCAGTGAGAGGCATTGACTAGGAAGACCTTGCAGTAGCTTCTTGTTGGTTTGTCTTTATCTGTAAAACTGTGACCTCCATATTGTGATGTTCTTTCAAATTGCCTTTTCTTTTCCTAGGTGATCAAGTACCTCGGGGACGAGCAGGATCAGATCACTTTTGTGACCAGGGCTGTCCGTGTGGTGGACCTCATCACCAACCTGGACATGGCTGCTTTCCAGTCGCACAGTGGCCTGGCTGTGTTCATCAATCGATTAGAGGTACGTGGAACCTGAGAGTCCAGTGGTGAGGCAGTTTGTTTTGAAGTGTATCTTAATAGTCATCGGATCCACGCTCTGCTACATGTGACTGGGAGTGGAATTGGCAGCCTGCCTTAAAAAATAAAAAAAAGCGATGTGTATTGTTGCTGACCACGATTATTAAATGGGGCAAAGCCACAGTGAGTTCAGTTCAATCCTGTGTGTTCTAAGTGAGTTTGGCACAGGGATATAAAGTGCTAAGGGAGCACAGATTTGGAGTTAATTGCTGGAAGAATCTGGATTGTTGGATCTCTGTTTACCCGAAGTCAGTGATGTGCCAAGAATCCTTCTTGAAGCATGATATACAGATGGATCTTGGGGGTCAAAGTTCATAGTTCCCTGAAAGTGGCTACACAGGATGATAGGGTGGCTAAGAAGGTATAAGTGTCTTTATTAGTTGAGGCATCGAGTTCAAAAGCCAAGAAGTGATGTTGCAGCTTTATAAGACTAGCTAGGTCAGGTCTAGAAGAGGTTTACCAGGGCATTATCTGGATCAGAGGGCATATGGTATAAGACATGAGTTGTTTTCTCTGGCGCAGCAGAGGCTGAGGGAAGATCTAACAGAAGTTTATAAGGTTATGAGAGTCATCCATGAGTAGACAGACAATATCATTTTCTCAGGGTTGAAATGTCTTAATATCAGAGGGCATGTATTTAAAATGAAAGGTGTAATTTCAAAGAAAATGTGAGGGGCAGGTGTTTTTTATATGGAGTGTTTGGTGCCTGGAATGGTGGTAGAGGCCGAAACATTACAGACTTTTAAGCAATGTCTAGATAAGATGCATGTATGTGAGGAAAATGGAAGGTCTTTGTGTAAGATGAAATGATTAGTTAGCCATTTCATTACCAATTGGTTTGGTACACCATTAAGGTCCGAAGGGCCTGTTCCTGTGCTGTGCTTTTCTATGTTTTAACCACACTTCTCTGGTCATGTCCCATATCTTTAACTTTGGAAATGGCATTTAGTCTTGTCTTAATCCTCAGAATGATCCATGTTTTATCAGAAACTTCTTAGAGGAAAAATCAAAAGCAGCTTCCACTCCTCCTGGTGTCCTGCCCTGTCTTACACTCTACCCTCTACCCCTGACCCAGATGTACTCCTGGGGTCATACAAATAGTGAAGCTCCCATCAGCTTCCTCTACACTGTTCCATGACATGCTTTGCAGATGACACAGTGAAGCTCCCTCTACCCTATCCCATCACACACTCCTGGGGAGAAAGAGCATCGTTCTCCCCATTGGGCTGCCCCACTAATCATTGTTTCTTTATTCTAGCACGAAGTGGATATCTGTAGAAAGGAATGTCCTTTCGTTATCAAGCCAAAGATTCAGCGGTCAAGCACGGCTCAGGAGGGAGAGGACATGGAGACAGACTCTGAAGGTATCAACACAGATTGTGGCATTACCATACCCATTGTTGCTGATCTGCACTGCATTTACCAACCCTCCTGTAGTTTCAGATATCGTTATGGAGAGCAGTCCTGGTCCCTCAACATCAACCACCGAAGTCAGGTCAGAAGGAGAGTCACGGGGGCCAAATACTGTCATGAGTTACCCACCGAGAACTGGTAAGAATGGTTGTGCTTACCTCTGTGAAAGGAGAATGGTGTACCTGTGGAAATCTGCTTCAGCTTTATGCTGGGTTCAACTCTTACAGAAGCAAGCTGAGATGAGAATGATGCTGGTATCCCAATTTAAAGTTGTATAGTCTGGAATCAGGCTCTTGGTTCATGGTAGACCACAGAACAGTACAGCATAGTACAGGTCCTGAGCTAGCCTTTTAATCTACTCTTAAGACTAAAAGATGTTGACTAGGATTCCCATCTAAGCTACTTCTGTCCACCTGCCTTTGACCCATATCACTTTCAGCCTTTTGAAGTACCTTTTAAATGTTGTTAACGTACCTGCCTCAACCACTTCCTTGGCTGCTTGTTCCATATACTGAGTGTCCTCAGTATATTCAGATTAATTTGTTGCATTTTCATTGAAGCATTACAGTGAAATGCGTCATTTGTGTTAACAACCAATGTGCCCAATGGTGTGTGTTCCATCTGAACTCCGGACTTCAAGCTTCGATTTTGTCCTCTGGACTTCACCAACCTCGTCCCCCTTCAGCTTAAACCGATGCTCTGTAGTCCTTGATTGCCCCAACCCTGGGTTGAAGGAAGATCTGTGTGCCTTCATCCTATATATGTTCCTTGTAGTTTTATGCACCTCTGTGTCGTTAACCCCTCAACTTCCTGTGCTGCAATGAAACCAGTCCTCTCACCTGCTCAACCTCAATGGGCATGTGTCCAGGGGAGTAAGTTACCCGGCTATGCGGAGTTGGGATTGGGCTCCAAAGGAGGACATTTTAGGATATCTGGGGAGGCACAGCAGCATAGGGGTTAGTGTAATAACTTTATTGCACCTGCGACTTGGGTTCAGTTTTGCCGCTGCCTGTAAGGAGTTTGCTCATTCTCCTTGTGACCATGTTTTCTTCCCATGTTCCAGAATAGTCAAGGTCACCTGGTTATATTTGGGCGGTGTGGACTCATTGTCCCAGTAAGGCCTGTCGCTGTGCTGTATCTCTAAATATAAATGCTTGGGTTTATTTGGATGGTGTGGGCTTGTTGTTCTCAAAGGGCCTGTTACCGTGCTGAATCTCTAAGTATACATTCCTTGGACCAGCCTCATGGTCATTGTGAGAAGAGTTTTCAGTTGTCCTTGAGACCGGGATGGAAGGACTTAATTGCTTGGTCCTCCCAAACATTTTCCCCCCCCTTTCCCCATGAAGGACCCACGTTGTCAAAGGTGTGCTTGGTGGGGAGTGTGCACTTGTGAAGTGCAGCCCCACAAAGAAATGAGGGCAGAAACACATCTAAAGCTGCCTGCAGTCACTGTGTCACTTTTGCTGCTTCGTTTAAGGAGTTACACTTTAAACGATTTCAGATTCGTTTATTCATCACATCTACATTGAAACCCACAGTGGAATGTGTCATTAGGGTTAACAACCAGCACACCTGAGGCTGCTCTGGGGGCAGCCTGCAAGTGTTGCCATACACTCCAACGCTAACATAACATGCCCACCATGCTTGGCAAGACAACACAGAACACAATAAAACACAGCATACCAAGGAACAGAACAACAGCAAAACCTCCCTCCCACACATGCAGTCCTCTAACCCTAGGGCAGGCAGTTTTCTTCAAACTCTAGCTTCCACTGGGCTTGTATATTTGCAGGTATTGGGCCCTCAGCGGACCCTCAGAGACGCGGCTCAAAGCTTCATTGTGTGTGAAAGTATTGTGCTATTGCCTGGGTCAGCAGCTTGTGGCTTCTTTTCTCCACTTGTGAGACCTGTGTGGCCACACTGGCAATCCTACTGTTCATTTCATTTTTAGAATCTTTTTATTGGCGCAAAATCTTCTACAGCTACAAAATAATACAAAACTTCAACAGATTAATATGTATACAATTAATAAAGCTGAAGAAAAAAAGCTTATTGTAATATATAAAAAGGAAAAAAAATGGAAAAGGGGAAAAAAAGAATCCCATCTAACTGAGAAAAAACCCCACTGACTACAAAAAAAAGGGAAAAAAACCATTAGGAACCAACCCCCCGGAGCAATGCATCTTAACATCATCTATCTATATATAAAAAGAAAAAGAGTCATCAACCACCAATTCATATTTATTAAAAAATGGAAGGAAACCATATAAAATAATTCAGAATAAATAATAGTATTTGGCAAAAGACACCCATCTTTTCTCAAAATTGAATCGGGGATCAAAAATTCTAATTTTTTCCAAACTGAGACATAACATTACTGGAGAGAAACATTCAATTAATGTAGGGGCAGAAGTATCTTTTCCATTTTAATAAAATTGCTCTTCTTGCCAATGTAACAGATGCAATTACATGTTGATCTGAAGATGAAATACCTTGAATATGATGCGGAACTATTCCATATAGAGCAGTCAGTCTATTAGGTTGTGAATTAAATTTCAGAGCTTTAGAAATTGTAGAAAATAAGGATTTCCAAACCGATTTTAATGGAGGACATGACCAGAACATATGTGACAAAGAAGCTACTTCAGTTTTACATCTATCGCAGTAGTTGTCGATACTCAGAAATATTTTAGATAGTCTTTCCTTTGTTATATAATAATGGTGAACAGTTTTAAATTGAATTAAACATATAGCACATTGGCACATATAGAAGAAGAATTTACGTTTTTCAAAACTCAAAGCCAATCTTCATTAACAAAGGTCATATTAAGTTCTCTCTCCCAATCTTGTTTAATCTTTAGTGATAGGTTCTCTTTTTGTAACAAAAATAAATTATGAATTCTGCTAATGGAACCTCTCACTAAAAGATTCAACTGCAAAATGGTATCCAACAAATCAGGTTCTTGTAGATATGGAAACTTAGGTAAATATTGTTGTAAAAAAATGTCTGAAGATATTGCAGAAAATGTGTATGGGCAAGAGAATATTTGTTAATTAACTCTTCAAAAGTCATCAATCGACCATCACAAAATAAATCTGTAAAAGAACGGATCCCTTTATTTCTCCATAGGAGAAAAATGGGATCATTTATTGAAGGTTTAAATGAAAAGTTTTGATATAAAAAAACTAGACAACTTAAATTGTTTAAAATTTTTAAAATTGCGAAACTGAACCCAAATCCATAGGGATTGTTTAGTAACCGGGTAAAGATTTAAATTTGGAATTTTAGGGAGCTGTAAAGGTAATGGAGCTCCTAATATTGAAGTTAAATGAAATTGTTTAACAGCTTTTAATTCCAAATCAACCCATAGTAGTTTTTGGCTCTTGTCAGGCCAGTATAACCAAAAACATAATTGTCTGATATCCACAGCCCAATAATACAGTCTTAAATTAGGAAGGGCAAGTTCACCATCTTTTTTAGATTTTTGTAAATGATACTTATTAATTCTAGGTCTCTTATTGTTCCAAATAAAGGAAGAAATAAGAGAGTTTGATCAAAAAAAATTTTAGTTAAAAAGATAGGTATATTTTGGAAAATATATAAAAATCTAGATAGATCCTGCTGTTCACTGGCATTCCTCTTGTCAGTGGGAGCTCTGCAATTGGTGGTGCCAACCTCTGGCAGTTGCTGTAAATTGAAGGCCTTGCTCCTCACAAATTCCCATAGCTGTACTTGTAAGGACTGACAGGAAGTCCTTTGCTCCCCTGTCCAGCGGGCTGTATTGCTCCTGACATGGCCTTGCACTTAATAAAATAAGACCTTTAATGTTTTTGTAATAAGTGTACTTTAGAAAAGGTTGAAGCGTGATCAAACTTCTGGTGTTTCCTTTCTTGCAGGGGTCCAGTGCATTCCCCAGCGTGCGGCTCTGTTGAAATCCATGCTAAACTTCTTGAAGAAGGCCATTCAGGATCCAGCCTTCTCAGACAGCATCCGACACGGTAATGTGGTCTCTCCCTATTGCTCTCCACCCAACTCCAGGAGAAATTGCTAGAATTCTTTTCTGGAGTTTACACAGTTCCCTCTAACTCTTCCTTGCTTTCTGAACCCCAGAGCAACTGCAGCAAGGCATTCTACAGATGCTGGAAATCTAGAGTGTTTCTCTACTGCTCTGGCTACCCTCTTCTTTCTCTTACTCCCATGGTCCACTCTCCTCTCCTATCAAATTCCTTCTGCAGCCCTTTACCTCTTCCACCTATCATTTCCCTGTGTCATCTGCACTCTCCCACCCTCCCGCCAACACCCTCACCTATCACCTGCCAGCTTGTACTCCTCCCCCTCTTCCATCTCTTTATTCTGGTTTCTGCCCCCTTCTTTTCCAGTTCTTATGAAGGGTCTTGGCCTGAAACGGCGACTGTTTATTCCCCTCCCTAGATGCTGCCTGACTTGCTTAGTTCCTCCAACATTTTGATCTCCTTTATGGATGAAGAACCTCTTCATGTTCTTAGTGGCTTTTCAACACTGATGGGAATCAAAACGGGGTTTGAGGTTCTCTGACCTGCATCCTCTCTCTGTAGTTCCTCTGTGTTCCCTAGGGCCATGATCAGCAATGGTGCTGTCTATTAAGTCATATCTGCAAACATTTTACTCCTCATAACTGCACGGGTGGGCAGAATTAAGGGCTGTCACCCATTGTCATTGATTCTCCCAGCTGTTTTACAAGGTTGCCCCCCCCCCCCCCCCACCCCCAAAGGAATTCAAATTTGGAAACAGGCAGTCGATGTTGCAGGTCATGACCCTTCTTCTGAACTGAGGGCAGGGAGAGGAGAGATGGAGTAAGGTGGATCAAGTAGGGAAAGCTGATTGGAGTTCATTGGGGAGGGGGAAAGGTCATAACAGTGACTGAATCTGGCAGCTCACTATGAGATTCTGCAGCTGTTGGAAAACTAGCACATAATGCTGGAGGAACTTAGCAGATCAGGCAGCATCCACAGAGAGGAAGTGTCACTCGACATTTCGGGCTGAGGACCTTCATCAGGACTGGAAAGGAAGGGGAGCAGAAGCCAGAATAAAAAGGTGGGGGTAGGGGTGGAGGGAAGGACTGCAAGCTGGCAGGTGATTGGGTGAGTGGGAATGAAGTATACTGTACATTATTGCAGTATTTTTTCTCTGCAATTTGCCTTCTTTTGGATTTCGGTTGTTTGTCAGTTTTTCTGTCCATTTATGTATAGTTGTTCGTGAAATTCTTTTGTATTTCTCCTGTAAATGCCTGCAAGAAAATGCATCTCAAGGTGGTATGTTGTAACATATACGTACTTTGATAATAAATTTCCTTTGAACTTTGTCCTTTCCTGGTGTAATCTGTTAAGCAAAGTGCTAATTTAATTCTGGTATGTTACCTTTCAGTAATGGATGGTTCCCTGCCTACCTCACTCAAGCACATTATCAGCAATGCAGAGTATTATGGGCCATCGCTCTTCCTGCTTGGTAAGTGAAGTATTTTGTTAATTTGTTCATACCTTCCCTTTGTTACCCCGCTGTATTACTTGAAGCAGGTTGCATTTCCTGCCTGTAACGGTCGCAATTAGTTCCGTTGAAATTAAGATTCATTTTTGCGTCGTTTGCGCTAATGACCAACATGACCTAAGGATGTGCTGTGGGTCTAGTTGTTGCTACACATTTCAGTGCCAATATAGCACATCCATGATGTTTAGCAGAACAACACAACACAGCAAAACAGAACGCAACAGAAAAAAAAACCACCCCAACTCCAGGACAGGCCTCCATCTACAGTCATCAGGCTTCAACATTCAGACTTCTGATCAACCTTCAGGCTCCTATTCTCGCTAGACCTTCAGATCAGCCTTTGATGGGACCCCAAACATCAGATGAACTCCAGCTCTGAACGCCAAACATGCTGATTGACCGGTCTTGTGCCTCTGCTCATGTGGCCTTCAAGCGTAGAGTGGCCTTCTTTGTCAGCCAGCCTCATCACTGGACTTGCATCTTATCAATGGTTCAATTTAACATCAGAGAATGTGTACAGTATATAGCCTGAAATTCTTACTCTTCGCAGACATCCATGAAACAGAAAAGCTCCTAAAGAATGATTAACAGAAATCCCAAAGTCCCCCTCCCCGCTCACGCATACAAGCAGCAGCAAAAACACTAACAAGAGAGAGGGGAAGAGGTTGCTCCTGCAACAATGAGAGTGGAAGACCAGCAGCTCACTGTTTCAATGTTACAATCTTCCGTGTTGCTTCTCCAAGTTCCCCAACTTGTGGTCCGACAGGCGCTCTCACACCGTGGTTTAGAGAGCAAGAGAGGATGGCTCGACTACGGGGCCTTTATTCCTGACAGCAGTGCACACCACCTGCTGTCCTGATGTTTTAGTCTCCCACGACAGCTCCGTCAGCGAGGAACCGGGTCACCCATGAGGATACGCTTCATCCAGGCCGCACATGGAGATATCAAAATGCCTGGCTGCGTGATGAGTCCGTGAACCCACCACTCGTGGAGAACCATAGCTTGAGCAGCAGCTGTAGATCACAGATTCCAACAAGACCCCAGCCATTTTGAAAAAAGAGACATGAGTAAAGAAGAATAAGATGTTTCATGGACAAACTGCAAGAAATTGCTTCAGTCTGCAAAAACCCCTGGCGTCGCCTTTTCTTATGTTCTTAAATGTTGCAATTGAACCTACCAATGTTGCCAAGGAAACCCCATTCCTCAACTGAAGGGGGCAGTGGTGGGTGGTTGCTCTGGGTGAAGTCACTGTGAGGCCAATCAGCACAGCCCCAGGACAAGTTTCTCAGTTGAAGGATACTAACTTCCATTCTGCGATCTTGCTGTCAGAAGAGCTGTTCTGTTCCATTTGCAACTCTTCAGCTAATGCAGTTCAGCAAAAACTGGACAGCTTTCTGCCGAACATGAAGTCAGAAGACGGGGCTAACGACAGGATTTTTAGCAGCTTGGAGGACCAGAGGGATCTTGGAGTCCATGTCCATAGATCCCTCAAAGTCGCAGCACAAGCTGTTAGGGTAGAAGGCTTATGGTGTGTTCATTAGTTGGGGGATTGAGTTCAAGAGCCACATGGTAACGTTGCAGTTCAAGGCCAAGTTCAAGTTTACTTGTCATTCAACCATACATGAATAGAGCCAAATTAAACTTCGTTACTCCGGAGCCAAGGTGTAAAATGTAGTGCCAACAGTCACACAAGGCACATATAACAGGTATAAATAGAAAGCACATATAAGATATCAGTAAAATACAGTCACACGAAACATATATAGCTCAAGACCCTCTGTCCATAATTGTTGCTTCTAGCAGTCTTCAGCTAAAATTATGCCCTGCTGTGTGAACACTGGAGGTCCAGCATGGACGCTGTGCCACACTGCCCGGGACTCCAGTGGAGTGCGCCTGATCCAAATTCCTCTCTCCAGGGCAGCTGTAAACGTGGTACCACTGCTTGAGGTCAGGTCCTCACTGCAATCGAGGCCACTCAGCTTGCCGGCTGTTCAACCCGCTGTCCACCAATAAAAAAGTGAATCGGGCTACATTAACGGATCTCGCATTCATAAGAATAGTGATCACTTGCTGTTGGACTGCGCATTGACTCCTTCACCTCTCTGACCAACTCCTTTCGTTTCGCTGCCAGCAACTCGCCGATGGGGTAGACCTGCAGAACTTTAAGTTCTTAAATGTCCAGCAGGGTTTTGTGATCATAAAAAAAAAGAATTTTTGGTTAGCCCATAAAAGCTGCTGCGCACTGCCATCTTTCTGGCTCTACAGAGGCAAACACGAGGAAACCTGCAGATGCTGGAAATTCAGGCAACACACACAAAATGCTGGTGGAATGCAGCAGGCCAGGCGGCATCTACAGGAAGAAGCACTGTTGACGTTTTGGGCCGAGACCCTTCGTCAGGACTCTATAGAGCCCTGGTTTGATCTGTCTTGTTCAGTTCTGGTTGCTAGGTGTAGGAGCATTAGAGAGGGTGCAGAGGAGATTTTCTGGGATGCTGTCGGGATTAGAGAGAATGTGTTATGAGGAAAGTTTGAGTGAGACAGGCCTTTTCTCTTTGCAGTGAAGGAGATTGAGTGGCAACTTGATAGAGGTCCACATGGTGATAAGAGGCAAACTGCCGACTGAGTGGATAGTTAAAACGACTTTTTCCCAGCATGGAAATGAGTAATACGAAGGGGCATAATTTAAACTGATTTGGAAGAAACTGTGGGGGATATCAGAGGTTTGTTTTAAACACAGCGGTGGGTGCATGGAACATGCTGCCAGAGGTGGTGGAGGAGGCAGGTATATTAGTAGGCACATGGATATTAGAAAAATAGAGGGCTATATGGGAGGGAAGGGTTAGATTGATCATAGAGTAGGTTAGAAGTTTAGCACAGCTCTGGGACCTGTATCGGTGACATTCCACAGCCATTTAATGAACATTGTTGTTTCTAACTTGTTATTTCTTTGCCACCTCTGCCCCCCCCACCTCCCCACTCTGGTTCCTCTCTTACCCATTCTTATCTCCTGCCTCTGCTGCCACTCTTCCTTGCCTTTCTCCCACGTTTCATTCTCCTCTCTTTTCAGATTCCTTCTTCTTCAGCACTTTACTTTTTCCGCCTACCTCCTCTCACCTCACTTCATCTCCTCCATCCGCCATCTTACCTTGTCTCACCTATCACCTGCCAGTTTGGGTTCCTTCTGCTCTCATCACTTAATCTGGTTTCGGCCTCCTTCCCTTCCTCCACAGTTGTAGCCTGACTTCCTCCCCCATTTTTTGTTTGTTACATTGAATGAACTCCCTGACTTGCTTCTCGGACTTTGATCACCGAATGTAACTGTTAACATTGGAATGTAATCATACAGTATCCCAAGCCAGATGTTTGCATGTTGAAGTGAGTTGGAAATCTCTGCAGTCTTTACCACCTGCCACTCTTGAGGGGGAACTGAGCTTTCATAAGTGTTGTGTTGAGCTGCAGTCTAGGTCCCTTCTTCCCCCCAACTTGTCCTTCAGCCTTAATTAGTTGAAGGAGGGATAACAAACTGTAACATTGATGATGCCATTCCCTTTTCTCTCTGTCCCACTCCCTGGGGGAAGATACAGGAGCATGGGAAGCCTGACTACTGGACTACAGAACAGCTTTTTCCCCATTCCTTTCAGTCACCTCTTCCACATTCCCCTCCTGGCGATACGACCACCCTTATCTCAACCTCTTGGTTATTCCTTCGTTGTCACTGCACCACTTTGGAGAGGCATCGTTCAGTTGTATTTCTTGTTACTATGTGCATTGTGTAGCTTGCGAAAGTCATGTGAGCAAGGAATTTAATTTATCTTGGTGTATATGGCAATAAACTGAGCAGGACAATAGCATAGCGACTAACCTAATGCTTTACAGTGCCAGCAATCAGAGTTCAGACCCCCCTGCCGTCTGCAAAGAGTTTGTACTTTCACCTCGTGATCGCATGCGTTTTCTCTGGTGCGTTGGTTTCCTCCCACGTTTCCCCAGACATACGGGTTAGGGTTAGTGAATTGTAGGCATGCTATGTTGACCCCGAAGACATGGTGACATGAGCTGCCCAGCACAATCCTTGCTGATTTGATTAGGCCCAAACAATGCATTTCACTGTATGTTTTCGTGTACATGTGACAAAAAGCTAACCTCTTAGGAGCGAAAGATGTTTTTCTTTCGGACGCAAAAAAGATGTGAATTACCTTTTGCGTTCTTCCATCAGCCGGTTGCTCGTTTGAACAATGTGTTGAGGCGCTAGTGTGTTGTAATTCTGATTTGATTTTTTTTCCCTCCTGCTTAACAGCCACAGAAGTGGTGACAGTGTTTGTCTTCCAAGAGCCTTCGCTGTTGTCCTCACTCCAGGATAATGGACTGACGGATGTTATGCTCCACGCTCTGCTGATAAAAGACGTGAGTCATCGCGTCCCTCTTATGGTTGCATCCGACTGTCCCCTCTCTCCTTGTGCAAAGTACTGCACTTCTGCCATCGTCACCCCTTGCCCCACAGGATTCACCGTGTCACAGCTCTGTTCCAAATGTACTTTAGCCCTTCTTCCTTGCCTCTAATTTCCACAAGCCTAGAATGGAAACTTCTCACTTCTGATACTAGCCCTTCCTACACCGTGACAAGCCTGGGTTAGTTTGACAAACTAGGGGAAAATAAAACAGCTTTGAAATCAAAATGGCCAGCAGGAAATGAAGGGCATGCTTGTATACAAATCTGTCTACAAGAGAAGCCTCTGATCCTTCAAGGCTCCACAGTGAGCGTGTCCTAACCCTTTGATGGATCCCCAGTGAGCATGTAGTGAAGCAGGAGTGACAGTGTTCAGACTGCTTCACCCACCCAAAGCCCTAGGATTTTGCACTTGTTGTGTCGAATATGTTTGCTTGTTCAGTTCAAAAAAAAATATGGATGTAGGACTACCATCTAGCTATTATCATCTCTTTGCTGAGGTAGCCCATCCTTCCTAGGCTTCACCATTCTTAAACCATCTCTGAAATGCTAATTGCAGTAATGTTGGCCTGTTGGTGAAGGTGGCCAAGACCTGCATGATTGCTGTCATAAGGCGGGGGTCCCCAACCCCTTTTTTTGCCACGGACCACTACTATTAACCAAGGTTGGGAAGTCCTGCCATAAGACATAGGAGCAGAATCAGCTAATTTGGCCCATTGAGTTTGCATTGCCATTCCATCACGGTTGATTTATTATTCCTCTCAATACCATTTTCCTGCTTCTCCCTGTAACCTTTGTTGTCAACCTCTGCTTTACAGATACCCAACAACTTGGCCTACACAACTATCTGTGACAATGAATTACACAGATCCAGTACACTCTAGCCACAGAAATCCCCCCTCATCTCTGTTCTAAAGAATTCTGTGTCCTCGGTCCTAGACTTCCCCACCATAGGAAACACCCTCTCCATATCCTACAGCTTTACAGCACGAGCTGTCAGGGTTCATTTCCTACCATTGTCATTAAGGAGTATGTATATTATCCCTGTGACTGTGTGACTTTCCTCTGGTTGCTCCGGTTTCCTCCCACATTTACTAAAAATACATAGGCGTTAGGGTTAAATCAGTTGTGGGCATGCTATATTGGACCCAGAAGCTTAGCGACACTTGCAAGCTGTCCCCGGCAAATGTTCGGACTGTGGCTGTTGACGCAGACGGTGTATTTCAATGTAGGTTTCGATGTACATCTGACAAATAAAGCTAATTTAATCTTAAACGTTGGACAGGGAAAGTTCAGAGGGATATGTGTTAAATGGGATTAGTTTAGATGGTAATCTTGGATGGCATGGACCAGGTGTGCTGAAGAGTCTGTTTCATTGTTGTTTCACTATGACTAGACCAATGTATGTAATTAGGGCTCCATCAGGATAACTGGATTCCTTTCTTCCCATGAAGCTAATGTTTATATTTATCTTCTCTTTAACTCCCTTGCTCTCATTCATCCAAGTACCTCCACAAGTTAAGTACTGAATTTCATTCCCTTGCATTGCATGGGTATTTCCACTTTCAATCCTTTCACTAGTTATCCTGTCAAGAATTCATGGAATCCACCGCCCCACCCACTCATCCCTAGAAACTGCTTCTCTCAGATCTGAAGTCCTTCTCTCTTCCTTGTTTCAAATAAAAACGGGGGAACGTTGGGAGCTATTCATTGGGTCTGGCTACATCTGTGGGAGAGAAACGGTTGAAACAGACCTGAAGATTTTTGGTTTTTACTTTAAATTTCAAGCATTGGCAATTTATAACAATTTTTCCACCTCAGCTGGTTTGTCAATTTGACCTAAAATCTCTGGCCTCTTGTTTATCAGCTCTACCCAATGCAAATGCTCTTTGTTTGCTTTCAAGAGAACAGCTTGCAACAAATACACTCTGGCACCATCTTATCTGAGATGCAACTCAGGACTTCCATAAACTCTGTCTACACTTCCCGCTGACTCAGCAACACAGCTGACACAGTCAAAGACTTTATCCAATACCCATTCTCTCTTCTCCCCTCCCCATCAGGCAGAAGATACAAAATCCTGAGTGCACATGGACAGCCTCTAACCCGCTGTTACAACACTATTAAATGGTCTTCTAATACAATAGGATGGACTCTTGACCTCACAATCTAACTTGTTTTGATCTTTCAGAATCAAATTTATTATCACTGACATATGTTGTGACATCTGTTCTGCAACAGCAGTACAATGCAGTACATAAATAAACCATCAATTACAAAAGATGTACAGATTTATTTTTTTTAAAAGATAAGTCAGTAATGCAAAAAGAGAGCAAAACAGTGAGGTGGTGTTATGGGTTCCTTGTCCATTCAGAAATATGATGATGAAGGGAAGAAGCTGTTGAGTGTGCTCCTTCATGCTCCTGTATCACCAGAGATGGTAGCAGAGAAGTGGGCCTGGGTGATGGTAGTCCTTAAGATGGATGCTGCCTTTTTGAGGCCTTGCCTTTTGAGGGTGTCCTTGTTGCTGGGGAGGCTAGTTTCCCATGATGGAGCTGTCTGAGTTGACATTTTGTGTAGATTGTTTTGATCCTATGCAGTGGCCCCTCCCCCATACCAACAGTGCTGTCGCTAGTTACAATGCTGTTCTCGGTACATGTATGGAGATTGCCTATATCTTAGGTGACATACCAAATTTCCTCAATGCAATATAGCTGCTGTCATGCTTTCTTTGTAACTACAACCCCCCCCCCCCCCCATTTTACCCCCCCCTCTGCATTTTGTTGATGCTTTTACCTTGTACTACCCCACTGGCCTGTGGAATGAATTGATCTCTATGAACAGCATGCAGGACAAGCTTTTTCCCTGTAGCTTGATGTATGTGACAATAATAAACCAATTCCAATTCAAGAGCCCCTCTGATTTTGAAGGGAAATTGGGCATCAAACAGTAATAAAACCAGACCATTCTTCCTAATGTTCTATTTATTTCCTCAGGTGCCTGCAACCCGTGAAGTTCTGGGTTCCCTGCCAAATGTTTTCAGCGCGCTGTGCCTGAATGCTCGTGGGCTGCAGTCTTTCGTGCAATGTCAGCCCTTTGAGCGACTCTTCAAGGTGCTGCTGTCCCCTGATTACCTGCCCGCGATGAGGAGGCGCCGAAGTTCGGATCCCCTAGGTCAGTGTTGCTCTTCTCCCCGGTTCCAAGCTGTTTAGTAGCGTATCATTCAGGGGTTGGGGTGTGTCCTTTTACTATATTGAAATTGGTCTTCTAAGTCTGTGACTCGAAGACCAACCTTGCCTCTTTCTATAACTCTGTACATTTCTAACTAAATTCAATGGTAATGTGATTAGTGTCACGCTTTGCACCTGCTACCACCAATCGGGATTCAATTCCTGCTGCTACCTGTAAGGAATTTGTCCATTTCCCCCCATGACTGCATGGGCTGCCTCTGGGTGCTCCGGTTTCCTCCCACATTCCAAAGGTGTATGGGTTAGCGTTAGTGAGTTGTGGACAGTGCTGTTTTGGCATTGGAAGTGCAGGCTGCCTAGCACAGACCTCGTTGATTTGGTGCAAATGACACATTTCATTCATATAGAGTTCACGTTTAATCTTTTATGGCCACTGTTCCCTGGGTGCTCCCTCCGGACACTTCTACAAGCTGGCCATGTGGGACAGCCTATCATGAAGGGCTTTGATAGGTTCTTGATTATCAATACTCTTCTTAGATTGTCTACCTGACATAACCAGGACTATAATGTGCACCAGCAGCATCCACTGTCTGCCCCCATGGCTTCATGTGATGCTGATTGGGGGCTAAACAGGTTCCACACCTTGCCTAAGGGTGACTTGCAGCCTACTGGAGGTTAGGAGCGCCTTACACCCCCTTTGGTAGAGCCATATCTCCACACCGCCACTCAGCCATTATTAGGAAGGGTATCAAAAGTTACAGCAAAGGCAGAAAAGTGGAGTTCAGAGGGAAAATAAATCAGCCATGAAGGGACTGGTGGTGCAGACCCAGTGGGCCGAATGGCTTAATTCTGTCCCTCTGTCTTGTGGTCTTGTAATTATCTAAGACTTTGAACACTGTGAAGGAACAGCAATATATTTCCAGCTAAGGATGGAGGCATGTTCCTTGTGCACAGCATGGTGGTGATGCAAAGGTAGTTCAAAGGTCCAATTTAATGTCAGAGAAATGTATGTAATACACATCCTGAAATGCTTTTTCTTCACAAACATCCATGAACATAGAGGAGTGCCCCAAAGCACGAACGACAGTTAAACGTAAAAACCCCAAAGTTTCCCCCAGCTCCCCCCACTGGCAAAAAATAGGCATCAGCACCACCACCGAGCATTCAAGCATGAGCAAAGCAGTAGCAAATATGCAGACTTGCAATTACCCCAAAGACTTCGCGTTTCACCCAGCATTTGGCATACCACAGGTTCTCTCTCTCCCTAATAAGGAAGAAGGGATGTCTCCGTTTTCCCCCAGCAAGTGGAGAGACATAACAAACAACTTGCTGGTTTACGATGTTAAAACTCTGTTATGTTGTTTTGTTTGAGTTCTGTGCCTGAAGATCGCAAAGATCCCGGATCTTTGGGCACACAGCAGTAGATTTTCTGACTCCCACGATGACACACGGGTCCCTGCTGTGACACCGACTCTTGATCCGCCTGTCTCCAGAGCCCTGAGATTTTAGGCCTCCACATCTGAGCCGTACTCTCAGACTGAACCTTTGGCATGCCAAACAACGGCCAATCCTAAAACCCCGAGAGCAGGTCCCATTCCCGCAAAGAACCGAAGTCAGCATGTAACTCCAGGTCAGGGTCTTGAAAAGAACCCTGAAAGGGAAAAATAAAGATATTAAAGATAGAGCTGTTTCTGAAGATGCAAGCAAAAGAGTCACCATTTAGCAATTTCTTTACTTCTAGTTATGATTAACTGATTTTTTTCCTTTGGGGGGGGGGGTCACAACCTCCGGCAGCTGGCTCTCTGACATCACGGTCATGGCTGATGGGAAGAGGGGTAGTGACGAGAGGAGGGTGAAGTGGTTGAGGGAGTGGGGAGAGCAGGGTGAGAGAGGGAGTGGGGAGTGGCACAGGGGAGGGAGTGAAGGGGCGAGGTGGGAGTGGAGGAGGTTGGGGTGGAGAGGAGAGGGTGAGGGACAGGAAGGTGGAGGGGGAAGAGGATGGGGAAAAGGGTGGGGAGAGTGCAGTGAGAAGGAGAGTTGGGAGGGATGAGAGAGGGGGGAGTGGGAAGAGGAGAGGCTAGTTATGATTAACTTAGCCAGTAATATCATTCAGCACTTTCTTTAGTAAGTACTGTTGAAATCCTTGCACAGGTGATACGGCATCCAACCTTGGCAGTGCCGTGGATGAACTGATGAGACACCAACCAACTCTGAAGACTGATGCCACTACAGCAATCATAAAGGTGCGTGATTTGTGTCGAAGCTGTCAAAGTGGCATGACCAGTACAATCCCGATTTCCAGTTCCATCTGTATGTATTGTGTATGTTCTTCCGTGCTCTGGCTTCCTCCTGCATCCCAAAGACGTGCCAGCTGGAAACTGTTGCATCTAGTGAGATTGATCCTGAGGTTCTTTGCAAATCATGAAAGAGGTACAAATCTTAAAGGTTATAGGAACAAAGAACAAATCAGGAAAAGGTAAAGGAAAATAAGTTATAGTTGGCTCACAGTCAGAGTAGAGATAAAATTCTAATGAAACAATCAAGTGCCGTGCATGTGCAGAAATACAGAATATAGTCAGCTATATTACAATAATTAGAAAATTTACTGGACAATTTGTATGTTGTATATAGGTGATTATATAAAAATTATAAGCAGGGATAGAAGGGCAAACTATAAGGAAACACCTTGTTATAACAATTTTACCCCCTAATCCAACAGAGGTTAATTGGCCAGTGTGTGTGAGGGATAGAATCTGACAGGTTTACATCGACCGGGGATGGAAGAGATAGGATCCAGGCAAAATTGGGGAGCGTGATTTCTCTGTGAGCCAGCAGAGGCTTGATGGGCTGGTGGCCTTTTCTTGTATGCAAATCTGTAATTTGGTATGGGAAGAGTAATCAGAAATAAAAAGCAGTTGCGGGATTGATTTTAATCAGTTCTGGAAGAAAATAAAATAAAGTCTTGATCACAAAGGGATCCTAATTCAACAGATATCTGTTGTTGATTTCAGAAAGAATACTCGATGTGGTAACCAACCTCCACAGTAATGTAATGAACGGCATTAGATGCTTATAAACTGATAAAGAACAACTAAAAGTAAAGAGTATTAAAAGCTGTGTTCACGGTGGTGAAAGTACGTAGCAGTGTCACTGAGGTAGGCGTTTGTAATTTAGTGTCCCAGTTTTCAAAATCCTAATTGTTTAATATCTGGTTTAGAACATGGTACAGGCCCTTTGATCCAAGCTGTTAAGCCAATCTGTATAAACCTATTCTATAATCAATCTAACCCTTCTCTCCTACACAATCCATAACCCTCTCTTTATCTAAGTGTCTCTTAAATACCCCTATTCTATCAGCCTCTACCACTATCCCCAGCATCGCTTTCCAGGTATCCACCTCCCCTCAGCTTTCCTCAATTCACCTTAAATGGATGCCCTCTTGTATTGGCCATTGCTGCCCTGGGAAAAGACACTGGCGGTCCACTCTATACCTCTTATCTTACACCTCCATGCCTGTCGTCCTCCTCCAGGCGTGCTCTCTAACCCAGACAGTGTTTTGGTAAATCTCCTCTGCACAATCTATACAAGTTGCACGTCTGTCCTACTGCAATATGAACCGGACTGAACGCAATGGTCCAGCCGAAGTTTCATAGAGTGCAACACTAACTCAAAGCCTGAGATGTGAAGGACAACGCAACATACGTACTCTTAACCACCTGTCAGTTTGAACGTCAAGTTTGAGAGGACCCCAGAACCCCTCTATTCCTGCACACTGCAGAGAATCCTACGGTTATCCCTGCCTTCAGACTTGACCTTCCAAAGTGAACAGTTTCACATATTTCTGGGTTGAGCTCCATCTGCCACTTCTCATGAAGAACAGCACACCATACACCACCTTGACTGCATGGCATCTATGGGGTCATTTGCTTCTGCTTTCCTCATTCCTTTCAACTTCACCAAGCAATTTATTGTCCTGTTGTGCAAGGTGAAATAAGAGTGAGATTTGAATAGAATAACTTCCCATTAGTCAGGAAAGCCAGCTTGTCCAGCACCACCCACGTCTCAAGGGTGCTAGTCCATTGTAGTTTTATGAAAATGAGCTTATTTTTGGAAGGCTCTTCCGTGGCTAGTTTGTAGAGCACGACACCACAGAAACGGATCTTTTAGTCCAGGTAGTGCACGCCGGACTGTTACTCTGCCTCGTCCCGTCGACGCGCATCTGGGCCACTGGTCCATGCAGCCCCTGGAATTTTTACTGAGTGTGCCTCAAACGTTGTAATAAGTATTTGCTCCCACTGTGTCACAGTTGTTGTCTATGGTTACAGTGGAATGCCCCTTTCTACAGGGGTTTTGGACAGGAAATCCCAGTGTTCTGTCACCAGCAATAAGGAATCCCCCTCCATTGAGTCAGTGTGAGCACTCCAGCTTAAAAACAGTCTCTTTAGCCCAACTGGTCTGTGCCGAACTATTCTGCCTTGTCCCATCAAAACAGGCCTGCAACCTAACTCTCCCATATCCCTCTATCCATTTGCTTATCCTGGCATCTTTTAAATGCTGAAATCTGCTGGCAGCTTGTTCTACACTCTCACCACCCTCTGAGTGAAGAAGTTCCCCCTCAGATGCACTTTAAATCTTTCTCCTTTCGCACCTCGCTTCTGATCTAGTCTCACCAAATGTAAGAAAAAGCTTGTTTGCATTTACTCTATGCCTCTCAAAATTTTGTATACCTCTGTCAAATCTCCCTTCGTTCTCCTACCCTTCAGGGAATAAAGTTCTAACCTATTCATCCTTTCCCAAAAACTCCTGTCTGGGAACCATCGAGGGATGGAGCACTAGCACAGAAACAGGTCCTTCAGCTCATTCACTCTGCTTAGTCCCATTGATCGACATCTGGATCATAGCCCTCCAAACCTCTCCCATTCAAACCTCTCAATCAAACCAACAGCTACTATCTTTCACCTTAAACCTTTCATTTCTAGTTTCAGATTCACCCAACCTCAGGGGAAAATAAACACCTACTTACTTTTACTATATCTATATCCCCCATAATTTTTAATCTCTATCTCATCTCCCCTCATTCTCCTGCACTCTAGAATGCTGATTCTGCTGGAGAGTGAGGAGAGGATGTTAATGGCGTTCCTCAGTCCTTTGACAGCTGGGTTAACGTGTTGGTCAGGGTGAGAATCACTCAGGAGCCCCCCCCCCCACCACCACCACCATTGCAGGTTTCCAGTCCAACCTACTCAGCTCAGGCAACTCATTTTCACATGAAACCAAAAACCTGAACGCAGGTTGCCGAGCTGTTGGCAAACCCCAGAACGGTCAGAGCACAGTGAGAGGTCGTGTGACTCAGTCCAGTTTGGCAATGTCCCCTCTCACTGCCCACTGCCATCGTGTCCTCCAGTTGTTTTTTCAAGTGTCGGGCACTATGTCATTCTTGGGGGGTGGGGGGGTCCTGATTGAAACCTGCTAAATGTTGAAAGATCTAGACAGAATAGATGTTGCAGGATGTTTCCAATATGAGGGGAGTTATAGGATCAGAGGTCACAACTTTAGAATATAAGGGAAGTTCCTTCAGAACAGAGTGGAGGAATTTCTTTAGCCAGATCGCAGTGAATCTGGAGTTCATTGCCACAAGGGGGCTCTGGAGATGATGGCATTGGGCATATTAAAAGCCAAGGTTGATAGATTCATGGTTAGTAAGGTTATGGGGAGAAGGCAGAATGAGGTTGAGAGGGATAATAAAGCAGCCATGATGGAATGGTGCAGCAGTCTTGCTGGGCAGAATGGCCTAATTCTGTTGTTGTGTTTTATGTTGTTATGGATGTGGTCTGGATGGGATGTTACCTCACTCTGGGATGGTGTGTGGGAAGGGCTGTGTGTTTTTTCTGTCTTAAACAACTCCTCTTGTTCTTCAGCTGCTGGAAGAAATCTGCAACCTGGGAAGAGACCCCAAGTACATCTGCCAGAAGCCCTCCATCCAGAAGGCAGACGGGACTGCGAGCGCTCCGCCCCCCAGATCCAACCACGCTGCCGAGGAGGCTTCCAGTGAAGACGAGGAGGAGGAAGAAGTACAGGCCATGCAGAGCTTCAGCAGCAGCATGGCTGCTCAACAGAGTGACCCTGAGCCCAGCCAGCAGTGAGTTCCCATGGACAGAGCCATGTGTTCATGCTATATCCGCGGTTGGGGAGGGGTGTGTTAAACATAAAACACTGAAGCATTGTGTAGGTCATTCAGCCAACAGAGCGACCCTAAGCCCAGACAGCATTCACTTTCCACTTGTGTTACTGCTGTATCCACAGTGAGGGGAGTATTAAAACACAGAACATGGGTCACTACTGCACAGTACAGGCTCTCTGATTTACAATGCTCAACCTACTCTGTGATTAATCCAACCCTTCCCTTCCACCCATGTCCCAAATATATCTATCACTACTCTTGGGGGCTTGTTTCATGCAATCTCTGACATCCCTGCTATACTTTCCACAAGTCCCCTCAGAAAGCTCCCCCCCCTCCCCAATATTAATCATTTTCATTCAGGGAAGAAATCACTGACTGTCCACTCTGTCCGTGTCTCTTATCATGTTATACTGTTCTATCAATGCTCCAAAGCGGAAACCCCTAGCTTACTCATCCTTTCTTCCTTTCTTCATAAAATGTTCCCAGTATCTCCTCTGCACCTTCTCTAAAGCTTCCACATCCTTCCTATAATGAGGTACCCAGAATTGAACAAAATACTCTCAACCATTAAAAAACTACCTTATGGATCTTGAACTCAATTTCCCCGGCTAATAATGGCCAACCCACCAAATGTGGCAGCACTATTGTGCAGCTAGTGATCCATGATCAGATTTCAATTTCTGCTGATGTGTGTAAGGGCTTTGTGCTTTCTTCCCGTGACCGCATGGTTTTCCTCCCACATTTCAAACACATACAAGTTAGGGTTAGTAGGTTGTGGGCAGTCTATGTTGGTGCCAGAAGCCTGACAACGCTTTTGTGGGCTGTTCCCAGCACTCCTCAGGCTGTGGTCGTTGACAGCCACAAGAGCATTCTGACCTTTACCACAAGAAGATTTGACATAGGAATGAGGAAGTATTAATGCATTTGGGCGGGCACTGATGGGACCACAACTGGAGTGTTGTGCATAGTTTAGATGGTGGTGTAGTGCTAATTAGTTCTGGGGAGGTGGATTACAGTATGAGAGCTTGAGCAGTCTACATTTATCATCCCTTGAGTTTGTGAATGAGTTTCTTGAAGTTCAGGGGCCAGATCTAGGGAGGATGTTTTCCCTGGATGAAGTGCTAGGGATCAGTTTTGGAATTGGCAGTAGTCTTGAAATGAGGGGAAATTGGATTGAGAGGTTAGTGAACTAAAATATTCTCTCCCTGGCATGACCGTGAAGGCTTGGTTATTGGTTTATTGAAAAAGAGAAGGAAATCAGTTAGGTTGGATTCTGAAAATGCTGTGAAATTTGTTGTTTTCAGCAACAGTACAGTGCAATACATAGAAATTTGCTGCAAGTTACAGTAAGAAATAAAAAAAATCAGTAGGGCAAAGAGTGAAGTACTGTTCGTGGATTCATGATCCATAAATTTGCTTCACATCACCGCTTGCAAGCCAACTACACAGACGGGTAGTGAATTACACGTCAGGTTTCTATTTAGTATTCATTGGAAGTTGGCCAGTTGCAGAAGATGGGAAAATGCTTGAAACCCTCAGCAGACTGGCAGCATCTCAGAGTCAGGATGGGTTTATTGTCTCTGACATGTTGGGAAATTTGCTGTTTTGTGGCAGCAGTACTGTGCAATGCATAGATGACAGTAAGTTACAGTAAGAAATATATTTTTAAAAAAATGCAAAAAGAGGGCAAAGGGTGAGGTAGCGTCCATGGACCGTTCAGAAGTCTGATGGCAGACGGGTAGAAGACATTTCTAAAACAGTTGGGTGTGGGTCTTCAGGTTTTTGTACCTCCTCTCTGATGGCAGTAATGAGAATCGGCCATGTCCTGGATGGTTTGGGTCCTCAATTGTAGAAAATGGTGCTCGTGGAGGGGAATCTACTATAATCTTGAATGCTGGAGGAAGCTCAAAAAGCCAAATGACCAACTCTGCCCTCGTAACGGTACAGTGATAATGATTGACACGATATGTTGGCCGAGTTCCTGTACAATGTTGCGCAGTGGCTGATAGCTGCATGTTAGTTTCAAGATTTTTCCCTCAGTACATCAGTACTCTGTTGGACATGGTTTGTTTCAGTGTACCTCAGTTCCTGTGCCATTAATACACCAATTTGCCAATTTTAATGGCACGTCACAGCCTTCAGCCAGGTGCAGGACCAGGGTCAGCATGTGGTACAAATCCCTCTATTCCTTGCACATTGCATCACTTTTGGGTCTAGAGGAGTCGATGCACAGGTTCAGGGAAGAAAAAACTGCAGGAAGTTGCAGACATAGCCAGCTTCATCATGGCACAAGCCTGTCCACATTGTCGTGAAAGCAGTATCCATTTGGAAATAATTTTTTATGACTTGCACTGTATAGCCACCATAAAACAACAAATTTCACAGTATTCATCAGTGATAATAAGTCTGATTCTGTGTAAAATCCTCTGAATGCCACCATCGTATCTACTTCCACTCTCACCCCGAGCAGGGTGTTCCAGGCACCCATCCCTTTGCGTAAAGAAAAACTTGTCCTACGTTTAACCTTTTAAGTTTCCTTCTGTTACAAGTGTAAGAGCTGGTGTGCTCTATGGTATTTGACATTTTTACTAAGGCTGTCAACCCTATCTCCGCCTCTTTGTTGCGTCAGAATTTAATTGTAGTGTTAGAATGACCTCCAGCAACAGTGTGCAGTAGTTTCCAGAATAACCTTTTAAAAGGGGTTGACTTTTTCATATTTTCTAACTAGTTGTATCATGCCCTGGTATCAAAACACCAACGCCCAAGAATGGAAATGCCTCATAAAAAGTAGTAGATGCAGCCCAGTCCATCGCAAGTAAAAGCCTTTGCCATCGTTGAGCACATCTACTTGAAGTGCTGCCACAAGAAAGCAGCAGCCATCATTAAGGACCCCCCCACTGCCCAGGCCATGCTCTCTTCTGGCATCTGGAAGCAGGTAGAGGAGGCTCAGGCCCCATACCATCAGGTTCAAGTTCAAGAACAGTTATTATCCTCAACCATCAGGCTCCTGAACCAGCGTGGATAACTTACCTCAACTTTGAACTGATTCCACAACCTGTGCATTCACTTACAAGAACTTCACAGCTCATATTCTCAGTGTTATTAATTTATTATTATTTTTTGTATTTGTAGGGTTTGTCTTTTGTGCATTAGTTGTTTTTCAGTCTTTTTAATTGATTGTATTGTATTTCTGTCATGAATGCCCACAAGAATATGAATGTCAGAAGTGTATGGTGACATTTATTATACCTTGATAATAAATTTACTTAGAACTTTTCATCCCTCTATGCCCCCACCATCCTCCTCCTGCCCACCATGCAATTATCTGCACTTTCCACAGGGAAAACTCCTCAAAAACTCTTCAGGTTTTTGCACTCACGTAGTGGTGTTGCACTTGTGTAGCTGTTGCAGTCGATATCACTGTGAGGGGAGGTGTAATCAGTAAAGAGCTAGAACCTGGAATTAAATCAATTTATTGTTGTGGAGGTCACATGAAATGCAGATCAGGCACAATCTGTGGGAATTGGACAACTGACATTTTGGGATTTATTGTCATATGTCCCATGTTACAGTGGAAAGCTTTGTGCTGCAGAGTTGACCATACAGATCATTCATCACATCAGTGCACTGAGGTGAATGTGCAGCCCTTTCAGTGGACTTCACTTGAAAGTCAAGTGCTTTCCCTTTTCTGGTGAGGTATTGTGAAAGATGTAGCTTTGAGCAGAGGAGCGATCTCTTTGTGGCTCTGCAGTGTGGTTTGCTAAAGAGCAACCCTTTCTGAATAGCATTACTGTGGGGTGCAGCAAGAGCCCATTTGACAAATCTCCTGTGGTTAATCCCACTTCCCAATGCTGAATTATTTCAACTTTCAAACTAAATTTATTATCGAAGTTTAGCATGCATACAGTACCTTGACATCCATTTTCTTGCAGGCTTTTACAGGAAAATAAAGAAATACAATGGAAATCATGAAAAACTACAGATACTATAACTGACAAACCGCCAATGCGCAAAAGAAGAAAACTGTACATGAATTGGAGAGTCCTTTAAAGTGGTTCTGTATATATATTCACTGATTCACAAGTACATATGTGTTGCCATGTACTAGCTTGAGTTTAATTTTATTGCATTTGTAAAGTTTTCAGTTCTTGCCTTCATTTTCTGAGTTTCAGACCTTCAGTATTCTCAGAGTCAAATTATTCCTCTAACCTGTTTAGCTGTTCATTGTTGATTACTTCCTCCTTCACTACCCTCACTTCTTCCTTTTCCACACCCCCCCTCCCCCCCCCCCCCCCCCCATCCCCATGAAGTTGGCTTTGCCACTCGCTACTGGATTTTGGCTGAAGTTCTTTCTCTGAACCCGTGCCAGCATTGCTTTGGAATAAAAACGAGGAGGAAACAGTTCCCCTCGTCCCTAGCTGCCTTTGTTAACCCCTTCGACTACACTGATGTGTTTAAAGTTGATAAAGCTTTATCCTGGGATTTGGATTGAGGCACCTGCTGACCGCATGCACCAGACACGACTTCAGAACGCCGCAGAGCCAGGTGGATGCCCATTGCAGTGCAGTCACTGTAAGAGCATGGACCACCATGTGCAACAAGTTGCAGGAGTACACTATGCACTCAGTGACCATTTGTACACCTCGCTAATACAAATATCTAATCAACCAATCATTTGACTGCAACTCAGTGCATAAAAGCATGCAGACTTGGTCAAGAGGTTCATTTGTTCAGACTAAACATCTGAATGGGAAAGAAATGTGATCTAAGTGACTTTGACCATGAAATGATTTGTTGATGCCAGACGGGGTTGTTTGAGTATCTCAGGAATTGCTGATCTCCTGGGATTTTCACGCACAACAGTCTCGAGACTTTATAGTGAAATGTGTAGGAAACACAGAAACATCCAGTGAGCGGCAGTTCTGTTTGTGAAAGCATCTTGTTCATGAAAATAGCTAGATTGGTTCAAGCTGACATGAAGTTGACAGCTGAAATAACTACAGGTTACAGCAGTGATGTGTAGAAGAGGATCTCTGAATACACAACATGTCAAACCTTGAAGTGGATAGGCTGCAGTAGCAGGAGACCACTCCTGAACCTACTGAGTGTACCTCATTTGTCTCTGGCACTGATGTCCTGGTGCTCTGGAGTGGCAGCATCCAGGTCCCATTTATGTCATGAAAGCCGTTAACATGTGGCTCCAATCCCCTGGTTTACGTCACTTAAGGTAGGAATGACAATGCATTAAGCTCTGCATTATGTGTGGAACCCAGGACGGTGTTGATTGCTGGCGAAAGGCAGGAGCATAAGCAATTTTTAGATTTAATTCCTTCAAGGTGGTTTTGAGAAAAGATGGTGTTTGGGGAGAGAAAACTACTGATGATACCCAGTTGTCTATTTTGTTATGTTAAAAGGTGCCGTGTCGTTGCAGAGATTAATCGAGCACAAGAGCTTAGTTTGCAGTAAGTTGCATTATTAACCAACCATGATAAGATGCTGGAACAGACTTGTTGGGCTAAATGGACAAATTCTGCTCTCATGTTCTTGTGGATGTTGAGCTAAGGACCCCAAGAGTGTGCGACATGGTCAGACCAGTACAGAGAAGTGGTCTTCTGGCCATGATCTTGTTTATCTGTGTAAGACGTGGTCACACCTGTGCAGGGTAATCTGTGGATGGGCCTCCACCAAGAGCAGACTGACTGAATTGACAGATCGGGGGTGATATGATGCGGTGTTTGAAGAAGCATTGCTTCCACTGTGGTTTCAGTAATTGCATTTTGCAGTTTCTGGAGGTCTTGCTAAGAGTGGGATTGACTGGGCTGTCATGTTCCACTGGCACTTTAGACTCTTAATGTCTTAACTCTTTGACTATTGCTTTTTTGCATGGCTTGCATCTGTGGACTAGTTTGCTATTGTCACATAATTCCCTGTGGCTTTCATCTTTGAAACGGGACAGCTTTTGTTCTCTGCCCTCTGCCGGAGACTGATGTGTTAGCAGTTAGCTTGGAGGATTGTCAAGAAGTGGGCAGAGAATTGCCCAAACAACCTGATGCTAGCATTGATGGACTTCTTGTCCAGCTCCTTAGGTCTGTCCCCTGCCCTGCAAGAAAGATGCTTTGAAATTGGGGTATTGGCCAATCAGAAAAAGTTATTAATATGTACATCATCGATCAACTGGGGAGACTCATGTTCTGGTTCATGTTCTTCTGTTTCCTAGCCAATCATTGGCAGTCAGGGTTTGTACTCTGGAAATGACTCCCTCTTCCTCTGTGCTTTCTCAAAAGCTTCCAGCCAGGTCTGAGCATTATTGAAGACGCAGCATAAACACGCAAAGCCAAGCTTTTTCTCTACCCTCTATCTTACGTTGGATCCACATTGTTCTGGGCACTGCTTTGTTGCTGCTCTTGCCCAGTGCCACTCCTCTCCCCAGCTTGAGCCTGACAAGCCACTTCTTTCTACTTGCGCAGGGGTTTCTTCTCTCTAACCCCTCCCTGCCTATGGGCGCGTGCAGTAGCCAAAAGCGAGAGATTACCTCAGCACCACTGGTCACAAACAGTTAAGCCTCCACCAGCCGGCAAAGTCCCAAACACAAGGGCTTTGAATAAATCGTGTCCTGGAGCGGCTGCCTCGTACTTTTCTTGGGCTGAGATCAAAGGCAGTGATGTCATTCACGCCGGCGTAGTAGAGACCTGTTGTGGCTGTTTTGTTGGAAGGCTGTGCCTTCAGCCAATCTCTCCTTCCCCCCACCCGCACCCCTGGCTTTGCCATGTCAGAAAGTAACCTCCTTGATTTCGCCTTTGCTGCAGAACCGCCCACCCATCACCCGACGCCGATTGTTTTTTTTTCTCTCTCTGTTCGACCCGTAGAATTACTCTTCCATGAGCGATGCTTGCAGCTTGGCATGGAGGCCTTGGCCCTCTCCCCATCTGGCTTTGTGACTTTGCCTCTTCTGCTTCACCCAGATCCCAGCGAGGGGGAGAGAGATGGTGGGGGGACATGCCGGGGGCCTGGCCTTCGGACATCCGGCCACCTGCACCTGACAGCTCACTGCTCCGTTAAACTCGGGAGCGGTTTGAAGGCGAGGGAATATTCAGGAATGGTGAATGTCTTTTTCTCTTGCGCATGAGTTCCAAGCCTTCAGAGGAGTGGCGGACCGCATTGCAGTAGAGATTGCAGCAATCGCACCAGCTCCTTTTGCACCTCCCCTTCGAACGTGAAGCTTTGCTGTGTGAATTTGTGCAAAGGAAGGAGCTTGAGGGTCTCTCAAGATGGCGATTCCCCGCCCCCGCACCCTGCCCCCGACAAAATACTGTGACATCCAATGAAATCCTTTCAATCAGCTCTTCACTGACAGACCGGTCAGTGTTGCTGTTTGCATTGGTCGCCATTTTGTTTAAAGCTTCTCTGTGTCTCCCGGCTCGTGAGTGCATTTCTTTTCTCTTATTATCGGTCGACCTTCAACCTTTGATTAGTTTCCAGGACAGCAGAGTACACTTTATATACAAAAAAGTAAGGAGAAAGCATGCCATTTTAAAAGAAAAATAATATTGTTTGCTGGTTGTTAACCTTGTGCATTGCTTTACTTTGGCCAGCAGTCCTCAGGCAAGGGGTATTTTAACTCTGAAAATGAGGTGTCACCACTCCCACCTCCAGCAAGCTCCTGTAGGTGGACTGAACCGCAGGCCAGGAGTCAGGTAGGGGTGACCCAGCCCTGCTTGTGGAATCTTCATGAAGAAGATTTAGAGCTGCATTTCCCATCAGCCACAACATGCTCTCTAATTTCTGCCATCAAGGAGGAGTTAGAAGACACCTTCTCAACATTTTAGTATAGTATTTTCCCTTCCTCCATCAAATTTATGAATGGATCTTGATCATGACCTCACTGTTTTTGCATGTCAAATTGCATGTATTGTAAGTTATTTTAATTTTGTTAATATACTACACTGTAATGTTGCTGAAAAACAAAGTGATATTAAACCTGATGCTGATTCAGAGGTCGCTGAAGGGCTCCTGTGCTTAGTGTTCTTCTGGTTATAGTGGTTAGTATTACGCTTTACAGTACAGATTACCTGGGTTCAATTCCCGACACTGCCTGTAAATGGTCATTGTAAATCGTCCAGTGATTAGGCTAGCGGTAAATCAGAGGGTTGCTGGGTGGTGCAGCTTGAAGGGCAAGAAGAGACTATTCCTCGCTGTATCTCTATAAATAAATAATATTTAACAGTACAGGCTGCTGGCTGTCAGCATCTGCAGCATACCTCTGGCTGTGGTGACTGGTTGCAGTCTGTCCCTATTGCTTACCTGTTTAAACAGAGTTGTGGCTTTGACCCAAGCATAGTAAAAGTGTGGAGAAACTAGCATGAACTCTCCTTTTAGTTGAGGTATGTGGAACAGGAACAGCATTACACAGCATGGAACCAGGCTATTCGGTCAACTCACCCATGTTAACCATTTCTATCTGTGCCAGCCCCTTTTGCCTGTGTTTGGCCATGTCCCTCTAAATCGGGGTTTCCCAAACTGGGGTTATAGCACCAGTGACCCCCTTGGTTAATGATAGGCATCCATGGCATAAAAGGAGCATGGGAATCCCAGTTCTAAAACTTTGCCATCCATGTCCCTTTCCAATGTCCTTGTAATCATTATCATTGTACCCACCTCCACCATTTTCTCCAGGCAGCTTGTCCTGTATACTTACTGAACATTGTGTTAAGAAAAAGTTGCCCCCCTCCAAGGTTCCCTTAAAATCTTAACACCTCCCTTTACTTAAAGCTCTGCCCTCTAGTTTCAGTTTCCCCTATCCTGGAGAAAAGACTGACTAAACACCATATCTATGCCCTATTTACTCTGTCTTTATTCATCATCATCACCATCATTATGTACTGTTCCTATGATGTGACGACTATGATTGTTCTACAAGATGACCAAGTTTTTCTACAAGATTGGTTTGCCATTGCCTCCGAGGCAGTCTTTACAAGATGGGTGACCCCAGTCATTATCAGTACCTTCAGAGATTGTCTGCATGGTGTCATTGATTGGATAGCCAGGACTTGTGACATACACCAGTTGCTCAAACGATCACCCATGACTTGCTCCCATGGTTTCATGTGACCTTGATCGGTGGGTAGGGGTGGGGGGGAGGCTGCTAAGCAGGTACTACACCTTGCCCAAGAGTGACTTGCAAGCTAGTGGAGGAAGGAGCACCTTGCACCTCCTTTGGTGGAGACGTAACTCCATTCCACTCCACTCCACCACCCCATATTTGGTCTCCGGATGCTGTCAGAGCATATTGATATGGTCAGTTACTTTCAATGGCAGATGGGCCACTAACCAGTAGAGATGAAGCACAGTAACAGGCCCTGCTGGCTCAATGAGCCCCATCATGGACATTTAAATCCGTGTGTCTGAAATGTTGGAGGAAGCCAGAGTTCACGAAGAGGTGGTACAAATTCTTTACGGACAGCAGTGGAATTGAGCCCAGGTCTCTGGTGCGGTAATAGCATTATGCTAACTGCTATAACACCGATGGGACAAGTTGTGGAACCAGAATTCGTGGTAACTTTTAAAGAGGACGCAGATCAATTACTTGAAGGGAAATGAGCCCTTCAGTAGAGAATACTGTCGAAGGGCAGCTCTTTACATATCATTGCACAGTGAGAGATTGGTTTATGGGTGTAGCTTCAGAAAAGAACCCTGTTTGAATGGCCATTAGCCTACCTTGCCAACAAGATTCTTGTCCTTCTACAGCCACTCCTCAGGGTGTTATAGCACCTTGGTATGCTTTTATCTTTTAATTACATTCTGTTTCCAATGTAGACTTTCTTTTGCAATTTCCAGGGTGGTCGGGACAGAGGAGAGGATACCCATCCCACTCATGGACTACATTCTGAATGTGGTAAGTGGTATTTTTATATCAGTGAATGGCAGGGTTAAATCGACCTGTGTTCCTTTACGTAGGTGAAAGGAGGCTGTGTGGATCTGTTTCGATTGTAAATAAGAAGTTCTGCAGATGCTGGAAATCCTGAGTAACACACAAAACGCTGGAGGAATTCAAAAAGTTAGGCAACATCTATGGAAGGGAATAAACTTGAAGTATTGGGCTGACATCCTTCATCAGGTCCCTTTCACCTGCTGAAATGGCCCAAAATTGCCCTCCATAGATGGAGTCTGACCTGCTATGTTTCTCTGGTGTTTTGGTTATGAGAGGACACAGGCACATGTAATATCAAGTTCAGCGGAAACACCATGTCACCAAGTCGTTAGCACCACCATAATGACAGGAGATCCAGCAGATGCTGGAAGTCCCAAGTTACAAACACAAAATGCTGGAGAAACTTGGCAGGTCAAGCACTCTATGGAAGGGGATGAAGGGTCGACATTTTGGGCAAAGGTAAATGAGACCTGATGACAAAGTCCCGATGAAGTATCTCATCCTGAAGCAGTAGCTGTTATTCCCCTCCGTGCGTATGCTTGACCTACTGAGTTCCTTCAACATTGTGTGTTTCAATAGAAGTCAGAGAATTTTGACACTGGTGCACCCACAGGTTGGGTTAGTTCAGCTCTGTGTTGCGATCCTATTGGTATCAGCCACTGTCGACATGTCTTTTTACTAAAGGGTGTGAGAGAAGGGTTAAGTTCAAAGGTGATATGCAGGGCAAGTTCTTTCTCAATAGGGTGGGGTATGTGTCTGGAATACGCTGCCTGGGCTGATGGTAGAAGCAGATGCAATATTGCTGATCACGGGGCTGTGGGTGCATCAAATGTTTGTGGAGATCGTGTGGGCAAAAGGTATTAACACACACACACACATATGCAACTATTGAGGTGATTAGTTGGGTACTTGATTGTCACAAAATGATGGGCCAAAGATGCACTGTACTGTTGTATGTTCACTCCCTCACATTAACAATACAATAACAAGATGTATCCATATGATGCAGCAGCATGCTTGCTCCACCATTGTATACCACTTTGGCCACAGGTATTCTCCTGAGAGCTGTCTGTAATTCATTGGACCTGGGACTTGGTTAAGCACCGGGCATTTATCCTGGTAACCGTCTTAAGTTGACACTCCACATAGAATCAAAGATCAATGTAATTAACCAATTATATTTACATATATTATGAATTTACTTTGCTGTGTTGGCACGACAAAAATGAGCAGGTTCAACAGTTATAGGACCATAAGACATAGGAGGAGAGTCAGGCCATTTGGTCTGGTCCACCATTCTATTATGGCTGATTTATTATGCCTCATCGCCATTCTCCTTCCCTTTACATGTAACCTTTGACACCCTTACGAATCAAGAACCTGTAACCCTCCAATTTAAATATACCCAATGACTTGGCCTCCACAGCTATCTGGCAATGAATTCCACAGATTCACCATTCTCTGGTTAAAGAAATTCCTCCTCCAACGGGATCCTACTACCAAGAACATCTTTCTCTCCCCCCTCTTTCTGCTTTCCGCAGGGATCGTTCCCTACGCGACTCCCTTGTCCACTCGTCCCCCCCATCCCTTCCCACCGATCTCCCTCCTGGCACTTATCCTTGTAAGCAGAACAAGTGCTACACCTGCCCTCACACTTCCTCCCTCACACCACCATTCAGGGCCCCAGACAGTCCTTCCAGGTGAGGCCCCAGACAGTCCTTCCAGGTGAGGCGACACCACCTGTGTCGGCTGGTGTGGTATACTGTGTCCGGTGCTCCCAGTGTGGTGAGACCTGATGTAGACTGGGAGACTGTTTTGCTGAACACCTGCGCTCGGTCCACCAAAGAAAGCAGGATCTCCCAGTGGCCACACATTTTAATTCCATGTCCCATTCCCATTCTGCTATGTCTATCCATGGCCTCCTCTACTGTCAAAATGAATCCAAACTCAGGTTAGAGGAACAACACCTTATATACCGGCTGGGTAGCCTCCAACCTGATGGCATGAACATTGACTTCTCTAACTTCCGTTAATGCCCCTCCTCCCCTTCTTACCCCATCCCGGACATATTTAGTTGTTTGCCTGTTCTCCATCTCCCTGTGGTGCTTCTCCCCCACCCCCCTTTCTCCCGAGTCCTGCCGTCCCATGATCCTTTCCCTTCTCCAGCTCTGTATCACTTTCGCCAATCACCTTTCCAGCTCTTAGCTTAATCCCACCTCCTCCGGTCTTCTCCTATCATTTCACATTTCCCCCTCCCCCCCACTACTTTCAAATCTCTTACTATCTTTCCTTTCAGTTAGGCCTGACGAAGGGTCTCGGCCTGAAACGTCGACAGTGCTTCCTCCTTATAGATGCTGCCTGGCCTGCTGTGTTCCATCAGCATTTTGTGTGTGTTGTTTGAATTTCCAGCATCTGGAGATTTCCTTGTGTTTGCTCTTTAAATTCCTTCTCCTCTAAAGGGACATCCTTCTATTCTGAAGCCTTCTATACTGGACTCCCCTACTATAGGAAACATCCTTTTCACATCTACTTTCTAGGCCTTTCAATAAATAATTGGATAAAAAATAAATTTAGAGGTATGGATATGGAATAAAATATGCGTAAATACATGAATACCAGCATGTTTTTTACATTGTAAATACATTATAAACAGTGGTGTAAAGTGTTTACAGTGCAGTGATGGAGTTAATAGATAGAGAAATGGGGTGGGGCTAATTAGAATGGTTGAACAGATTAACTGCCTGGGAGAATAAACTTTTAAGATGGTGTGTGTGTGTGTGCGTGTGTTTTGTTTTAATATCCTATGATACTTTCCAGAAGGGAACTTTTGGAAGAGGCAGTTTGCTGGGTGGGTAGTGTCCTCAGTGATATTTCTTGCCCACTTCTTTGTCCTGGATACATACAAGTTCTGCAGTGAGTGTAGACTGCAGCCAATGACTTTTTCTGATGACCCCACAGTTTGCTGAGAGGATGCTGCACGAAACCGGACAGTAGTGGTGTTTTAAGTCAATCCTTCCCTCGTATCTTTCCCTCCCCCCTTCAGCAATTAATGCAAAGTCCTTTGACTGCTGTTCTTTGTGTTTTTTTTTGTGTGGGGGAAAAAGATGAAGTTTGTCGAGTCTATCCTGAGCAACAACACAACAGACGATCACTGCCAGGAGTTTGTGACCCAGAAGGGGCTACAGCCACTGGTCTGCATCTTGGGGCTCCCAAACCTCCCCATCGACTTCCCCACTTCTGCTGCCTGTCAGGCCGTGGCCGGCGTTTGCAAGTCTATTCTGGTAGGTGGATTGAAGTGTGCATTAATGTTGCGATCGGCTAGGTGAAACTTTAAACTATATAGGATTCCTTCCAACCAAAAACCAAGATTGGACAGTGAAGGAAGACTGTCAAAGCTTGCAGAGGGATCTGGACCAGCTAGGAAAATCGGCTAATGGCAGATAGGTGCGAGGTGTTGCATTTCAGTAGGACCAACCAGGGTAGGTCTTACACAGTGAGTGGTAGGGCATCTTGGAGTGCGGTAGAACAAAGGGATCTGGAAATACAGGTCCATAATTCATTGAAAATGGCATCACAGGTAGATAGAGTCATTAAGAAAGATTTTTGCACATTGGCCTTCGTAGATCAAAGTACTGAGTACAGGAAACGGGATGTTTTCAAGTTGTATAAGATGTTGATGAGGTCTAAGTTGACATATTGTGTGCAGGTTTAGTTACCTACCTATGGGGAAAATGTAAATAAGGTAGAAAGAGTGCATAGAAAGTTTACAGGAATGTTGCTGGGACCAGAGGACCTTAGTTATTAGGAAAGACTGAATAGGTTAAGACTTTACTCCCTAGAACGTAGAAGATTTAGATTTGATAGGGGTATACAAAATTATGAAGGTGTAGATAGTGTAAATGCAAGCCAGCTATTTCCACTGATGCTGGATGAGATGACAATTAGTGGTCCTGGGTTACGGGTGAAAGGTGAAATGCTTAAGTGAACATGAGTGGAAGCTTTTTCACCTAGTGTGGTAAGAGTGTGGAACAAGCTGTCAGCACAAGTAGTGCATGTGATTTTGATTTCATCATTTAAGAGAAAGTTTGTATAGATACATGTATAGGAGGGGTATGGAGGGCTCTGGTGTGGATGCAGCTCCATGGGACTAGGCAAATAGTTCAGCATGGACTAGATGGGGCGAAGAGTATGTTTCTAACAAAAAAAAACTCGTAACATCGTTAGAGTGTTGCTGTACTGAGGCAATGCTTAGGGTTGTGCTGGAGGTTCAAGAACCGAATGGTTGAAGAGAAGGGACCCTGGTGGTGTGGGCCCTAAGGCTTCTGTACCTCCTGCCTGATGGTGGTAGTGAGACTATTTTAAGAAGAACTGCTTGCAGCATTTCGCCACTCTCTGTCGCGATTGTGATTGCAGAGCGTAGGAGATGTTAACAGGAGTCTGCTGGAGGAACTCAGCAGGTTGAGCGGTATCTGTGGGAGGAAAGGATTTGTTGACGTTTCGCCTCTAAACTCTGTATTGGTTTCAACTTAAAATGTTAACCATTCCTCCCCCACATATGCTGCTTGACCCACTAAGTTCCTCCAACAGTTTCTGAATTGGGGTGCTTAAACAATTCGAACTTGTCTTATTTGTCTCTCTCACCCCATTCTCGCAGACGCTGTCGCATGAACTGAAAGTGCTGCAGGAAGGCCTCATCCAGCTGGACACCATCCTGTCGTCGTTGGAGCCTCTGCATCGTCCCATCGACACGCCAGGCGGCTCCGTGCTGCTGCGGGAGCTGGCAAACGCGGGCAATGTGGCCGACGCAACCCTCTCTGCTCAGGCTACGCCTCTGTTGCATTCCCTAACCGCTGCCCACGCCTACATCATGATGTTTGTGCACACCTGCCGGGTGGGACAGGTGAGCCTGCAGAACCCTGGCACGCTTCTGATGCTTTCTGTCCCTCAGTATCTCTCTTTCCTCTCAACTCTGTCACTCATCTTTCCCTCTGTTCTTCTGTCTCCTGTCCTTTAGTTTTGCAAAATTTTCTGCAGTAACTTCTGATCTCCAGCTGCACTGGTTTTTACTTTGGTTTGTTAAAACGTGGGTTAATTACATCCTTGAGCTGAAGACAACAGTGTGGGACTAACGAGATGTGAGAATTGATCGCATTGCCATCCCTGTGGTGTTGTACACTTTGGAAAAAGGCTGATCAGCCCACTAAGTTGATGCTGACCATCAGCCTCCGATGTGCATTACCCCAATAAGAGCTCCTTCTTTAATTCTCCACACATTCTCCTGAAATGCCCCCAAACTCTTTCCCTTTCTGCTGCAGTATCCTGCCGAGAAACAGGGTGGATTTGATGTCTTGACCATTTGTCTTTCACTGTTCTTTCAGAGTGAAATTCGTTCTATATCTGTGAACCAGTGGGGCTCGCAGCTGGGTCTGAATGTCCTGAACAAGCTCAGCCAACTTTACTGCTCACTGGTGTGGGAAAGCACCGTGCTCCTGTCCCTCTGCACCCCCAACAGGTGAGTGCTGCTGCAGAGCAGATACATGGCGTCAGCAGCAAGTTAACGTCTTGCAGTATGATCTAGACCAGCGTGATCTCAGTGCCACTTTAAAGATCCTTTTCACTTATTTAGAAATACAGCATAGTGACGAGGTCTTCTGCCCAAAGTACCCGCGCTGCCTGATTACACCTGTGTGGCCAACTAACCCATACATCTTTGGAATATGGGAGGAAACTGGAGCACTGGGAGGATTCCCACATGTCCTAATGGGGGAGAAACTCTGCCTAGTTCCTTCGGCCAACACCTGGACCATAGTCCTCCATATCCTTCATACTCATGTACCTATCCGAATATCTCTTCAAGTGACATCGCCACTTCCGCTGGTAGCTCATGCCACACCCTCACCATGCTCTGGGTGAAGAAGATCTCCCTTGGGTTCCTCTTGAATGTTTCACCCCCTTCTGATCTCACCCAACCTCAGTGACATAGGAGGAGAATTAGGCCATTTGGTCCATTGAGTCTACTCAACTCCATTCTCCCCGTAACCTTTGACACTCTTACTAATCAAGAACCTGTCAATCTCCACTTCAGATGTACCCAATGCCTTGGTCTCCACAGCCATCTGTGGCAGTGAACTTCAAAGTTGCACCTACACTGGCTAAAGCAATTCCTCCTCAAGCAACACACACAAAATGCTGGTGGAAAGCAGCAGGCCAGGCAGCATCTATAGGAAGAAGCACAGATGACGTTTCAGGCCAGGCTCGGCACGAAACCTCGACTGCGCTTCTTCCTATAGATGCTGCCTGGCCTGCTCTGTTCCACCAGCATTTTGTGTGTGTTGCTTGAATTTCCAGCATCTGCAGATTTCCTCATGTTTGCAAAATTCCTCCTCATCTCTGTTCTAAAGGGATGTTCTTTCTATCCTGAGGCTGTGCCCTGGTTGTAGACTGAGCATCCACTCTGTCTAGGGCTCTCAGTACTTGATAGGTTTCAATGAGATGCTCTCTTATTCTTCTCACCTCCAGTTAGTACAAGTCCAGAACCATCAAACAAACCCTCTCCCATGCCAGCACAACCTTCTGTAGATAAGTGGCCCAAACAGAGTTGAGAGAGATAATAAATCAGATCTGTTAGGAGCAGTTTGAAATGACAAGCACATAGCTAACACTGCTCTTGGATTTAGTCTACCAGCAGGCTGCGAGTTTGGTCAGGCTGACATGCAGAAGTTGGTGCCAAAGGAGGAGAAGCCTGCTGCCACTGCCACACCGGGTTCCGCAGCCGGAGGGAAGAGACCAGGTGAGCTGTCAGCCAGGTAGTGCGGATTTGAATTGCGTGGGTTCAAGGATCGACTTTATCTGCTGTTTCAGGAATTTGCTGTGGTGTGTTTATCGGGACATGATGTGCAACAAAACACAACATTTAACCCTTAGGAAGAATTAAATCAAAAATAAAGTACACTTTGGGACCAGTACATTTTGAACCAATTGAGTAACGAAGTCTGCATTTAAATGAAATACAGAATAAATTGGAACACTACCACTGCAACAACATTACTATAAAACTGTATTAGTTCCTAATAGTTATCGATTGAGGAATTCATCTGCTATATGCTGTTGTATATGTGGTGTTTAGGAAGGGTTAGCAGCTCTTATAGAGTGGCTTTTACTGTCCATTGCAGCTCATTCTCCTTTGATTCCCACCGGATGATCAACTCTCACCTGTACTGTTTGCATGCAAGAGGCAGCCACACCCTGGTATACCACTTTGACAGGCGAACTAAAGCAAGTGAGGGTAGCTGTTGGGCTTCATACCCTGACGAGATAGGGTCACGCCTGTCCTAGTATGTGGTCTGCTCTGGGGACCTGGTCACATGAGAGTGAGATCAGTGGCCAAGAAGGCGGTTTTGGAAAGCTTCATGGAGAGGGAAGGATGTGACAAGGAAGCAGTCATGATCATCCACTGAAACCAGGAAGACCCTAGCACGTACCAATGGACCTAGACTTCTGACAATGAGATTGTGGAACTGTCCTAGTACAACGGCTTTTTTATTTTAAAATCTTTTCCACACAGATTTCACTGTCATTGTCAAATACAAGATACAGTTAACACACTGCTATGTTCCTGCTATGTTCTTTTGATTAACTGTAAATGAACAAAATTAGCGCATACCGAGTGCAGATAATGGACTGCTGTCATACAATGCTTTTGACAAATCCATCCTCTATATTTTCATTTTCATTGTTCAATATTCAAGATAATTGTCTACCTTCAAATTCTTTGTAGGTCCCAACTTGTAGGAGTGCTGAAATTATTCTATTTTCACTCCCGGCAGTTTCTGGCGTTCTGGCCTGAATGTTTGAAACCGCATTGAACAAAACAATTCAAAATTGTCATGCTGCTTATTTCTGGCCAACTCTCAGTAGCAAATATCACTGCTTTTTGAATACAAATGCAAACAAATTATGTTATTTAAAAAATAGATCTCTAAGCATGGTGTAGTGTGTAACAGCCACACAGGTTCATGCAACTGACGCTAGTTAGAAACTATTCATCAACAGTCTCTTGTCCCAATTAAGCGGCATAGGAAACTAAGGGAACTCGGGCTATTTTCTCTATTAGTGTTTGTTCTTTATGGGTTGTCCCAGATACATGGCAGCTCAGATTAATTGATTGACCAATTAATCAGAATCCACTGTATCTAAAAAAAAAAACAACTACTAAAGTTAGAAATTAAAGCAGTAAAATGCACTTTAATAATTAACAGCTTTTATTTACAATGTAAACTGCTTTATCAAAGGTGGTTTAAAGTGTTAACAGTGAATGACAGCGGGTGTAGTGGGGCTAACTAGAAATAACTTGCTGGTGGAAGAAAAGATGGTGTTGTAGCGGTGTGCTACACGCAGCGCTAAAATTACGACACGGAGTCGGTAACTGCAGTCGAAGGAAAAAATTTTATTCGAAATCCTCAGCCTCACTTTTAAGCCTCCCTCAACCTGCCTCCCGTGGCGCAGAGGCTCCAAAGCTCTGTGCTCGCAAACCCCGTAGGCTATCTAATTGTGAGCCGGTTCGGATGTGCCAGGAAATGGGTCGCCACATAACCCCCCCCCAGAACCGGCGATACACCCCCCAATGTCCACAGTCTGGGCCAGAACCTGCTTGGGAGGTCGGCCTCTGCGCCGAGGTGCCGGAAACTCGGCCAGTTGTGCCAGGTCCACATGGGCCGGTTTGAGGCGGTCCACCGTGAAAACTTCCTCTTTCCCCCCAACGTCCAGCACGAACGTGGACCGGTTGTTCCGGAGCACCATAAACGGCCCCTCGTATGGCCGCTGCAGCGGTGGCCGATGCCCGCCCCTTCATACAAACACAAACTTACAGTTCTGCAGGTCTTTGGGTACGCAGGTCGGGTTCCGCCCGTGCTGTAAAGTGGGTATGGGGGCCAGGTTACTGAGCTTCTCGCGTAGCCTGCCCAGGACTGCTGCGGGATCTTCCTCTTGCCCCCGTGGGGTTGGTAGGAACTCCCCAGGGATGACCAGGGGCGCGCCGTATACCAACTCAGCCGACGAGCCGAGTAGGACCCAGGGAAGCTTGTCCGCCCAGTTGGCTCCTCGCAGGCGGGCCATGAGGGCCGACTTCAGGTGACGGTGGAAACGCTCCACTAGCCCTGTGACTGTGGGTGGTAGGCAGTTGTGAGGTGCAGCTGAGTCCCCAAAAGGCTGGCCATAGCTGACCACAGGCTGGAGGTGAACTGGGCGCCTCTGTCGGAGGTAATGTGGGCCGGTACACCAAAGCGAGATATCCAGGTGGTGATCAGGGCTCGGGTGCAAGATTCGGAGGTGGTGTCGGTGAGCGGGACCGCCTCTGGCCATCTTGTGAACCAGTCCACGATAGTCAGGAGGTGCCGCGCTCCGCACGACACTGGCAGGGGACCCACGATATCCACATGAATGTGGTCGAAACGCCGGTGGGTGGGATGGAACTGCTGCGGTGGGGCTTTGGTGTGCCGCTGCACCTTGGCCGTTTGGCAGTGCATGCACGTTTTGGCCCATTCACTGAACTGTTTGCGGAGTCTGTGCCAAACGAACCTGCTGGAAACCATCCGGACAGTTGTCCGGATGGAGGGATGCGCCAAGTTATGAATGGAGTCGAAAACACGGCGCTGCCAGGCTGTTGGGACGACGGGACTGGGCTGGCCGGTGGCGACGTCACAGAGTAGGGTCCTCTCACCCGGGCCTACGGGGAGGTCCTGGAGCTGCAAACCGGAGACTGCGGTTCTGTAACTCGGAATCTCCTCATCCGCCTGCTGCGCCTCTGCCAGTGCCTCAAAGTCTACCCCTTGGGAAAGGGCATGAACGGTAGGGCGAGAGAGCGCATCCGCCACGGCATTGTCCTTACCCGAGACGTGCCGGACATCCGTCGTGTAATCAGAGATGTAGGACTGGTGGCGTTGCTGGCGGGACGACCAGGGGTCGGACGCTTTCAGAAACGCAAAGGTAAGCGGTTTGTGGTCCGTGAATGCGGTGAAGGGCCGACCTTCTAGGAAGTACCTGAAATGCCGGATTGCCAGGTAGAGCGCCAACAGTTCCCGGTCGAAAGCACTGTACTTGAGCTCGGGTGGCCGCAGGTGTTTGCTGAAAAACGCCAGGGGTTGCCAGCGACCTGCGATGAGTTGCTCCAGCACCCCACCGACTGCCGTGTTAGATGCGTCCACTGTGAGGGCGGTAGGGGCGTCCATTCTGGGATGTACTAGCATTGCGGCGTTCGCCAAAGCTTCCTTCGTTTGAACGAAAGCGGCAGCAGACTCCTCGTCCCAGGTAATGTCCTTGCTCGGACCTGACATCAGGGCGAACAGGGGGCACATGATCCGGGCAGCTGAAGGGAGGAAGCGGTGGTAGAAATTGACCATACCTACGAATTCCTGAAGGCCTTTGATCGTGGTGGGTCGGGGGAAGTGGCGGACCGCATCTACCTTAGCGGGCAGAGGGGTTGCCCCGTCTTTAGTAATCCTGTGGCCCAGGAAGTCAATGGTATCGAGTCTGAACTGGCATTTGGCGGGGTTGATTGTAAGACCGTACTCACAGTCGGGCGCAGAGTTGACGGAGGTGGGACAGATGCTCCTGACGACTGCTGCTGGCTATGAGGATGTCGTCCAAATAGATGAAAGCGAAGTCCAGGTCGCGTCCATTAACCGCTGGAACGTCTGTGCGGCATTCTTCAGGCCGAACGGCATGCAGAGGAACTCGAAAAGGCCAAACGGGGTGATGAGAGCCGTTTTGGGGACGTCATCAGGATGCATCGGGATTTGATGGTACCCTCAGACAAGGTCTACCTTGGAGAAGATCCGTGCGCCGCGCAGGTTTGCTGCAAAGTCCTGAATGTGCGGCACAGGGTAGCGGTCCGGTGTGGTAGCCTCATTCAGCCTGCGGTAGTCGCCGCACAGTCTCCAGCCTCCCGTCGCTTTGGGCACCATGTGCAGGGGGGAGGCCCATGGGCTGTCGGACCGCCGGATGATCCCCAATTCCTCCATCCTCTGGAACTCCTCCTTCGCCAGTCGGAGCTTGTCCGGGGGAAGCCGCCGAGCGTGGGCGTGGAGGGGTGGTCCCTGGGTCGGGATGTGGTGCTGTACGCCGTGTCGGGGCATGGCCGCTGTGAACTGCGGTGCCAGAACCGATGGGAAATCCGCCAGGACCCTGGTGAAGTCGTTGTCGGACAGCGTGATGGAGCCGAGGTGAGGGGCTGGCAACCGGGCTGCACCCAGGGAGAACGTCTGAAAGGTCTCGGCGTGTACCAGTCTCTTCCTGGGCAGGTCAACCAGTAGGCTGTGAGCCCGCAAAAAATTCGCACCCAGAAGCGGTTGGGCTACGGTGGCCAGTGTAAAGTCCCATGTGAACTGGCTGGAGCCGAACTGTAGCTGCACCTGACGGGAGCCATAGGTCCTTACTGTGCTGCCATTCACGGCCCTCGGGGGGGACCCGGTGCCCTTCTGCGGGTGTCGTAACTCGTCGGAGGTAAAACGCTGATATCGGCACCAGTATCGACCAAAAACCGGCGTCCCGACCTTCTATCCCACACATACAGGAGGCTATCCCGATGGCCAGCCGCTGTAGCCATCAGCGGCGGCTGGCCCTGGCGTTTCCCGGGAACTTGCAGGACAGGCTTCTGCGCCCCACCGCTGGTGGTAGAAGCACCAATGTTCCTTGGGCCGGGGGTTGGCGGGCTCTGCGGCCGGGCCTGAACTGGTTTGCTGCTGGGAGCGTGGCTGGGAGATCTGTGCGATGGAAGCCCCGCTCACCTTTTTGGCGTTCCACAGCAAGTCCGCCCGGGCTGCCACCTTCCGGGGGTCACTGAAATCCGCGTCGGACAGCAGCAGGCGTATGTCCTCGGGCAGCTGCTTCAGGAACGCCTGCTCAAACATGAGGCAGGGTGTGTGTCCGTCAGCTAGAGACAACATCTCATTCATTAAAGCCAATGGAGGTCTGTCGCCCAAGCCATCCAGGTGCAGTAAACGGGCAGCCCGCTTGCGCCATGAGAGTCCGAAAGTCCTGAGGAGCAGGGCTTTGAATTCCGTGTACTTGCCGTCTGCCGGGGGCGACTGTACGAACTCCGCGACCTGGGCTGCTGTGTCCTGGTCGAGGGAGCTCACCACGTAGTAGTAGCAGGTGTCTTCTGAGGTGATCTGGCGAACGTGGAATTGGGCTTCGGCTTGCTGGAACCATAGGTTTGGCCACTGTGTCCAGAAACCCAGCAGTTTCAACGAAACCGCATGAACAGAGGCGGCGTCGGTCATTTCTGGTCCAAAAATCGTTTGGACCGTCGGGGTCACCAATTGTAGCGGTGTGCTACACGCAGCGCTAAAATTACGACACGGAGTCGGTAACTGCAGTCGAAGGAAAAAAATTTATTCAAAATCCTCAGCCTCACTTTTAAGCCTCCCTCAAGCTGCCCCCCGTGGCGCAGAGGCTCCAAAGCTCTGTGCTTCCAAACCCCCGTAGGCTATCTAATTGTGAGCCGGTTCGGATGTGCCAGGAAATGGGATGCCACAGTGTGAAGTTATTGTTGAGATAATGCTCTGGCGCTTTACAGAAGCGGGCTTTTGGAAAAGGCAGTTTGTCGGGTGGGTAGTGTCTACAATGATTTTTCCTGCCTGCTTCTTAGTCCTGGACACACACAAGTCCTGCAGTGATGGTAGACTGTAGTTAGTCTGCCTGACAGTTTGCTGTAGTTTTCATCTACTGTGAGAGGGTGCTGCACTAAACCAGACAGTAATAGCTGATGCTCTCCTGGCAGTGTAGAATTGCACCGCTCTGTTCTGTGTGGTTTTTGATGGAGCGTATTCTGCTTGGAGCTTGGTGAGCTGCAATGTTCTGTAGCGATCTGTTCTAGGTCTCGTGATTTTTTTTGTGTGTGAATTTTATAAATGACGGGTGAGGAAGTGCAAGGGTGGGTTGATAACCTGAAGGTTGATAGAGTGGTGGTTGATCTGCAAGGTTGTTGGGGATTATAACAGGTCATTGATATGATGCAGAACTGGGCTGAGAAGTGGCTCCTGATTCACTTTGGAAGGTGAAATTTGAAGATAGAATATAGGGTTATTGGCAGTGTGGAGTAACAGAGGAATCTTGAGAGTCCGTATCCATGATCACTTAAATAGTTGCCGTACAAGTTTGTTAAGAAGGCCTTCAATAGTCGGGATTGAATTCAAGAGCTGTGAGGTAATGTTGCAGCTCTATAAATCCCTGGTTAGACCACACTTGGAATGTTGTGCTCGGTTCTGGTTACCTAGTTATAGGAAAGATGTGGTAGCTTTAGAGAGATTTACCAGGATACTGCCTGAATTAGAGAGCATGTCTTTTGAGGATTCTTCAAGTGAGCTAAGGCTTTTCTCTTTGGAGAGAATCATAAGGAGTGACTTGATGGAAGTGTACAAGATAATGAAAGGCATAGATCGAGTGGGCAGCCAGAGACTTTTTCCCAGGATGGACATGGCTAATTCAAGGGGTATAAGTTTTAAGGTGATTGGAGGAAAATATATAGGGGATGTCAGAGGTAGTTTTTTTTTATTTTACAGAGTGCTGCATAGAAAAATGGAGGGTGATGTGGTAGGGAAGGGTTAGTTTGAACGGAGTAGGTTAAGAGATTGGCTCAACATTGTGGGCTGAAGAGCCTGTTGTTTTCTATGGTCTTGATGTAGGATAGAAGCTGGGTGATTGGTATGTATTTGAAAACATGAGAGACTGCAGAAACTGGAAATGTGGAGCAACACACAAAATGCAGGAGGAGCTCACTGGATGAGCAGCTTCAGAGGGAAACGGGTGATTGGTGGATCTGGGTGAGAGGGTAATGATAGACTGACAGCTGAGGGAGCAGGAGAGTGGGAGTGATGTGAGAAGCTGGGAGGAGACAAAGGGTTGAAGGTGATGGAATCTGATAGGAGAAGATAGACTGTGAAATAAAGCTGCTTTTGCTTAGTTGTCATTTTAAGACAATCGGGAGGGTGAAAGTGCTGGAAGGATACAGATACTCTTTGACACAGCATTTTTTAACCCTCCAACTCATTTATTTCTTCTGCCCTTTGTTAATGGTCTCTCAGAAGCTGAGATGGAGGCAACAGGTAGTGGTGTGGAGACGTCAGCGCAGGGCCTGCTGGAGGGGATAAGCCTGGATGGGGACACCCTAGCCCCGATGGAAACTGATGAGCCCAGCACGTCCGATGCCAAGGGCAAGTCCAAGATCACCCCAGCCATGGCTGCACGGATTAAGCAGATCAAGCCCTTGCTCTCAGGTGAGCTGATGGGCTGGTGAAGCCACTTCATAGTCATAGAACAGTAAAGCACAGAAATGGGCCTTTTAAACCATGCTGAGCTATTATTCTGCATAGTCACATTAACATACAGCTGGACCATAGCCCTCTATACCCCTCCCAATCATGTACTGTCCAAGCTTCTCTTAAATTCTGAAATTAAACCCACATCCACCACTTATGTTGGCACATCATTCCACACACTCATCACCCTCTAAATGAAGAGGTTCCCCTTTCACCCTTAACCCATGACCTCTACTTGTTGTCTCACCCAACCTTAGCTGAATACAAACCAACCTCAATAGCTGTTTGCATTTACCCTATCTATACCCCTTATAATTTTGATGACCTCTATCAAATCTTTCCTCATTTTGCTATGCTCCAAGGAATAAAGTTCTGACCTATTCAATCTTTCGAATTACTCGGGTTCTCAAATCCTGGCATCATCCTTATTGACATTTTTCCTGTTGGTAGGTGACTAGGACTACACATAATACTCCCTATTAGTCCTGTCTTGTGCAACTTCAACATAACATTGTAACTCCTGTATTTAATTCTTTGATTCATGAAAACCACTGTGCCAGAATCTCTCTCTTTCGATTCTACCTACTTGTGATGCCATTTTCAGGGAATTGTTGATCTGTATTTCCAATAAGTACAGGCTCTGAGCCCTCCTCTAGACCCTCTCCAACGCAGCACATCTTTTCCTAGATAGGGGCCAAACACTGCTCACAATACTTCAAGTGCGGTGTGGCCAGTGCCCTGTAAAGACTCAGCATTGCATCCTTGTTTATATTCTAGCCCCCTTGAAATGAATGCTAATGTTGCATTTGCCTTCCTTACCACTGATTCAACCTGCAAGTTAACATTTAGAGAATCCTTCATGAGGACTCCCAGGTGCCTTCGCAAAGCAACTGTTGTATTGATCCCGTCTTTTAGCACTTGGCCAGCATTCTTCTAGCTGAGGCCATTCGAGTGCTTGTCTTAACACTTAAATCCTGTCTGGGACTACCACCACTTTCTCAGGCCTTGCAGGTCCTCACCACTCTTAGTGAAAAATGCCTCCCTTGACTCTAAACCTACAATTCTAAGGGGAAACAGTTCCTGTAGTCTACCAAATTATGCCGATCATAATTGTATATACCTCAGTCACATTCCCTTTTAGCCTCCTTCCGCTCTAGGGAAAATAGGCCTAGCTTTTCCATAATAGAGAGGTTCCAACCCACCCTCTCCAGTTGCACCTTTGATATTGTTGCTGGCAGCCTTAAGGGTCATAGAATTTGGAAGCAGGCCATTTGGCCCAACTGCTCCACACTGACCTAGGTGCCCATTCACATTGAACCGTATCGGATAGATTGTGAGAGGACGTCAAATATGCATGCAGTCGATTAATCACACAGTGAATCGATTGAACCCCTGACATGTCGAGGACTCACTCTCTCTTTTGGATGCCTATTTTCATCTCACTGCTCCCACACTGTGAGTTGCCCTCCGTGTACTGTTACTAATGTGATTCAAATGACTCCATCGTTGTTCTTGCTCCGCGAATACGTGACACAAGTGAATCCCATTTGCCCATGTTTAGCCAATAACCTACCAAATCTGTACAGCTGTCTATTAAAAGTTGTTACTGTAGCTGCCTCAGCCACTGGCAGCTCATTCCACATACATATCATCCTGTGCATTCATAAAAATTTCCTTCAAGATCTTAATTAAATCTGCTTCCCACTTTAAACCTGCGCTCTATAGATCTTGATTCGTCAACCATGGGGGAAAAAGACTGAATGGTCACCCTATCCTTGCCCCTCATGATTTGACATACCTCTGTAAGATTGTATTCCAGGGAATACTGTCCATGCCTGTATAACCTCTCCCTATACTCTCTTCCCTAAGTGCTGGTGACACCCTTGTAAATCTTATCCTGCAGTCTTTCGAGTTCAGTCACCTTTCCTATATATCGTATTCCCAATGTGGTCTTACCAACATCTTGTGCAGTCACACCATGACCTCCCCTACTTCCATAGGCCATGCCCTGACAGATGAAAGCCTAGATACCAAATACCACCTTCACCATTCCCCTCCTGCTTTTATATACTCTGTAAGATAGCCTGTTCTCTACACCCAATTGAATAAAGTCCTTGCCTGTCCAATCACTTCCTTTAACTCAGATCCTTGTTCCCTCACATCGTCCTTTTAAATATTTCGTACAGTCTTGGAAGACCAAAACTGAGCACAGTACTTCAAATGCAGCCTCTCCAGTGTCGTCATCTCCTCTTTCAGGAAACCATGTTGAACCTTATCCCTCTCATCTTAAACTAATGCCTTCTAGTTTTTAATTGTAGTGTACCTGCATTTTTGTTATCCATGGGATTTTTACCTATATCTCATGGGTAACGAGACTTAATGTATTTGACCTTCCCCGCCCCGCGATGTTTTCTCCCTTTTCATGTCTTCCTCTCACACGGTTGTTGGACATGTTGTGTGCAAACTGTCTGGTCTGAGTAATCAGGGTTGTCCCTGAGCTGCTGTTCACACCTTCCTGGAAACAGGGAAGCAAGCAGGAGCAGGAACTTTGTTCCTCAACTTTTATAGGAATAGCTTCTTTTCCTGATTTCTGAGCGGATTATGAACCAACCCAGGAACATGGCCTCACTATTTTTGCTGTCATTTTATGCTATGTTTTTCATTTAATTTTTTATACACACGCACAAAAATTTTTATAAAATTATTTTTTAAATTGCAATTTATAGTTTTATGTATTGCACGGTACAGCTGCCGCAAAACAAGAAATTTTGCGACGTACATCAGTGATGAAACTTTTGATTGTGTTTACTTATCACTTACCATTCATAGCACCAGATGCCAGCAGCTCCCTCTTCAGGCCATTTATTTTTAATGTTGTATATCTAAAGCAGTTTGCTTCACTTAATCGTGCTTTCTCCCCCAACCCCCACACTTAATGGCTCTCTCCTGCCTCGTCAATCCAGCGTCCTCGAGGCTCGGCAGGGCTCTGGCTGAGCTTTTTGGTTTGTTGGTGAAGCTGTGCGTCGGATCGCCCGTGCGGCAGAGGCGGAGTCATCACCCTGCCAGCACGACGACGGCGCCCACACCCGCAGCACGGGGGACTGCGTCTGCTCTCACTAAGCTGCTAACAAAAGGATTGTCGTGGCAGCCACCACCTTACACGCCAACCCCCCGATTCAGGTACGTCTTTGTAGTTGGAGTTTGCTTTACAATGTGAAGTTAAGTTGGTTTGAAGTGTGAATAAGGAAGCTTGTTCAGCAACATTCCCACTTTCAGCTACATGGACCAACCATTGATCTGAGCAGGAAATTTTTACATGGTCTGAAGACCTAAAATATTTTTTCAATAATATGCACACTATGACTACTTAGAATGAAAATTTTAGAATTGTATACTTTTAATTTTATTTATTAATTGAAGGGTACAATTAAATCCAGTACCACAAAGAAAACCTTTCACATTTCATAAACTCGTATATCTTTATTACAAATCCATTGTCTAAAAACACTATCCAGATTAATTTCACATCCAGATGAACAGTGTCATAATCTGCATTAGATCATCTGAATGTTCCACTTCTGGATTTCTATTTGATTGAATTCATAAGGCAGAATCAATATTCGCAGTCAGTACTTAGAGCCTGAAATGTTCCCAACGACATCAACAAGAATTGTCAATTCTTTAAATTCTTCGTTTCCAAGCATGTAGTTCAACATATCAATGAATGTCTTAATTGAATCAGGCTAGATTTTCTCTGAAAGGATAAATTTGAAATTGCAATACTGTGATATTTTTGAGGCAATACTTACTTCGTAGTTCATAATTGTAGCTGAATATTCTCTTGTACAAATTCAAAATTGGCTGCATTTGCTATAGCAACAGGGTCAAAAGCTTGCCATTCTCAGAACTCATCTTCAGGAAATCTCTTATCCAAGTGCTTACACAGACTTTAAATGAATTGAATAATAGACAAATTATCGACATCAGAACCTATAGATGCAAGCACACCTTTTACTTTGTGAACTTCAGCTGTGCAGCAACAAAGGCTATGTGTGTAGGAACATTTCATTTACTGCACAGCCGTGCACCCAAAGCTTCGAGGGAACGGTGCTGTTCAGTACTGTATCGGCCAGGGAGGCCAGTAAAAAGCTGTTCATCCTTAATCACGGTAGCGTAGCAGCTAGCATAGATGCTTTACAGCACCAGCAGTCAGGATCAATTCCCACCACGTCTAAGAGCCCAGCCCTCTCTCCCCCCCACTCAACTGTGTAGGTTTCCACAGGGTGTTCTGGCTTCCTCCCACCACATTCCAAAGATGTACCTGTCCTTAGTCAGGTGGGTGTAATTGGACGTCAGTGGCTTGTTGAATTGGAAGGGCCTTTTACCATGCAGTCTCTCTGAATAAGTAAATCAATAAATGGAATGAAGCTAGACTCCCCACACCTACTGTGACTATCCAGTTGATGTACATCTACATGATTTGATAAACCTCTATAAGATCTGATTCACTTATGTGTCACAAATATATCAAAACATACAGTGAAATGCTTTGTTTGCCTCAAAAACCTGTGCCCTTCAGTCACCTCCACTGTTGGCAAGGCCACATATCTTTAAAGCCTTCCAGTCTAGGCGACAAGTTTGAGATGGTGGAAAGGTGCCACTGTGGCTCCCGGGGCCTCAAATAACTAAGCTCAACATTGGGTTAACAAAAAATATGAGGGGGGGTGGAGGGAATAAAGAACCGTTTGATCCACCTGACTTCCTTCAGTGGAAGAAGTATGGCACCTTAATAACCTCAAGAGATTCTGCAGATGCTAGAAATCCTGAGTATCACACAAAAATGCTGGAGGTACTCAGCAGGCCAGGCAGCATCTATGGAGAGCAATAAGTAGTCGATGTTTCTGGGGACTGGAGAGGAAGGGGTAGAAGCCAGAAGACGGTGTAGGGGGAGTGGAAGGAGATGGGTGAAACCAGGTGAGGGGGACCATTCCTCTCTAAACCTCTGAACCTCTTTGCACTTGTGAACACAGATTTTGCAGATTCTGGAAATCTTGAGCAATGTATGCAAAATACTGCAGGAACTCAGCATGTCAGACAGCATCTATGAGGGGACAATTTGGGCCATGACTGAGTCCTGATGAAAGGTGTTGGCCCAAAACTTTGACTGTTTATTCCTCTCCATGGATGCTGTCAAATCTGCTGAGTTCCTCCAACATTTTGTTACGGGTTACTTTGGTATCTTCAATATGCATGTCTCCAGACATGCCAGTAGAGTCAGTCAGTGTAGAGTCAATGTTGTGAAGCACAGAATCAGACCATTTGACCCAACTAGTCAATTCTGGCCAAGTTGCCTATTTGAGCTAATCCCATTTTCCTGCACTTGGCCCATATCCTCCTAAGCATTTCCTATCCATGTCCCTGTTTAGATATTTTAAAAAATGTAATTGTACCTACCTCTACCACTTTTTCAAGCATTTTATTCCATGTCTGCAACACACTGAAAAAGTTTCCCTCTCAGGTGCCCTGTTCAAAAATAAATAAGTGGAATTCCCCCACCACCACCATCACCACCACCTTAAATCTATTCTTTTCAATCCAACTCTGGGTTTGTCCTTCATGATATTTGTAACCTCCATAACAGGGCTTCCCAACCTGGGGTCCATGGACCCCTTGCTTAATGGTATTGGTCCATGGGATGCAACAGGTTGGGAACCATGCTCTATAACGTAACCCCCCCCCACCACCACCACCACCTCCTATGCCTGAGGAAATAGTCCTCCATTAACACCCTTTTGAATCATTTCTGCACTCTTTCTAGCTTAATGACATTCTTCTTATAACTAGGCAATCAGAACTGAACATAAAGCTCCAGTTGTGGTCTGATCAGTATCTTGTAAAGATGCACCATGACATCCGAGCTCTTGTACTCAGCGGTCTGACCAATGAAAGCAATTGTGCCAAATCCCTTTTTCACTGTCCCATCTACCCATGTTGCCACTTTGAGGGGATTATGTACTTATACAGTGTATGGTGACACTTAAATACTTTAGATCATTAGCATTTGGGGATGGATGTTAAATGCTGGCATTGCTGACCAGTGACCGACTGACCCCTGAGGTTCATGTGGTTTTTCTTTTCTGGTCAGGCTGACCTTCTTCATTTGCTCGGTGGGATTCACCTCGCCCATGCTGTTTGACGAGAGGAAGTACCCCTATCATTTGATGCTGCAGAAGTTCCTGTGCTCTGGAGGACATGATGCCCTGTTTGAGTGAGTACTTCTGCTCAGAAAGTTGGCAAGTGCCAACATTGTTTGTCATGTGTCACCCTCTGGATTTGTGGATCTCAGTTGTTTTGTACTTCATGGGAACTGACTTGCAATATCTGAGAGTAACGTGGTATTTCTGTTAATTAATTTCCTTGTCTGGTTTCAACCCACCCCCTCCCCCCTTGTACATTCTTGACTCTGTTCCATCAGGACCTTTAATTGGGCCCTGTCCATGGGGGGTAAAGTGCCAGTCACTGAAGGCCTGGAGCATACGGATCTGCCGGACGGCACGGGCGAGTTCCTTGATGCTTGGCTGATGCTTGTGGAGAAGATGGTGAATCCAACAACTGTCCTGGAGTCCCCCCACTCCCTGCCTGCCAAACCACCTGGAGGCCAAAACTTCGCTCAGTTCAGTGCACTGAGGTTCCTGGTGGTTACCCAGAAGGTAGGTTCACATCTGTGATTGGGTGCTGAGTCTAGATTGATTCTATAACGATAAACATTAAAGAACCAAAGTACAGATATCACCATATACAACCTTGAAATATAATAATAAAAAATAAATAATCAATATTCAGAACATGATATAAAGAGCCCTTGAAAGTGAGTCCATAGGTTATGGGAACATTTCAGTGATGGGAAAGTGAAGTTGAGTGAAGTTATCCCCTTTGGTTCAAGATCCTGACGGTTGAGGGGTAACTGCTCCTGAACCTGGTGGTGACCGTTTGAGGCTCCTGTACCTTGTGTATCTGATGGAAGCATTGAGAAGAGAACATGGTCTGGGTGGTGGGGGTCCCTGATAATTGACTTTACCCGAGATGGGCATTAGCTTTTTTTGGTCACATGTACAGTAAAACATAAAGTGAAGTAAGTGCATTGTTTACATCAACAAGCAACACAGCCCATATGTGCTCAACACAACCCGCAAGCTTTGCCATGCATCCAGGGCCAACATAGTATGCCCACAATTCACAAGCCCTTACTAATCTGTGTGCTGTTGGAATGTGGGAGGATACCGATGCATTGCAGTGGTAATTAAACTCCAATTTTGAAGCTATGCTATCTTATTGTGCTCCCGTATCAGATAATCATAGAAGTGGCCCTTATGACCCACCTTGTCTCTGCTGACCGTGCCTATAACCTTCCACATTTTCTTATCCAGATAACTTTTAAACACTGCCACCTGTCAGTTCATTCTGAGTATACACCATACGAGTATGACCTCTCAGATTCCCCTTAAATTTTCCCTCTTCACCTCAAGCCTTCCGCATAGCAGCAGGGTGGAGATACATCTCTGCTAAAGGAGGTGTAAGGTGCTCCTTCCCTCCTCTATTCTGCAGGTTGCCCTTGGCAAGGTGTGGCACCTGCTTAGCTCTCTCCCCCCCCCAAAATCAGGGTCACATGAAGCCACGGCAGCAGGTGGTGGGTGGTTTAATGAGCAGCTGGTGTGGATCGCAAGTCCTGATTATGTGACCACTGATGCCAGGCAGACGATCTCTGAAGAGTATTGATAATGGCTTGGGTCACCCGTCTTGTAAAGACACTGCCCAGAAGAAAGCGATGGCAAACCACTTCTGTAGAAAAATTTACCTAGAACAATGATAGTCATGAGACTGTAGTCACCCTTTCCGACGACAGGGCGCATGATGATGATGATGGTGGTGGCGACAGCAGACTTCTCAGTCTGTCGTGCTTTCACCACTGGGATGATTATTGAGGGGTTCTAGTGCAGAGAAACAGGCACTTCTGCCAGTGTAGTTCGTGTTGAAGTGTTATTCTGCCTCCACTCCATGCACTTATCCAAACTTCTCTTAAATGTTGGAAATGAACCAGCAGCTTCCAGTTTGGCTGGCAGCTTGTTCCATACTCGCACCATCCTCTGAGTAAAGAATTCCCCCTCATGTTCCCCTTAAATATTTCAACTTTTACCCTCATAATTTTGTACACCTCTATCAAATTTCCCCTCAATTTTTTATGCTCCAGCGAATCAGGTCCTAATCTATTCAGCCTTCTCTATAACCAGGTAATCAAGCCCATTGTTAACTTTCTCTGTATTGCTTCAGTGAACAGAACTGCAAACAATTTTCCAAATTTGACCTCACCTATGTCTTGTACAATTTCAGTATAGCATCTCATCTCCTGTACTCACTATTCTGATTAATGAAGGCCAGTGTGCCAAGTGCACTTTTAATGAGCCTATCTACTTATGTTATCACTTTCAAGGAATTATGGATCTGTATTCCCGGATCTTTGTTCTACCATGCTTCCCAGTGCTCCACTGTGAAAGTCCTACCCTGGCTTGTCTTCCCAAAGTGCAACACCTCATACTTGTCTGTTATTTCTCAGCCCATTTTTCCAGCTGGGCAAGATCCCAGTGCAAGCTTTGATATTCTTCCTCATTGTCCAATACACCCCCTTTTTGGTTTCATTCAACAATCTGCTGGTCCAGTTTACCATATTGTTATTCAAATACTTACGCACCAAGGATCAACTTTATTTGCCATATGCAGTTACACGTGTTAGGGGGTTTGCTGTGGTGTGTTGGTCAGGGCATGACATACAACAAGATAATAAGATAAAATTATAAAGATAATGAAATATATTTAAGAAAAGTTAGGGGTTAAAGTATGCTTATGAAGTAAATACACATAAATACCAGCATGTATTTACAGTGTAAGCAACATTATAAAAAGTTGGTTTAAAGTAATTCCAGTGCAGTTCCTTAACTGAGGTAATAGATGGTGCGGGGGGTGGGGATATCTAGAATGGTTGATCAGTTTAAGTGCCTATGGGAAGAAACTTTTAAGATGGTGTGAAGCCTTTGTTCTATAGCACTTTCCAGAAGGGAGCTTTTAGAAAAGGGAGTTTCCAGGGTGGGTAGTGCTTGCAATGATTTTTCCTGGCCATTTTATCCCAGACACATACGGGTAGTACAGTGATGGAGACAATGACTTTTTCGGATGACCTGACAGTTTGCTGTAGTTCTCGTATATCGTGAGGAAGTGCTGCCCAAAACCAGACAGTAATGGTTGATGCTATGATGGCAGTGTAGAATAACACCAGTATGTTCTGGGGAAAATGGGTCTTTATTAACTGCTGCAAGAAGTGCATCCTCTGCTGGGCCTTTCTGTTAATGAAGGAGATGTGGTTCTCCTATGTAAGATCCTGTGAAGTAAAGATACCCAGGAATCTGATTGTTGAAACAGTGCTAACTGTAGATTTGTTGATGATCAGGTAGATTTAGGGAAGGTGTCAGATGAATTTTCCAGAAATGCGTGAATGTAGCAGAGGATTTTCCCAGCTCAGTAAGATCAGATGATTGTCTTCTCCCAGGCAAGGACACTGATAGATTAGCCTTAAGTTGATGTCTGTCCTCCCTAATGGCTTAAGTTTTCCACTTCCATGATCCTCAGGCAGCCTTCAACTGCATCAAGAACCTGTGGGACCGAAAACCTCTGAAGGTGTACGGTGGCCGCATGGCTGAGTCAATGCTGGCCATTTTGTGCCACATCCTGAGGGGCGAGCCGGTTATCCGCGAGCGGCTCTCCAAGGAGAAGGAAGGGAGCCGGACAGAGGAGGAGGGTCCCCAGGAGGAGGGGTCGGCGCCCAGGCGGGAGCCCCAAGTCAACCAACAACAGCTTCAGCAGGTACGTGACGGGGGGATGTATGGCCGAGTCTGCCGGGGATTAGAAGTGTTCGGAGCTGGAGCTAGCCATTTAGCAGGTTTACATAAGACCATAAAGAGTCGGAATTAGGCCATTCTGTCATGGCTGATTTATAACTCTCTTGCAAATCTCTGGAGATGGTCATGAGAATAAGCCCAGGAATGAAAGATTTAACCCATGAGGTGTGTTTATCTCCAGGCCTGAGTGGGGATCTCATTGAAACTTTTTGAATACTGGAAGAACTAGACAGAGTGGAAGTGGAGAGGATATTTCCTTTAGTGGGGGGGGGGGGGGGGCGGCTAGGACCAGAAGGCATAGCTTCAGAAGAAACGTGTCCCTTAGTAAGGGAGTCAAATGAGCATGGGTTGAATAATAAATTATCCATGATGGATGGCAGAACAGAGTTAATGGTCCAAATGGCCTAATTCTGGTCCTATGTCTTATGATTGTATTCTCCTGCCTTCTTCCTGTAACTTTTTGTGCCGTTACTAGTCAAGATCCTATCAACCTTCCCTTTAAATAATGACTTGGCCTCCTTGGTCAATATTGGTCAATGCAGTGTTGCCTGTTTTCGTGCTGCTGAGAGGGGCAAGTTCAAAGGGGATGTTTGCGGAAAGTCTTTTCACACAGAGAATGGCTGAGCCTGGAATATGTTGCCACAGCTGGCGCATTGTATTCAGTTCAGGTCTCTCCATTACAGGAAGGATGTGGGGGCTTTGGAGAGGGTTCACCAGGATGCTGCCTGGATTAGACAGTATGAGCTGTAAGGAGTGTTTGGACAAACTTGGGTTGTTTTCTCAAGCTTGTTGAAGGCAGAGAAGGGCTGGCCTGATACAGTTTGTAAAATAATGAGAGGCGTAAATAGGGAAGGTGATTTTTTTCCTAATATAGAAATGTCAGATACCAGGGGATACGTCTAAGGCAGGGGTTTTGAAACTTTTTTTATGCCATGGATCAATACCATTAATAGAGAGGTCTGTGGACCTCGAGTTGGGAACCCCTGGTCTAAGGTGAGGGAGGAAAGTTTAAAGATGAGGGGAAGTTTGCTTTTTTCACAGTGGTGGTGCCTGGAATGGGCCGGGATACTTCCTGGATTTAGAGAGTTTTGGCTACATGGACGGCTGGGTTATTACCTCTGGAGTAGTGGAGTCCTCTTTTTTCCCCTCTCCCCAGGATAGAGGGAGGAAAAGATTCCTGCAATGTATAGGGTATGTTTACTTTTTTACACAGTGGTGGGTGCCTGGAATGTGGTGCTGTGTGGAAGTGGTGGGTATAGGCACAATAATGGCTGCTAGCTAGAAATTGAGGCATCCTGGCCATGTGCAGGCAGGAGGGATTGTGTTTAATTCCACATCATGTTCCAGCACAGGCACAGTGGACCAAAGGGTTTGTTCCTGCACTGTTGGACTGTCCTTAGTTCAGTTTATTATGTTGCTAAAATTTGAAGTCCTGAGGCAGGGGGTATTGAGAGTGACTAACCAAGCTGAGGTGGTTCGATTGGAGCCCACAGGTACACCAGGCAACTGGGAAAGTAATTGACATGTTACAGACTAAAATCTAGTCCAGAGGTTACAGAGTTTATATGTAGAATAACAGATCACTAGTGCCTCTATATAGAATAACAGATCCTGGGAGTGGGTTACAGGCTGGGAACTGGTTCAGGGGTTTATATATAGAATAACAGAAACCCCAGAGTGGGTTACAGGCTGCGATCTAACAGGGTTTGGGACATCTTTATATAGAATAATAAATCCCCAAGGTAGGCTGGGAACTGATTAAGGGTTTTTATATATATATATATATATAAAATAACAGATCCCTGGGAGTGGGTTACAGGTTGGGTTCAATGGTTTGAAAACAGAATAACATCTACCAAGGAATGAGATACAGGCTGGAACCTAACTGGGGAAAGTGGTAGGGTTACATAGAAAATAAAGATCCCGAATATGAGATAATGGTTGGCCTTTATTGCACAAGGATTTGACCATTCCTGCAATAATGTTCCCAACTCTCATGGAATTAAATCAATCAGAACTATTGACCCTGACTTATATGATGTGAAATTTGTCATTTCAGTTAAGCTTTATACAGTCCCTTTAGCCCACAAGGTTGAGCTGACGTTTTAATTTAAGACTTCCCTCCTACATAGCCCTGTTTTTCTTTCATGCATGTGCCTATCTCAGTGCCTCTTAGGTGTTTTTAATTTACCTTCCTTACCACCAACCTTGGCAGGGCGTTCTGCATGTCCATTGCTCTGTATAAAAAGAAAATTGCTACTGTTGGCATCTACCACACCTCCACCAGTATTTTCCTTCAATTGCCTTAAGAGCGCACCCTCTCATATTAGCTATTTCCGCCCTGGGAAAAGGTCCCTGGCTGTCCATTCTGATCCATGCCTCTTATTGTAAAACTCTCAAGTCACCTCTCATCCTCCTTGTCACTAAAAAGAAAATCCCCAGCTCGCTCAACTTCTCCTCATAGGACATGCTTTCTAATCCAGGCAGCATCCTGATCAATGTCCTCTGCACCTTCTCTGAAGCTTCCACATGCTTCCTACAAGTGACCAGGTTGAGGGATATGTCAAACACAGGCAAGTGGAATCAGCTCGGGAAGACTGTCTTGTTTTGGTATGGATAAGGTGGACTGAAAGAGCTGTTTCTGTGATACAAAGATAAATTTTGTCTCTTCTCTTACTGTGACAGTCCTGGGTCTGGTTATTCCATCTAATCCTTTCATCTAATAGAGATCTCCATTTTTCTATAATCCTTATGCTTGTGAGTTTCTTAAATGTCCCTAATGTATCTGTCTCTACCCATCACTCTGACATCCCACCTATACCTTTTTTTGTTGTTATCTATGGCTACCGCAGGAGAAGTGTGCTGGCTTTCTACTTGATCTGTGCCTCAGATAATCTTATCAAGTCAGCTTGCATCCTCTTTCACTCCAAAACAAAAAGCCCTAACTCACTCAGCAACACAGAACAAAGGCAAAAACTTACAAAGTAGTGTAAAATTTAAAGGATAATGAGTTAAGCTTGACGTATACTTCTGTGTCATATGTACACTGTAGGGTGATATGCACCTCCCCAAAAAAGTGACTCACATGTTGCGGTGATGCAGACCACAACTGTGTTTGGCCCGCTTGGTAGCACTGCATTTCCGGTTGCTTCTTCTCCACCACGTCTGTACACTGATGCAAAATAGATGAACCAAATCGTCAAATCTACCTGCCGACATGGGAAAATGTTTGAAATGCATTTCCTTGTCCTCGTCCTCACAAAGAAACTGAACACAGTGGCATAGAAACCCGACAGCCGACTAGCATTTTGGCGCACACCAACATATGCTTGCTACGGCGTAACCCATAAGCACAAATATTATTCAGCCAACCATTGTTTTACAGTGGAGTGGGGATCTCTCCTGTGAGGGCAATATTCTAAAGTTCAGAAGAATGAATTTGAGGTAAGATATTAAGAGAATCGGTGGATATGGGGTTAGTACTGGATGACAAGGTGGAGGTATGTCTTTACCAGAGGAGGAGTAAGGTGTAGCACCTGCTTAGTCCCCCCTCGATCAGGGTCATGTGAAGCCATGGGAGCAGGCGGTGGATGGTCTATGAGCAGCTGGGCAGATCACAGGTCCTGGTTATGTGACTGCTGACACCAGGCAGACAATCTCTAAAGAGTATTGATAATGCCTGGGGTCACCCGTCTTGTAAAGACACTGCCCAGAATAAGGCAATGGCAAGCCACTTCTGCAGAAAAGTTTGCCAAGAACGGTCATGGTTGTGAGAGCATGGTCATCCACGTCATTAGACATGGCACATAATGATGATGATTAAGGTAAATAATTAGCCTTGTTCTTGCTGGGTGATTGAGCCAATGACCACCCCTTGCCACTTGTTAGGTAGGTCATAATTAAATTCATGCCCAGACCATATCAGAAGTAAGGCACTGTCTTCTCTGTATGTGTTGGAAAAGCTCTCAACTGAACTGTGGTCTTGTTTTTGTTTTTCAGCTGATGGACATGGGCTTCACACGGGAGCATGCTATGGAGGCCCTGCTGAACACCAGCAGCATGGAGCAGGCAACAGAGTACCTGCTGACACACCCTCCCCCACTCCTGAGTGGCACTGTCCGCGTGAGGGCAAGTGTTAACTTTTTTCCCTTTTAAACCTACTTATCTTTTGTGTCTGGAGGCTTCTGCAATCCAATAGTTCTTTAGAAATTAAGAATGAGGTTTAAAACTTGTTGCTTACAATCATTTTATTGAGTGTTACAAGAACAGTGAAAGAAATATGATAAGAAGCCAGGGACGGAGAAAAGCAGGAAAGAGTGGGGGGAAAGAAAGCAGTGGTCAGCATGCTGGTGATGAGCTGTATGGCCTGATTCTGCACTGCATAAGGCTTGGGATTCCACTTAGCCAATGAAAATGTGCGAATATAAGTATGGAGACGTGAGAGATGCTGGAAATCTGGAGGAACTCAGCGGGTCCTGCAGCTTCTGGGGAGGATAAATTGATTTATTATTGTCACATGTACTGAGGTACTGCGAAAAAGTCTGTCTTGCAGACCGTTCATACAGATCAATTCATTACACCAGCACATTGAGGTAGTACAACGGAAAACAATAATAGAGTGCAGAGGAAAGTGTTTTACTGTTACATGGAAAACTAGTGCAGACAGACAGTAAGATGCAAGGTCGTGTTCGACCCTGATTCAAAGCCCTTCAGAAGTTAAGAATGAGGCATAAAACTTGTTACTAATGATTCGGTTTATTAACTGTTACAAGAACAAAGAAGATGAAGGACGAAGAAGGATGAGGAGAGAACTGGAGAGAGAACAAAGAAGAGCAGAGGAAAAGAGTAAACAATCATGTTCTGTACTTGCACCAGACCAGTGATAACAGGAAATCCCATTGAAGTTCCTATTGAATAGCCAGATTGATGTGACATCTTGCACTGAAACCAGGAAGTTTCCAGAAAAATACAGAGGGAGCTGTAACTACAAAAAAAGTTGCTGAACAATTACACACACAAACAAGCATAGATTTGTTAAGCTAGAAAAATAACAATTATACAGCCCAATCCAACGGGAGGTTAGGTCCGATGTAGAGTTGCCTCACGACTGGCATTTATGTTTCCAGCTTCACTTTCTGACGCCAGTAAGTAGCACAAAAAGAGTGGGGTGGGGGAAAGTAGTGATCGTGGGTTCAATGTCCATTCAGAAATCAGATGGCAGAGGGGAAGAAACCTTTCCTGAATCATTGAGTGTGCGTGTTGAGGCTCCTGCACCTCCTTCCTGATGGTGGCAGTGAGACGAACACGTCCTTGATGATGGATGGCCTCATTTTAAGGATGCTGGATGCTGGGGAGGCTAGTAGCCATGATGGACGGGCTGAGTTCACAGCTTTTGGCAGCTTCTTTCAATGCTGTGCATTGCCCCCACCACCTCCCCTATACCAGGCAGTGACGTAGCCAGTGACTGGGGTTGAATTCTCTCCATTGTCGGCCAGAAGTTTGTAAGTTCTCACTGACTATGTGGAATTCCTCCGGGTGATCAGTTTTTCTCTCACATTCCGAAGGTGTACTGGTTAGGTTTAGTGGCTATGTTAGTGTCAAGCTGCCTCCAGCACATCTTCAAACTGTATTAGTCATTGACACCAAACAACCCATATCACTGTATGTTTCCATGTACGTATGACAAATAAAGCAAATCTCTTGACATTCTCCAGCTTCAGCTTGCTCCACTTGACTTATTTCTTCTTTAGTTAGCACCTGGAGAAGAGAGGATGCGAATAACAGATGACTGTATCATTTATTGTCACATGCATGAGTACAGGTATGCCCAGGTGCAATGAAAAGCTTGCAGCACCATCACAGGCACAGAGCATCATAAAGCAACACTCAAGGACAAGAAATCAACATAAGTTATACACAGTTTTTATATAGATCCAAACTGCAAAGACCATTGTAGTGTCAAGTGGGCACAGTGCTGTGTTACTGAGGTAGAGAGAAGGGTTTTGCTGGTTGGGTTAAGAACCAAATGTTTGAAGGGAGGGAGCTGTTCCTGATCCTGGTCATGTGGGACTTCAGGCTTCTGAATCTCCTGTCTGATGATAGCTGCGAAAAGATGGCATCGCCTAGATGCTGGGGATCTTTCCCTATCATCTCCTGTAGATATTGAGGATGGTGGGGAAAGATGTGCCGTGATATACTGTGCTGAACACAATTACGATAGAAGTCCATTGTAGTGCAAAGTATTGTTGTAACGAGGCAATGATTAGAAGGGAAGGTAAGTGGCTGTTCCAGAATCTGGTGGTTGGACTTCTGTATCACCTGCTTAATGAAAGCTGTGGAGGTAGTTTAGCAATGCTATGACCACTTATTCCAAAAGAGATTTTGTATTTTGGTTCTAATTGTGTTGTTTCTCATTAAAAATCGTGTATAAATTATGTTCATTTGTTTTCTCTGAATGATGCTCCGTGCCTGTGATACTGCTGCAGGTTTATGGATATTGCCGCCTTGAGACAGCACCTCCCGTAGTGAGGAGGGGTGCGCTTTGTATTTCGGGCAGAGTCCAGTACTCTTTGCAGCTGCTTGTGCTCCTGTGCTGGCGAGTTATATGATGCATCTAATTGGAATATTTTCAACAGTATGTCTGCAGATAAGTGTTAGCATGTTTGGATACATGTTGAGCCACCTTGACCTCCTCGTGATGCTAGTGCACCTTCACCTTCCTTTCAATTGCGTCCATGTGCTGGTCCTTGGACAGGGTCACCTGTGACGTTAATGATTTTTGTTTACTATTGTTAGACGTTACACGATAATGTTCATACAGATCTAATTAGTACTCAGTTCATTGAGCTAGAATAACAATGCTGAATAAAGCGTAAAAGTTGTCAAATAAAGTGCCGTGTAGGTAAATGATAAAATGCAGGGTCATAATGAGGTAGATTGTGAGGTTGGGTCCATTTTATCATACTGAGGAACCATTCTTGGAATTGGTTTATTATTGTCACTTGTACTGAGATAGAGTTCAAAGCATGTCTTGCATACTGTTCATATAGATCGGGCTGATCAGGCTGCACCTCTCCGCAGCTTCTTGTATCTTGGGTATTGAGGTGGAAAACAATGATGATGCAGAATGAAGTGTAAGAAGCTACCAAAAAGAGCTCAGTACAGGTAAACAATAAAATGCAGGGTCATCTCAAAGTAGATTGTGAGGCCAGGAGTCCATCTTACACAAGAAGTCTGTTCTAGAGTCTGATAACAGCAGGATACAAGCCTTCAAGCTCAGGAATTTAGAGCTATTAATTCTTGTGCAGATTACAAGTTAAAGGGGTATCATACTTTTCATGTCTAATAGCTATTTTCACTTGTGCACAGGAGCTGAGCATGTCTGAGGAGGACCAGATGATGAGGGCAATAGCCATGTCGCTGGGTCAGGATATTCCAATGGACCAGAGTACAGAATCACCAGAGGTAATTTAGCATGAAACATATTTATTTTAATTTAGAGATGTTAAACAGTAATGCCCAAACGAGCCTACGCTGCTGAATCATGTCCATATACTGACTTGCTCGTCTGTAATATGGGAGGGAACCCACGTGTCTCAGGGCCAATGTACAAACTCATCAAAGCAGCAGCAACTGAACGCAGGACTCTGGTGATGTAAAGTATGACTGTGACTGCTGAGCTGCCTTGCTGCATGGCCTTCCTACTTATGTGCCCAGAGACCTCACGTTACCTGAATGTGTTGAGTATGAACAGTCTGCAAGACAAATTTTCCACTATACCTTAGTACATGTGCCAGTAATAAACTGATTCTAATTCTAATGGTGACATTCATACCAATCTGAGGCACCACCCACCCACCTTTCATTGATCCCATCAGACAATGGAGCAGAATTAGGCCATTCAGCCTGTTGAATCTGCTGCACCATTCATTCATAGTTGATGTATTATCCTTCTCTCCTCCATTCTCCTGCCTTGAGGTGTCATGAGGTGCAAAGGATTGCTGAAGTCCACTTTCTCCAGGAAAGAGATCATTTGTTACTTGTCACTGGCAGGCTGTTTAGTGGCAGCATTTTAGTGTAATACATCACAAATGACTATAACTTAGAATCAGGCGGGTCCAAGGGGAAGAGAGTCCAAGTAAAAAATTGTAAACAAAGGTGGTCTGGTCCTCTTGTACCAGAGTACTGATTGTATTGAAATTACAACAGATAACATTAACTAATGAGATAGCTCCATTCAAATAATATTACACCTGCCACTAAAACCAAAAAGTTTTCAGAAAAATAGAGGCAATTACAAAATGGGCAACTTGCTGTTTATATAAAGTGATTATATAAAAACACAAAACAAGCAAAAGAAAGTTAAACTACAAGAAAAGTAACAATGCTTACAGCCCAATCCAACAACTCTGACACGACCTGTATTGTGACCCTTTCAGATCTGATGTGGGTACTGTTGTGTCGGTGATACTTACACTTGGGCGTAGTTGTATGTGACCTCCTTGGGTCTCAATTCCTCCTGTGTGAACTGACCCGCCTGACTTGTCCAGTGCGCCCAGTCCTCACTTCTCTCCCCTTCTGCCCCAGGAAGCAGCCCGTCGCAAGGAGGAGGAGGAGCGCAAGGCCCGTGAGAAGCAAGAGGAGGAGGAGGTGAAGAGCCTGGAGCGGTACCAGGACGCTGAGCCCCTAGAGCCAGACGAGCTCAATGCATTCACAGAGAAGATGCTGCCCGGCTGCTTCCACCTGCTGGATGAGCTGCCGGACACAGTGTACCGCGTCTGTGATCTGATCATGACTGCCGTCAAGCGCAACGGAGCTGACTACAGGGACCTGATCCTGAAGCAGGTTGTGGAGCAGGTGAGTGTCTCTGTTCACCAATTTTCAAAGTAACTATTATTTACACGTGTACCAAGATGCAGTGAAAAGTTATTGCAGGCAAATTCTTTCCATACACAAGTCCTCAGTATCAGCTTTATTATCACTGAAGTTTTATGGCAGAAGAAAAATTACCATAAATTACAAAAATGGTGTAATATTGCAAGAGAGGAAAAACAGGGTATTGTTCATGGCTGGTTCAAAAATTTGATGGCAGAGAGGAAAATGCTTCGACTAAAGCATTGAATTTGAGCCTTCAGGCTCCTGTATCTTGTCCCCGATGGCAGTCATGAGCCAGCAAATGGTTCCACAGTCCATTATCCAGAACAAATTCATACCAAAAAAAATTGAAGCCAGTTGGCAGGCAGTGAATTGCATATAAGATTTCTGTTAATTCTTCATTTTTCACATATTTGCATCAAATCAATGCTGTTTCTCTCTGCAGGTATGGGAAGCTGCCAATGTCCTCATCAAAGCAGCACTCCCCCTGACCACGAGCGACACAAAGACTGTGGCGGAATGGACGAGCCAAATGGCCACGCTACCACAAGCATCCAACCTTGCCACCAGGATCCTGCTGCTCACGCTGCTGTTTGAGGTACCCACTTCACATCCTTTGTACTTCAGAGCCAGTGGGCCCTTTATTCAGGGCAGGGGGAGGGGCCAGCAGAATGGTGTAGGATGGTGTGGGTGTTAGAGATGGAAGGAAAGCTGTACTGTTAGTTGTCACATTAGGTTCCCGTGCGGTACGTTGGAGGTGGTTCCCCGGTTTCAGTGGATGGCCGTTTGTAAGTTGGCAAGGAATGTCGAAATATGTCTGCCTAGTGCTCAGCGATTAACCAGAGCAGATTACAGGGGAATGTCGTCTCTCATTGGGCTTGGGTGGTCTTCAGCAATTTTAGAAGATAGTACAGAGCAGGAACAGACCCTTTTGAGCAAAGTGTCCGTGTCGACCATACTGCCAATCTCATTAGGCCCACAGCCTACATGTGGTCCATGTCCCTCCATTCCCTGGTGTTCTTTTAAACAAGATTGGTATGCTACATTGGCGCTGGAATGCGTGGTGACACTTGCGCTCAGTACTCCCTTGGATGTTAACCCAAACAACATATTTCACTGTATAATTCAGCATACTTGTGATAAATAAATCTGAATCTTCCCTCTTAAGCATTGCTTTCATATCAGCTTCTACCACACGCCCCGGCGCCATGTTTTACACTACACTTTATTTTTTTGACAGATTGGGAATTCTAAAGAAGCCTTGCAGGGTACAGGCAGTCCTCAGGTAACTGCAGGGTTCCTTTCTGTTCTGTTTGTAAGTTGGAGCGGCAGCAACGTGTGAGAGATGGTCACAGGAACACCAGTGACAGAAGAGTGAATGGGCACCTGACGACCCAGCCACAAGCCATTTCTGTTGTCAGGACTGCCAGAGGTTGTGGCCTCTACTTGACTGTCTGAAAGGCTGCTCCTCAGGTTCTGGCTACGGCAGATATCCTGGTTGCTTTGCACCTCAGCCTGGCCAAGCCACCCATTCACAAGTCCATTCATAGTGGAGGTTTCTAGGACCAGAGGGCACAGCCTCAGAATAGAAGGCCATCCCTTTAGAACAGGAATGAAAAGGAATTTCTGTAGCCAGAGGGTGAGGACTCTGGAATTCATTGCCACAGACAGCTCTGGAAGCTAAGTCATTGGGTATATTTTAAGCAGAGGTTGATAGGTTATTGATTAGTAAGGGCGACAAAGGTTACGGGAGGAAGGCGAATGAGATTGAGAGGGGTGATGATTCAGCCATGATGGATTGGTGTAGCAGGCATGATGGGCTGAATGCCTGATTCTGTTCCTGCGTTTTATGGTGAAAGCAGGTGGGACAGTGGATTTTGAGAGTCTGATAGGCACATGAGAATGAAGGAGTGGAGGACTGTGGATCTTGTGTGTGGAGGATTTGGGGAGGGTATGAAGAGGTTCACCAGGATGCTGACTGGATTAGAGAGTGTGAGCTATGAGAGGTCACCAGAAGAATTGTAATAAGTTTATTATTGTGACATTGCTGAGGTACAGCGGAAAATTAGTCGTGCATACTGTTCATACTCAGTGTATTGCGGTAACACAAGTTAGTGTGTGATTATTCGAGCTGAGTAAGATGTTCTTCCAAGGAGCTATCTAGAGGTGGGTCCTCTTGCGCCTGTAGAGGCCGATCCAGGATCCACGACTTCTGGTGCAGTGTGGGCACGGGCTAGTGTTTGGATCTTTTGGTTGATCAGTACAAGATCAAATAATGCAGAATAAAGTGTAACAGTTACAGAGAAAGTTCAGTGCAGGTAAACAAGTCCATTTTATCATACTAGGAAGCCGTTAAACAGTATTAAATCAGCATGCTGTAGAAGCTGTCCTTTAGCTCAGTGTTATTCACTTCCAAGCTTTTGTTTCTTCTGCCCGATGGGAGAGGGGAAAATTAAGAATGTCCACAGTGAGTGTGGTGTTTAATTCTTCAAACTGCTTTACCAAGGCAGTGAGAAGTGTGGATGGAATCCACGGAAGGGAGGCTGGTTTCTGTGATGTGCTGAGTTAGTCTACAGCTCTCTGCAGTTCCTTACATTCACGAGCAAAGTGGTGATGAGCACTTGTTAAATGCTGGGAGCTGGCCTGCTTGAAAAACTGTGGATGCCTGTGGCTGACGAGCTGGGGACTGCCTCTAAACCATCTGCCTGTTGTTACAGGAACTCAAGCTGACCTGTGCCAGGATTGTGGAGACGAGTGGTATACTGGATGTCTTGATTAAGTTGCTGGAGGTGGCCCAACCGTGCCTTCAGGCTGCAAAGGAACAGAAGGAGGTGCACACACCCAAGTAAGTGCTGGAGGTTGGGTGGAAGTGAGGGAGATGTGCCTTTTATTAATCTCCTGGGCAATTTTCTCCTACTAGACTTCCAGTTGGAGTGTGCTCACACCATGCCTCAAGTTTATTGTTACAAGCACAGGGCTGTACTCACAAGGAAAACATAAATCAAACCAGTAATTTGTCACTTACAGACTTCTAACTCAACCCACTCACGAGTCTGTAATCTTTAATATATGTACACATGCCTCAGCATAAGACCATATAAGCAGTGTATAATCAAATTATACAATCAAATGTATAAGTGTACAATCAAATTATAAGTTAGGGTGGCACGATCCTGTAGTGGTTAGCAGAGAGCTTTACAGTACAGGCAACTAGGGTTCAATTCCAGTCACTGTCTGTAAGGAGTGTGACCATTCAGCCCATCAAGTCTCCTCTGCCATTCCAGCATGGCTGATTCCCTTTCAATCTCTTCAGAGTCATAGTGAAGTACAGCACAGAAACAGGGCTTTTGTCCCATGTAGTCCATGCTGAAACAATTTAAACTGCCTACACCCATTGACCTGCACTGGGGCCATAGCCCCACAATTTGTGTACCTATCCAAGCTTCTCTTAAAGGTTGAAATCGAGCTCACGTGCTCCATTTGTGCTGGCAGCTCATTCCACACTCTCACGATCCTCTGAACGAAGAAGTTTCCCCTCATGTTCCTCTTAAACTTTTCACCTTTTACATTTAACCCATGACCTCTGGTTGTAGTCCCACACAACCTCAGTGGAAAAAGCCTGCTTTACCTATACTGCTCATAATTTAGTATACCTCTATCAAATCTTCTCTCGGTCTTCTACGTTCCTAGGAATACAGTCCCGTCCTATTCAATCTTTCCTTATAACTCGGTCCCCCAAACCCGGCAACATCCTGCACTCCGTCAACCTTGTTTGCATCTTTCCTGTAGGTAGGTGACCAAAGCTGCACACAGTGTTCCAAATTAGGCCTCACCAGTATCTTGTACAACATTAACTTCTCATCCCATCTCCTGTACTCAATGCATTGATTTCTGAAGGCCGATGTGCCAAAAGCTTTCTTTATGACCCCCCCCCCCCGTGATGGAAGCTCAAGCTTTGTTGCTGACTCACCGGCCCTCATGCTCGCATGGACTTTGACTTTTAGATCAGAGCTTGGAAGTGAAGTCTTTCTTGACTGCCCTCTTTCTCTCCCCACCCACTCTGTCCCTCAGGTGGATCACTCCTGTTCTGCTGCTGATAGACTTCTATGAGAAGATGTCAGTGTCCTCGAAGAGGAGGGCGCAGATGAACAAGGTGAGTGTTGAATGTCTCCCAGGGTTTGACAGCTGCATTGAGTGAGGAACACGCTCCCATTTTACATCCCAGTGTGGTGGAGGGGTGTGGTTTCAACAGTGTTGCTTATCCCTCCGCCTTCTCCTGCCCAGTTCCTACAGACAACGGGAAACAACTGGCGCTGGTTTGATGATCGGTCGGGGCGGTGGTGCAGTTACAGTGCCAGCAACAACAGCACCATCGATGCGGCGTGGAGGATGGGGGAGACCAGCGTGAGGTTCACGGCCGGCCGGCGGCGCTACACTGTGCAGTTCAACACCATGGTGCAGGTAAGTGTGCCCTTGAGCACCCAACGGGCACTTGGTGAAAGGGGGACAAAGTCAAGCGGACTTCAGGGGTCTGCGAGAAATGGGAGTGACGGGAAGATGTATAGAAAGTCGTACAATACAGCCCAATACAGACCTCTCGGCCCACAGTTTTGTGCCAACTTTTTATCGAACTCCAAGGCCCCCATGGTGATGGAACGGCCAGGCAAGAAGGCTGTTCCACAGGCAGGTTATTATTTATCAATAATGTAAAATAATTAACTCGGCATTCCGTCCCAAAAAACTACCGAGGTTAAAGGTGCCTGGGAGCTCACAAATAGCAATCTTCAGACATGCAAGTATCTGCGTTAGAGAGGAGTTGCGTGCCAAGAAAACACGTCCATATCGCTATTTTCCATAATTTGACAAAAATTACCAAGATTTATCTTTTTGTTTTTCTGTAAGGATATTATTTTTTTCCTGATAGTGATTTGTTAATTTTCTAAGGGCAAAATTGCTATAACCCATGGGTGACCTGAGCTGTACAGCACAGAAGCAAGCCCTTTGGCCCACCATGTCTATACTGACCCATCACATTTGCCTCCATTATTAGAATTATATATTTCTATGCCTTGCCTACTAAGTTTCTGTCTAAATACTTTGTTGGGATCTTGCGTGCTCTTGTTTACCTGCACCATTCTGTGTAGCTTTTATACTGTATTGTTATTGTTTTGCCTTGTTCTACCTCAATGCACTGTGTAATGATCTGATCTGTTCGAACAGTATGCAAGACAGGTATTTCACTGTAGCTTGGTACATGTGACCAATAAAAATCTAAAACGCAACACGTTTAGCGTAGTAGTCAGTGTAACGCTATTATAGCACCAGTGACTGTGATTTCATTACTTGCTGTCTGTAAAGGGTTTGTATGTTCTCTCTGTCACTTTATGTTTTTTTAAATCTCCGGGTGCTCCGATTTCCCTCCACATCCCAAAGACGACTGGATAATAAGTTGAGCACCCCAGGGAGTTGAACCACAATGTACAGGTACAGTGATGCCTTTGGCCATCATGTAGTCCAGGGGGTTGTAAAACACTTGAAGATGAAAAGCTTCATAAAAACTCCAACATGTTTCTCCTTTAATATTGCCATAAACTGCTGTCTGCTACCCCTCGCCCACACTGTCTAAAACCTGCTCCTTAGGTGAATGAAGAGACAGGAAACAGGCGGCCGGTGATGTTGACTCTGCAACGACTGACAAGGAAGGAGACTAACTCCAAGACAAGCAGCTCACAGTTTGTCCAGGACCTGGAGAAGACCCTGGAAGAGGGGAAAGAACCCGAGCCCAAACCCGCCGAAGAGAAAACCTCTGGTAAGATGTCCAGCAGCAAACAGCCTGCTGGAAGTCTCAGTAGGCTGAGCAGTGTCTGTGGGAAGAGAGGAACTGTCAGCATTTTGGGTCAAGACCATACATGGGCTGCACCGTAGTGTAGCAGCTAGTTTAACACTTCACAGTGCCAATTCCTGCCTCTGCCTGTCAGCAGTAAGAGAGTGTAGGATCCGAGAGACAATGGGTGTGGTCTCATTGAAACCTATCAAATAAATACGAAGCCTAGATCGAAAGAATGTGGAGAGGATGTTTTCAACATTGGGAGGTTGTGATAGTCTAGGACCAGAGGGCGCAGACTCAGAGTAGAAGAACATCCCTTTAGAACAAAGATGAGGAATTTCTTTAGCCAGATGGTGGTGAATCTGTGAAATTCATTTCCACAGACAGCTGTGGAGGCCAAGTCATTCAGTATATTTTAAAATTTAAAGTCAATTTATTGTCAAAATATGTATATATCAATGGTTTATTGTTGACAATTACAGGAAAATAAAGAAATGCATAGAATTTATGAAAATCTATTCTTAACTACGACTAACAAACATCCAAAGTGCAAAAGTGGGCAAATCACGCACATAATTAAAAAAATATAAGCAAACGTGAGCTATAGTCCTTGAAAGTGAGTTGGTAGCGTCTGGAGTACAGTTCAGCGTTGAACTGAGTGAAGTCATCCACATCGGTTCAGGAGCCTGCTGGTATATGGTATTAGTTGTTTCTGAACCTGGTGGGTTGGGATCTAAAGCTCCTGTACCACCTCCCCAGTGGTCATAGCAAGAGGTGGACATGGTTGTGGGGTCTTTGATGAATACTGCTTTCTTGTGGATGTGCTCAGTGGTAAAATGGGAGTTTGATAACTTGTAGATTAGTCAAGGCGTCAAACGGGGACACAGCTCGGTGCCCTGACTAAACGCTCACTTCTCCACCCTGCCTACAGGAAACCAGGGACTTGTTCTCCCAGGTCCCTCCATTCAACAACAGCTTGTGGACAAACAAAAGAAAATTGTTTTTGTTTGTTGTCCTTTTTAAGATGCAGAGCCTCCCCTGCCCGAGCCCACAGCGGAGAAGGAGCCGAGGGAAGAGGTGAAGGCTAATGACATCGTCATCCAGGGACTGACCGAGGAGCAGATGACGGTGCTGATTCGCTCTTGCGTCAGCATGATCAGCGTTCCAGTGGACCCTGACACACTGCACGCCACCCTGCGCCTCTGTCTGCGGCTGACCCGTGAGCACAAGTGTGCCCTGATGTTTGCTGAGCTGGGCAGCACCCGCATGATCCTGAGCCTGACCCAGGGCTCCGGGTTCAACGGTTTCACACCACTCGTCACCCTGCTCTTCCGGCACGTCATTGAGGACCCCTGCACACTCAAGCACACCATGGAGAAGGTAGGCCGCAGCCCACCACCATCCCATTCCAGCATTAGTACTCTTAGTTCTGTGGGAGGGGGGCTCAAGGTGCATGAGGGGGGGCGCTGGTGTGTAAAAACATGAAAAAGGGCAGCAGTGGTGTGTGCCCGAACCATCCCGTCCTTTCTACCACTTGAGGCTGCTCCCACTGTTCTGAATTTCTTTGAGTGTCCATTTGACCTACTGTGACCTATGCAAGCTTAAAGTGAGGGGGTCCTAGACTCCAAATGGCATTCTCCCCACTTTCTAATAATCTTTCCCAGATTCTACCATTCTTCCCTAAAATGGAGGCAGTTCTCATTGGCCAATTATCCTTCTGGCCTACATATCATTGGGATGTAGGAGGGAACTGTAGCTCGAGTTAAGCCGTCAGAATAGGCCCATGTGGTCGCAGCACATGTAGACACAGGCTACTCAATAGCCTGTGGCAAAGGAGAGCGCTCCGTGCAAAGGAACCCAATTAATTCACCACACAATCACCCGGCTGCATGCACACTTGCCATATTCTTGCAGTTCACTGTCAAATCCAGTTTACCATTTCACCCTGAGTGCCAAGCAACTGAGCATTCTTAACCAATCTCCCATGCTGTAACTTGTTAAAAATCTTGCTAAAAGTCCTTGTCGACAACACCTACAGCCTTTCCTTCATCAGTTACCTGGTAAACCTCTCAAAAGAAAAAAACTGGTTAAACATGACCCACCACACACTCTAATGAGGTCCTGTGTATCTGGCCCGTGCACCCCGAATGATATTTCCCTGCGTTCTGAAATGGCATTTCTCTCTCTCCCAGGTGGTACGCTCAGCTGCCACTAGCGGTGCTGGCAGCACGACCTCCGGCGTGGTGTCGGGGAGCCTGGGCTCCCGGGAGATCAATTATATCCTGAGGGTCTTGGGCCCAGCTGCCTGCAGGAACCCTGACATCTTCACTGAGGTGGCAAAGAATTGCATAAGGATAGCCCTTCCTGCCCCACGAGGAAATGGAACCGGTAAGTTAAGATCAAGATGCTTTTACTTGAAACATGCCAAAGGTCAAAGTACATGTATGTCACCATATACAACCCTGAGTTTTATTTTCTAGCGGGCATACTCAATAAATCTATAATAGAATAAAAACCATAACAGAATCAATGAAAGATCGCACCAACTTGAGCATTCATCCAGTGTGCAAAAGACAACAAACTGCAATAGAAAAAGAAAGAAATAATAAATAAATAGGCAATAAGTATCAAGAACATAAGATGAACGGCCATTGAAAGTGAGTCAATAGGTTATGGGAGCATTTCAATTAGATGTTGAATGCAAAGTGACATTATCCCCTCTGATCCAAGAACCTGATGATTGAGGAGCCTGTTTCTGTTCCGTTCCTTTCTGTTCTATGACTCTTAATGCTGTGATGTGGGTGGGTGGTGAGTTTTAGTTCTTTGGGAGGGGGTATCCACTTTCGAACAGTGGGGTTTACTCGGCGGTCTGATCAAAACACAGGAATTGTGAGGGGATTGATTACAATCTTTTTCACAGGACTGGGCAGCTTGGAATGAGGGTGATTAATGAAATAAGCCAAAACCAGATGAGGTCGGGCTCTATCCTACTGTTGCCAGGCTTTGTGTGTCCTTAAAGATTAAAGATCAGCTTTAAAAAAAATGTTGATACATATACATTGAAACATACAGGGAAATATGTTGTTTGCTCAAGGACTAACGCAGTCCAGTGTTAAGCTGGGGGCATGTCCACAACTTAACTCACCCTAAGCCATACTTCTCTGGGATGTGGGAACGAACTAAAGCACCCATAGTACAGAGAGAATATACAAGCACCTTACTGATGGCAGTGGGAATTGAATTCTGGTTGCTGGTGCTGTAACTTTAGATCTCCCATTCTACCTTGTTGTGGCCCTTTGACTTTGGCTACCTGTGCTGCTGAAACGCTGTATTCTAAGAGTAACATGGAAGATGGGGTGCTACGGTAGAGTAGCAGTTGGCACAATACTATTACAGCATGGGGCGTGAAAGTTCAATTTCCACATCCTCTGTAAGCAAGTTTGTATGTTTCTTTGTGTCCTCTTATTCCAAAGAGGTCCAGGTTAGTAGGTTAATTTGTCATTGTAAATCAGCTAAGGTTAAAATTACTGGGCGGCTTGGCTCAGTGTTCCAGAAGGACCAATTCCCAAGAAGGGCTGTATCTCTAAATTTTTATTTTAAATAGTGGTAGATCTCAGCAGGTCAGGCAGCATCTTTGGAGAGGAATAAGCAGTTGACATTTCAAGCCAAGGCCCTTTATCAAGATCATTCATCCTGTTGAAGGGTCTCTGCCTGAAGTGTTGACTATCCTCTCCATAGATACTGTCTATGGAGAGTTGAGTTCCTCCAGCATTTGAGTGTGTTACTCTTATATTTATGACCTCCATTCTGTTTTCTCTTTATTTCCTCAATGTATTTCTGTATGGAATAATCTGCATGGAATAATCTGCCTGGATGGCATGCAAACAAAGGATCTTCTCGTGTAACAATAATAAACCAGCAACTACATTTTCTACATTGAGAGTGTTTAGGGCCAGGACTGGATTGCTTCAGCAATGTGTTATTTGGCCCTGGCTTTCACTAGTAAACTGAAAGGTCTTCTTTTCTATGTCACTTTAGCCTCTGATGATGAGTTTGAGAATTTGCGCATCAAGGGTCCCAATGCCGTGCAGCTGGTGAAAACCACCCCAGTGAAGCCCTCGCCGCTTCCCACCATCCCAGACACGATAAAGGAGGTCATTTATGACATGCTGAACGCACTATCGGCTTATCACGCTCCCGATGAAGGTATGTTCTTTCCAGTTCAACTTTATTGTCATTCAACCATACAAAGCGATGTTCCTCTGGGATCAAGATCCAAAACCCAGTGTATATAGCACAGGAAATAATATTGACAGATAAAAAGAATTCTTTATGCAAATTGGCATAAAGTGCTTTTTCAACATACAGTTAAATATGTGTTAAATTTTGTATAATACTGCTAGCTCTGTCATAAATAGAGTGTACAGGTTGTGCACTGGGAAAGAGCAGTTACCCAGCCTGACGGTCCTTGTTCTTATTCACCCTGTTTTCTCAGTGAGTGTCAGCTCCCTACACATCAAGTCAAGTTTAGGGGAGGCTCCCATCCTGCCAAATTGAGGCTTGAAGGAGTACAGTAGCTTAGAATTTGAAGAGCAACAGAGAACTTCCAAACCCAGTATAAAGTCAGTAATTCAGATGGATGGTAGGAACAGTAGGGTGAGGTCAAGGGGAAGGAATACTCCCGATGCCCTTGGATGCACTTAACCAATCATGAGCCTATCAACCTAGGCTTTAAATGTACCCAGTGACTTGACCTCCACAGCCACCTGTGGCAATGAATTCCACAGATTCACCACCCTCCGGCTTAAGAAATTCTTTCTCATCATTAACTTGGTCAGCATGCATGAGTTGGGCTGAAGGGCCTGTGTCTGTGCAGATTCTACAGAAAAGCAGAATGTCTTTTTTCGGATGATAAATTGGATTGTGTTGACATTGAATAGTGTTTGTCCATAAATGACTGGAAATTAACGTGTGATTAAATTAGGCACTTTGGAAGGTGAATGGTATGTTCTTTAGTCGGAGATCCAGAAATCTTGAAACCTTGCCCTTGCACCAACAGGCAAAGAAATGGCAGATGGAATAAAGTGTTGGGAAGTGTTTATGATCATGAACTTTAAAGAAGGAATAAAGCTGCAGGCTACTTTCTAAATTGGGAGAAAATTCAGAAATCTGAGGTGCAAAGGGACTTGGGAATCCTTGTGCAAATTTCCTAAAAGTTAACTTGCAGTTTGAGTTGGTGGTAAGAAAGGCAAATACAATATTTCAAGAGAACTAGAATATATTAAAAAAAAGTAAAGGTGTAATGCTGACGGTTTATAAGGCACTGGTGAAACCTCACTTGGAGTGTTGAGAGCAGTTTTGGGCCCGTAATATAAGAAAAGATATGCTGACATTGGAGAGGGTTGAAAGGAGGTTCACGCAAATAATTCCGGATTTGAAGGGCTTATCAGATGGAGAGCATTTGATGGCGCTAGGCCTGTACTCAGAGGAATAAGAAGGGACCTCATTGAAACCTATTGGATGTTGAAAGGCCTTGGTAGAGAGGATGTGGAGAGGATGTTTCCTGTGGTGGGGGAGGCTATGCCCAAAAGACGGCAGAAGAAGGATGGGCATTTAGAATGGAGATGAGGAATTTCTTTAGCCGGAGGGTACGGATTATGTGGAATTCATTGTTTCAGTTGGCTGTTGAGGCCAAGTCATTGTATATGTCCCATGTCTTTGTTGGTCTCTGAGAAAGTCTAGGACCAGAGACCAGAATGGAAAGATAACATTTTAAAATAGATGGGGGATGAATTTCTTTAGTGGTGAATCTGTGGATTTCATTGCCACAGACGGCTGTGGAGGTCAAGGCATCGGGTATATGTAAAGTGGGGATTGACAAGTTCTTGATTAGTAAGTCTCAGAGGTTATGGGGGAAGGCAGGAGAATGAGGTCGAAAGGGAAGATAAATCAGCTATGGAATGATGGAGCAAAATCTTATGGTCTTATGAATTTGCCACTGTAGGTTGTCCCTAAAATGCATAGTTGAGCTGACGAATCTCGGAGGAGCTGAATGCAATGAGGATAAAATTAGTCTGTTGTTTTATGAGTGTTGATGGAGTCAGCTTGGGCTGAAGAGCTTGTGCCCTGCTGAGTGACCCTCTCCTCTCTGTTCCCCGCCTGCAGCGGAAAAGGTTGAAGTGAAGCTGGTGAGTGTCAATCAGGAACTGAGCCAGCTGCTTCAGGACGTTGGTGATGACATGTACCAGCAGTATCGCTCGCTGACCCGGCAGGGCAGCGACTTCGATTCCCAGCAGAGCTTCACCATCAACGTAAGTAGCCCCCTTGTGGTGTAGGAGGGGGAGAAGTGATGTGTGGATGACCAGTAGAGGGAGCACTGCTCATCAGTCGCTCTTTGTAAGAAAGTGGGAGCCATATCACTGAAGAGCTGCAATAACTGAGAGAGGTGGTTAAGACGGGCTAGGGGGTGGGGTGTCAAGCTTCCATTCTGGGGGATGCAGTTTATCCCACAATATTATACAGGGCCAGTTGATGGGAATGGTTCTCTCCTGGTGTAACATGAGGTACTGGTCATGGTGGAGTGGTCCGTGATACTGCTGTAGTATGGAAGCTGCTATATTTAATGTTTATTGTTTCTCAGAGGAAAAATACTGATGGAGGGAGCAGGTCTGTCACTATAACGCCAGGGTACAGAGCAATAACCAATCCCCAATGTTATACTGTGAAAGACCTCTTTTCGCCAGTACTGTACCCCGGTGTTATATAGTGACAGACCTGTCTTTATCGGTACCATATCCAAGTATTACACAATAACAGAACATCCTCACCGGTACTCTACCCTGATGTAAAACTGACAGATCGTCCCTACCAGTTCTGAACTCCGGTGTTAAAGTATTATACGGCAACAGACCTGTCCTGCATTGGTTTCTGAGCTGTGCTTCAGAAAGAGAGGTAAAGTTGGTGCATTTTGAAGCTGTAAGATTTTTTAACTCTACATCATTTCTTTCAGACCCAGGTCTTTGTCGCAGACAGTGCAGCGACTGATGCCAGCCAGCCTGGTACTTCTCAAGGAGAAGGTAAGTCTCATTTGTGGAGATCATAGGTTGTACAACGTGGAAATGGGACATTCTGCTCTTATGTCCATACCAGTTCCCAATTGATCTTTCACTAAGCTCTTGGTCCATTACACTCGATGTCTTAAACAATTATAGTGTTCATCTTCAACGTTCCAGGTCCTCACCACTCTGAGTAAAGGAGATCCCTCTTGCATCTCTTTACTTTTACTCTAATTCTATTGTTATCTAGAGGAGGGAATAGTTTCCTGCTGTTTCCCTTATCTATGTTCATAATGGGCGTAGCGGTTAGGGTAAAGCTGTTCCAGTGCCAACATCCAGGGTTCAATCCTGCCACTGTAAGGAATATGGACGTTCTTTCCATGACCATGTAGGTTTCCTCCCAGTGCTCAGGTTTCCTTCCACATTCCAAAGATGTATGTATTAGCAGTTTAATTGGTCACGTGGGTATAATGAAGCAGCGTGGGCTTGTCTGGCCGGAAGGGCCTGTTACCGTATTGCATCTAAATTTTTAAAACCCCATTGCAGTAAATTGGTAGAAGTACGGTCACAGCACAACCAGGATAAACCCTTATGATGGAAGTGACCTGCGTACAATTCTCTTCACTGTCTTGTCAACAGTTTGTATTACAGAAGAAATAACTAGTGAAAGTAAAATTATAATGAGTTGGTTCATGGACCATTCAGAAATCTGATGCCAGAGGGAAAAAAGCTGTTCCTGACTCATTGAGTGTGTGTCTTCAGGTTCCTGTACCTCCTCCCTGATAGCATTAACTAGAATGGAGTATGTCACAGATGTTAACAGCCTTTCTTGATGGACGCTACCTTCTTGAGGCATCGTCTCTTGAAGTTGCCTTTGTTGGTGGGGAGACGTGCCCATGTTGGAGCTGGCTGAGTACACAATCCTTCGCAACCTCTTACCATCCTGGGCACATTGGAAGCTCCAAACCAAGCTGTGATGCAACCAGTCAGAATGCAACTATATAAATTTGCTCAGAACAGATCTCCTCAAACTCCCAACAAAGATGAGTAGGTTTCCATTTCTGTCTGATCCTAAAGCATCTCAATTATCTGTGATGGCCATTGTACAATTCTTCATCTCTTTCTGGTGCCTTTTCACTTCCATTCCTCCTTTCCATGTCACTCTATTTTAAAGCCCTGCTCTCCCTTCCTCTATCATCACCCAATCTCACAACCCCTGTTGACTTGATAACCCATTTTGTGAGTTTGCTTCTGGAGTGCCTTAGCCATCTTGTCACAGTCAGATTTTATCACTAAAGTATAGAGTCATCAAGCACTACAGCACAAAAGCAGGCCCTTCTGCCCATCAAGTCCATGCCAAACTCTTACTCTGCATAGTCCCATCAATCTGCACCCCATCTCTCCATACCCCTTCCATTTGTGTACATATCCAAATTTCTATTAAGTGTTGAAATTGAATCCACATCCACCACTTAACTTGTTCCACACTCGCACCACTGTCTGAGTGAAGAAGGCGATTAGAACTGCACATAATACGCCAAATTTGTTCTCACTAACATCTTATACAACTTAATTGTAATGTTCCAAGTCCTGTACTGAATACTTCAATTTATGAATTTTCTCTGCACTTTCAGTCTATGATAGAAATTAATTTTTTTGTGGGAGCAGTACAATGCAAAAAACATAAATATCTACACTTTTCAGATAAATAATACAAAATGAGATAATGTTCATTGGTCATTTAGAAATCTAATGGTGGTGGGAAAGAAGCAGTTCCTAAATGGTTTGAGTGAGGGTCTTCAGGCTATTCCTCCAAGTGTCTGTCCTGCACGACCATGTCAATCCTCTTTCTGTTTATTTACTGCACAGTCTCCACACCAGAGGAGAACCGGGACGGTAAGAAGGACAAGGACGGGGATAAAGCATCCGAAGATGGGAAGCAGAAGGCGAAAGCTACCAAACCTCTCATGCCGACATCCACCATCCTGCGGCTTCTGGCTGAATTGGTGCGCTCGTACATCGGCATTGCCACGCTGATCGCGGGCTACAACTACACGGCTGGCCAGTCTGAACTCATCAAAGAGGTGAGAGAGTTACTTTGGGACGTGTGCGGGCTCCATTAAAAAAATTCCCTTCAGTTCCACTCTGAACCCCATGTCTCTGATCTTAAATGGAACACAATATTGTGCCATTTTTCTATCATCCACGTGCATATCTAAAAATCAACAAATCTGCTAATGTATCACCACCCCTGGCAGGACATTTTACCCACTCACTACTCTAGGGAAACTTACCCCCGTACTTTCCTCCAGTCACCTTAAAATTTTGCCCACTGGTGTTAGCCATTTCTGTCCCTTGCTGTCCACTTGATCTATGCCTCTTACCTACTTGTACACCTTTATCAAGTTATCCTCCTTCACTCCAAAGAGAAGCCTCAGCTCACTTAACAATCTTCAGAAGGCATGCCATGCAATCCAGGTAGCATCCTGGTAAATCACCCCTGCACCCTCTCTAAAACTTCTACACTATTTCTATAATGAGGAACCCAGAACTAAACACAAGTCTGATCTAACCAGGGATTTTACTGAGTTACAATGTCACCTCTTGGCTTTCTTAATCACCCTATCAACTTTATCAAGTCCCTCCACACTGTTAAGAATCCTGCCATTAACCCTTCAAATTCAACCTTCCAAGGTGAATCACCTCACACTTTTCCTGGTTGAACTCCATCTGCTACTTCTCAGCCCAGATCTGTATACTGTCAATATCCATAAGATGCAGAAGCAGAATTAGGCCATTCAGCCCATCGAGTCTGCTCTCCATCAAATCATGGCTGATTTATTATCCCTCCCAACCCTATTCTGCTTTCTCTGCCCCCACCCCCGTGCCCGTAACCTTGAACACACTAATCGAAAATCTATCAGCCTCCACCTAAAATATGCCCAATGAATTGGCCTCCACAGCCATCTGTGGTAATGAATTCCACATATTCACCACAAGAAGTTCCTCATTTTTGTTATAAAGGGAAGTCTTTGTATTCTGAGTATGTGCCCTCCACTATAGGAAGCATACTCTCCATGTCTACTCTATCTTGGCCTTTCATTATTCTGTAGGTTTCAATGAGAGTCCCCACTTCATTCTTATAAACTCCAGCGAGTATAGTCCCAGAGCCATCAGACACTCCTCTTACTCCCCTCCAATGTACCTAGGATGGCAAGAGTCTGTGGAGGGCTGTAGACTTTTCTTTCCCGGAATCGTTCTCATAAACCTCTTATGGGACCGCTACAATGTCAGCACGCCCTTTCATAGCTAAGAGACCAAAACCTGCTCTTGGTACTCCACGTCTGGTCTGAGCAATGCCTTATTAAGCCTCAGAATGACATCCTTGCTTTTATATTCTAGTATGTTGGAAATGAATGCCAACATTGCACGTACCTTCCTTGCCAACGACACAACTTGCAAGTTAACTTTTAGGGAGTCCTGCACAAGGACACCCAAGTCACTTTGCACTTCTGTGCCTTTATTCCTTCTACTAAAATGCATGACTGTACATTTCCCTCCACTGTATTCCATCTGCTACTTCTTTACCCTTTCTACTAATCTTTGTGAATTCTTGTCCTGTGGCAGGATTGTAGTGTGCTGGCCTTCGTCCTGGATCACCTTCTGCCCCAGACCCAGAACGTGGGGGACAAGGACACCCCAGCACTGGCCCGCCTCTTCCTGGCCAGCCTGGCGGCAGCAACACAAAGCACAGAGGCTCAGGCCGCGCTAGTCAATGAAGTCAAAGCAGCCCTCAGCAGAGCACTGGCAATGGCAGAGAGCACGGAAAAGCATGCCAGGTAATGAGTGGCTCACATCAAGACGTACAAAAAAGCTGGATGAACTCAGCAGGTTGGGCTGGATCCGTTGAAAGAAGCAGTCAAAGTTTCCGGTCGAGACCCTTCGTCAGGATTAAAGGAGGGGGCAGGGGCCCTATAAAGAAGGTGGGGGGAGGGTGGAAAACCAATCAGAGGAAAGATCAAGGGGTGGGGAAGGGAAAGCAGGGAGGGGACAGGCAGGAGAGGTGAAGAAGGAATCTTAAGGGGAAAGCACAATGGGTAGTAGAAGATGGCAGTCATGAGATGGCAGCTAGAAGAGGAGACAGAGTGAAGGTGGGATGGGAGAGGGAGGGAATTACCGGAAGTTGGAGAATTGGATGTTCATACCAAGGGGCTGGAGACTACCTAGACGGTATATGAGATGTTGTTCCTCCAACCAAAGTTTGTACGTCTTGATTTGACCACAGCATCTGCAATGTACTTTGTGTTTATTAATGAGTGGCTCACGCTATGTCTTATTTTGATTTTTTTTTAACTGAGATGCAGCAGCTTATTCTACTCCTGATGGTATCTCACTGCATTGTAATGCCTTGATCCTGGTGGGGATCGGTTGAAAATCAAATTTATGGTCACATGCTGTGGAAAAACTTAAGGCAGCAGCACCTCAGGCACACAGCATCATATAGCAGCATTCACTAGAAAAGCACAGATTCGTCTTAAATTGTACAAAATTATGCAAAGAAAGACAAAATTATAACCAAAGATTGTCCATCATTGTGCAAAGTGGTCATGATGACAATGAGGCCTCCGTCAGTCAACATTGACCATGGTCCTAGTTGTCTGGATGCGCAAGCCAGGACTCGATGATATGGAGAGCAAGCTGTTACCCATGTAGCAAGCTCCCCCTCTCCATGCATCTGACGGATCCAAAGGAATAGCAGAGACCAATAGTTTGGCACCAGCAGTGTCACAGAAGTTGCCAATCTGTGTTGAACTCAATGTAGGACTACCTTAGGGACTCCAGTCCTGATTTTTTTCCCTCCTTTGAGAAGGTTTACTCCCAAAGCCTTCATGAGTGGGTATAAATGAAAAGCAGGGGAGGCTTGAAATCGGAGTTTTCCTTCTAGATGAGCTGGCAGCCATGGCTGACAAGTTAGTGTAACGTTATTACAGCACAAGTGACCCCGGTTCAATTCACACCACTGTCTGTACGTTCTCCCTGTGACTGCATTGCTTTCCTCTGGCTGTCCACTTTCCTCTCATTTTCCAAAAGACTTGTGGGTTAGTAGGTTAATTGGCCACATGGGTGTAATTGGGCAGCACAGGCTCTTTGGGACAGAGGGCCTATTACCATGCCATATCTAAATGGGGAGTCTTTTGTAATTTGGGAAGTGGACACAAAGGCCACTTTATCTTTGAAACAGAGTGAGAGATTCCCACTAAGAGAGAGTGAGAGGAGATTCCCAATAAGAGAGGGAACAATGTGTGCTGCAGTTGCAATTGGGTCAACAGTAGTTATATTAGAGGTGGGCAGGGCAAACTTGATTTGGACCCTCACCTAAGTGTATAAGCTCAATCTTGACCACTATCTGGAAGGACATTCTACTTTTGCCTGGTGTCTGCGTGGCCTTCCTCTGGGTGTTCCAGTTCCAAGTTCAAATTTGCTGTCATTCAACCATACGAATGAAGACTGCTGAATGAAACGTCGTTCTTTTGGGGTCAAGGTGCAGACCACAGTACATACAGCAAGTATAGTTACGGTCTAGCACGTACAGTGACAAAATAATATTGGCACAAGTCCATGAGTAGCATGGGCTGACGGGTTGACATAAAGTGCAAAGCATATTTATATAAGATCAGTATAATGTTCCTGGCACTATTATAATAAAACAAGCAGTCATATAAATATGTGAAACAGCAGCAATAAACAATGAAACATGACCAGTGCCAAATGAGAGTGTCTGTGTATTGGAGTGGGGCAGGTCGTTCAGACAGGGTGTACTTGTATGTTGGGTGGCAGTAGGGTATTAAATGATCGGGGGGAGAAAGTTATTACCCAGTCCTAGAGTTCTTCTGCCTTCTGTCTGACGATATCCTCTCACATTCAAAGATCTGTAAGGCAATTGATCATGGAGGTGTAATTGGGCGGCACAGGCTCATTAGGTCTTACTGTACTGCATCTCTAAACTTTAATAAATAACATAGCCTCTCACCTGCCTGGGAGGTCAGTAGCTTGACCTTGTTCCACCTCTGGTTCCTTCCTCCAGGTTGCAGGCGGTGATGTGCATCATCAGTACCATCATGGAGTCCTGCCCGTCCACCTCGAGTTTCTACAGCAGCAATGCCGTCAAGACACAACACAACGGCATGAACAACATCATTCGGCTCTTCCTCAAGAAGGGGCTAGTGAATGATCTGGCTCGAGTTCCGCACAGCCTGGACCTGTCAAGGTAACTTCCCGCCCCGTCACAGCAAAAATCAAAGCATGTCCGTACGAGTGAAAGAAAAGCTTCCTTGCAGCATAAGTAGCATTCACAAGAAAAACAATCTTTCACACTAACAAACAAAATTTCTTACTTTAGTTTAATGTAATCAATGTGATCACCGCATTGCTAAAATTCAGATGGAGTTGGAACAATCAAGGCAAGTCAAATGGCCTAATTCTGTTCCAATGTCTTAAGGAATTCAGTGGAGTCAAGTGTGAGGTGTTGCATGTGGGGAGGGTAACCAGTGTAGGGCTTACACAGTGAAGGGTAGGGAATTGGAGAGCGGTAGAACAGAGAAGCTTGGAATACAGATCCATAATTTCTTGAAGGTGGCAACACAGATAGATAGGGTCGTTAAAAAAAAGCTTTTGTCACATTGGCCTTCATAAGGTATGCAGTACAGCACAGGTTAGCCACTGTAACCATCCTGTCACAGAACTCAGTCCTTCTACCTGCCAGGTCTGTACTGGCGAGCTGTTATCCTTCTGCATCAACCCTACATTAATTATACTTTTATTCATTCTGTCCAAGTCTCACCCCCCCCCCCCACCCCCTGCCCAAGATTCTGCCACTCACCAACACACGGGGCAATTTACTGTGATCAAAGAAATTAATTTGTGTTTTAGGGATACTCACACGGGAACAGAGAAGATATACAAACTCCTCGCATGGCACCAGAGGCCAGAGTTTAACCTGAGGCAGCAGCTGTGTCACTTGTTGACCCAATCATGATCCACAGCCACCACTTACCCATGCCAACACTGCTTCAGAATATGTGGATCGAGGATTCACGTGTGCAGTACCCTGTGGACCCACCAATAGATGACCCCTTAGGGCACCACATTGCATAGCGGTTAGCGTGATGCCATTAGAGCTCCAGTGTCAGAGTTCAATTACGACACCACCTGTAAGGAGTTCGTACCCTGTGAACGCATGGGCTTTCTCCTGGTGCTCTAGATGCTTTCCAGAGTACAATGACATACTGGTTAGTGGGTGAATTGGCCATTGTAATTGTGATTAGTCTAGCGTTAAATAGATAGGTTGTTAGGCAGTGTGGCTAGTTGGACCAGAAGGGTCTGTTCCACACTGCATCTTGATCAATTGATCAATAAATAAATAAGAAATAAAGAACCTCGTACTTGATATGGTTACTACACTTTTATTCCACTTTGTGCAAGTATTTGTCCTGTCATCGTGCAGTAGAATGATTTAGCTGAGTGTATTACTTTGTTCTAGCCCCAACATGGCGAACACTGTGAATGCTGCCCTGAAGCCTCTAGAGACACTGTCTCGCATTGTCAACCAGCCAAGCAGTCTCTTCGGCAGCAAGAACGCCTCGAGTAAGAACAAATCAGAGCAGGATACGAACATCACCAGCAGCGACGCTAATGGCAATCAGCCAGAAGCCGGTGAGTGTCCAGTAATGCACCTCAAACTAATTGGTGGCCAGTATGTTATGGTCAGGTGTACTGAGGTGCAGAGAATAGTTCTACATGCCATCAAGACATCATGGTAGCTCTGCTTTCCTCCTGCAGTTCGAAGATGTACTGGTTAGTAGTTCAATTGGTCATTGTAAATTGTCCTGTGATTAGGCTAGGTTTGTTGGGGCAGTGCGGCTCATTGAGCTGGAAGGGACTATTCTGCACAGTAACTAAATAAATACAATTCAGATCATTTCATGTTAAGTTTAAAGTTGAATTTATTGTCTTGAGTACATGTACACGTCTGCACAGACATAATGGACGACTTCCCTGTGTTATTGTTACATGCACAGCACTTAGAAGATAAGTGTAATTTTTATAAGAAAACCGTTAGAACAAAAAAAAACCAAGTCACTTTGGCTATTCTATTAGGTCCCTCCTGTACATATTGAAGTGGTTATTGAATGTACGTTCATGTTCTTCTGCTGCTGTAGTTCAACATATTGTGCATTTCGAGACCACTATTCTGCAGCCACTATTCCAATGTGTGGTTATTTGAGTTACTGTCGCCTTCTGGTCAACTTGAACCAGTCTGGCCATTCTCCTTTGGCCTCTCTCATTGACGAGGTGTGTTCACCCACAGTACTACTGCTCACTGGAATTTTTGTTTTTGTTTTTTGCACCATTCTTTGTAAACTCTGAAGAATGTTGTGTATGAAATTCCCAGAAAGTCAGTAATTTCTGAGATACTCAAATTACCCCATCTGGCATGAACAATCATTCCCCAGTCAAAGTCAATTAGATCACATTTCTTCCCCATTCTGTTGTTTGATCTGAACCTCTTGATTGTGCCTGCATGCTTTTCTGCATTGTGTTGCTGCCAAATGATTGGCTGATCAGATGTTTGTATTAACATACAGGTGTACTGATTAAAGTGGCCGCTGAGTGTAAGTACAATTTGGACAAAGTATTCATAATTTTGCTAAGCTGTATTTAGCACCATTGCCACTCATCTGGCCCTCTGGAGTGATACTTAATTTGATGGACTTCCCCACCGGACTCAGCCCCTACATATCTGGTAACAAAAGGAGCCTTTACTGCAGTACTTCCCCATGAAGCCTTTGCATTGGCTACACTTAGCTTCAGTACATCCCTCTGCCTGTAATCCTACAGTCTGGTATGTGCCAGTCTGTAGCAATCCCTTAAGGATGTCTTGCTGCACTGGAAGTCCCAACAAGTCAGAGTGGAGCAGACTCAGTGAGCCGAATAGTCGGATACTGCTGTATTGTAGTCCAAGTCCAGAGACTGTCTTTCTACGAGTTGACCTTCCAGCTGCATGCAATATTTGTCTCTGCATCTGTCCCTGGCAATAGCCCACAAATCGGAGAGTCATCTGCTATGCAGCTCTCCGGATGAACAGAGACAAGGGTACTTGCATTCTTCTCCAGATGTAAACTTAAATTCGCCGGATCAAGTACTTTATTCTTTCACCAATTTATTTGTTCGAACTCAGCCAGCAAGAAGTTCGGAGCCAAGCATCAGAGAGACAGAATACCTTTCACTCTCTCTTTTGCTCTCTCTCTTGGCTCGTGACGAACTTCTGTTTAACACGCAGGAACGTTACAATTTATAGAACTAGCGAAACAAAGAGCACTTGGAGAAACTGGTATTCTCACCAGGTCTGTTGGAGCTAAACTTACTTACAGTCGGCCCTCCTTATCCGCCAATTCAACCAACTGCGAATCGAGAAAACCCGGAAGTGCTCTTCCAACACTTGTTCGATCGTGTACAGACTTTTTTTTTCTAGTCATTATTCCCTAAATAATGCAGTATAACAAATATTCTACATAGAATTTACATTGTATTAGGTATTATAAGTAATCTAGAAATGATTTAAAGTATATGGGAGGATGCGCATGGGTTATCATGGAATGGGATCTCTTACTAAGTAAGTCGGAACAGGTACATCCGGTATTATTTAGCGTCAGTTAGTCAAATGCTTGTTTTAGTATGTAGTATATCTTTTACATTTCTGTGCATATAAAACACTTAAGAACGTATGTTTCAGTGCCAGGCTCAGGAACAGAAGATCCCGAGTTCGATCCAGTAACAGACCACTTCCAAGTGCGCTCTCCACCCGTGCTGGGTTGATGTGGAGGATCAAAAACTCGAAACCCCAAAACCCAATAATTAAAGCACTGTGTTGCTTAGTAATAATCGTAGCTTTCATCAGGGCACAACCTTTCTCACTTTATCCTTTAAAGCTGTTCTGATCGTTAACTGACTTAGCCTAACCCTTTTCCAATGACCGATGGTGTTTCGCCTCTTTCCGATCGCTGTATTATTTCCACTTTATTTTCAATCGTGATTATTTTCATGAACAGGAACACTGCGGATTCAGAGCTCCGCCGCCGGGTCCTAATGTCCACCGCACTGAGACAGGTTAAATAAGGTCTGGGGTTCTGCTGGGTCCTAAGGTCCACCACATTGAGACAGGATGAATAAGGGACTTGACGTTTATTGGTATCCGCGAGGGATCCTGGAACAAATCCCTCGCGGATAAGGAGAGCCAACTGTACTTAGATAAGAGAGTCCACTAAATCAAAGTTTTAATTACAAATGAATGTTCTGTCCAGTCCTTATCAGTTACTCTCTTTCATTGGACAAAGGAGGGAACTTAGTTCAGTGGCGCGAAACCGTAAGGCATGGTGTGTGCGACCTGTGTGAACCCAGCCCCCATATCATTCTCAAGGGTCAGCTGTGAGTCGTTAATCTAAACAAGCTGAAGGCAGATTCCTCAGCGAAGGACAAACTTTGCACACTATCCAGAACAGAGCACACACACACAAGGTGGTGCTTTTAACCTGTTATTTACAAGAGTCCAAGAATCATTTCTTAAGTCCCCCAATTCCCTTAAAACTTCATCATTCCCTCCTTTTTATCATTACATGATAGCTTTTCAGAACAGATTGTCGGTTCTACAACATTATACAAAACATGGCCAAAGGCACTGTGGAATACAGACAATAATAAGTTAATACAATTAGACTTACGAAGTGCAAGAACAATCCCCAGAGGTCCCGGAATATATTAAAGGGCCAGGGCCATTCCCCTGCCTTACTAGCCAAAATTCCCCAAAATTGTGTAGCTTACTGCTAACATCCCGATTTTTCTGGATCTGTGTTCAGATAGATCAGTATTATTTCAGAATTCGTCAGGAATATAGGTGTACAAGTTCCTCCTTTTTTTGCCAATATAAAGTTTAGGGCCATCTGGTTCTGTAAGACTGGCGAATTGCAGCCATTTCAGTGGATATCTCGGTTACCTGTGTTTGAGTTTCAGTCAGTGCTCCAGCTGTATTGTTGGCCAATTCTTCTAGAGTGGCTGCTCAGTTAATTATTTCTCTAGAAGTTACATAACAGGTGGCATTTACTACTCCGCTGCTGGGCACCTACAGGTATGGCTAGGATGCCTGAGCCCAGTATATGAGGTTCTGTTGGTGGGGGCCTGAGATGCCATCCCTCAAAATACTGACAGCCACAGTCACCTCTGACTGGACTCTCACTCTGGTTGAGCCGGATTACTGACATTGGAATCATAGTTCCACCATGATGCGGAATTTTGGCACAAGCCCAGCAGGCCCCTAGTTCTACCTGTTTGGCATAGGTGTGACAGAGAGACAGAAGGATGTTGACATGGGGGCCCCCAGATGCTGGGGTGCCCTGTCAAAGACTTAAGCACAAACACCACAATCAACCAATACATTTTCCTTTAGTCCAAGGGAGTCCTTCTACTCAGTTCATTCAGTAACACGTTTGCAGTCTGTCAATGTATCCACGGAGATCGCTCCTTCAGTTTCACAGCCATGGGAGTGGTCAGTGATATGGTCCTCCTCACTGAGGTCAGAGTTTCCCTTGATCCCAGTTCTTGATCAGGACAAAATCTCCAGGCTCAGTCGTGGGATAGTCACCTTTGGGCTGGGTTTTATCTTCCCGATAGGAAAGATTTCATCTTCCTGCTGCACCTGTGAATGCAAGCTTTGGAGAGTTTTAGTTAGTTTGCTTAAGTATTTTCCCATCTCCTTCCCCAAGGTATGCATATCTAACTTTGCTGTCAGGGAGAAGCGGCAAACAAGGGTGGGGTCCCTGTGGGGTTCTCATAGGCCTCCTGTAGATAATTTCTGCAGGTGATAACCCTGTCTTACTTGATGGCGTGATTCTGATAAGGAATAGGGCTAAGGGTGAGACCTTCAACCAGGTCAATCCAGTTTCTTGTGTAAGTTTGGCCAACTTATCTTTCGAAGTACCATTGGCTCATTCCACTATGCCAGCTGCTTTCGGATGATGGGTGCAGTGGAACTATTGTTTTATACCAAGTTCTTTACAGACTTCCTTATTTATTTTGGCAACAAAATGTGGCCCATTGTCCAAGCTTATCATTTCTGGAAGTCCATAGTGAGGAATTATTTCTTTTAGCAATATTTTCATAAGGTGGTATTATTAGTTGTAGGAACAGCTTCAATCCATCTGTTAAATACACCTGCTATCACTAAGCCATACTTATCACAATGTATTTAAAATCAAGATGTAAACAAGAAAAAGGACCACCAAGCAAGGGGGTAGTTCTGGAAACACAAGGCATTCCCTTTCCAGCATTCGTGTTTTTTTTCAAGTTAAACTTGCTTTGGCTCATTTTTCAGCTGCCTGCTGGAAGTCAGGGTTCCACCAAGATTGTAATAATGTACTAACCATTCCCTCCTTGCCAAAGTGTGTGCAATTATGTACATAATCTGTCAAAATGATTAAGAACACAGAGGGAACACAGACCTGTCCCGCAGGGGTCACCCGTAAATTGGTCTGAGGTTCAAGGTGGCAACGCATTTGGGACCATAGTTTGCTCTCTCCTTCAGGGGCATCCCCCTGGAAGTTAAATATTTTTCCAAATTTTTCTGGCATACCCGTCCTTAGATTTTGTCTAATAGGAGCTTGCTGGATTCCCGAGGGGACTAAAAGTGTGGGATTCAAGGCTGTCTGTCGAGCTGCTGCATCAGCCCCAGCATTACCCTTAAATATCTCATCAGATTCCCCAGTATGGGCTGCACATTCGATAATAGCCAAAACTCAAGGTAGCTGTAGAGCGGTGAGTAAGTTGTTTACAAGGTAGTCTTACTAATGGGTTGCCAGCGGAAGTCAGGAGTCCCCAAAATTCCGTAGTCAGTGCATAACGGGAGTCTGTTGCTAGGATACAGGCACAAGCAGCTCTGCCTTCTGGGTGGAGACAGCTGTTTCAAAAGGTTTGCTCAGTTACTTCACTGTCCGTCATTATTGCATAGCCAGAACATTGATTACCTGCTGGATCCACAAAAGAGCTTCCATCTCCATAAAACGTTGCCTCAAGCTTGAGGGGGTATTGCGGGAATGGGAGAGTATGTCCTTCTTTCACAGTGATCTGGACGGGCGGCCGACTTCATTGCCTAAAATTGCTCAGAGATGTGGTCTTACCAGATGTCCCGTTTTCACCTCCGACTCCCTCCAGTATCGGAGTTGGCTCGCAGCCAAGTCTTGCCGGTCTCCGTCGGTGCTGGAAGCTTGTTTCATCAGGGTGTAGGCAAGGAACCCTAGGCTCTTCAGCTTGACAAACTCTAACGAAGGTCCTGTCTGTCCCCAAAGGAAATCTGAAGCTTCGGCCAGTAACGCACTGCCCTCATTTCCTTTAACCTCTCCAGTCACCGTGATTGGGAACTTCTGTCCCTCGAAGGGTGTATAATATTGGCTTTACGCCATAGCACATAGCGGGTCATAGCACGGGGTCACATGGGAGTCAACTGCTGGCAGTAGGGGTTCAAACGAAGTGGAGTCCAGATTAGCACTGGGGGGGGGGGGGGGCGGTAACTGGGGAAGCTGTCGGCTGTTCACTAGTCCCTTGTCTGTGCATAGAATCTTGACTTCAAACAGAAGACTTCAAGTCTCTCCCTGCCAGATTGCACTCCAGACTGTTGGTAGCTGTGAATGAAACCTCACACTGGGTCCCCCTGGAATTCCAAATGCAGATAAATGCGCTGCGTGCTTTGGTTCCAATTGTAATCCCCAGATATAGCCCGCTCTTGTCCTTCTTCCCGCTGAACATATTCACCTTTAATATTAGTTCCCTTTGGGGTCAACCAGGATTTGAAAACCGGGTCCCAATAATATGTCAAAGCTTGCAGCATTCAATTTGGATCGTTGGCAGGCTGATCCATATTATTTGTTTTAATCATGTTGGCTAACTTAATTGGTAAGCATTGGAGCAGTAACGCATTAAACCGTGGGGACAGATTCCCGTTCTTAAAGGCTTAGTCTCCTGCAAAAGTGCCGTAGCAGGCTACAAATCGCTCCCGATAGTCTGGTCCCAATTTCCCAGGCTTAGGTTTGCATTCAAGTACTTTAGTGATGTTTACAGGTTGTTGGAGAGCCCTCTCCCAGGCTTGAATAATTTAGTCTGTCTGCTCATTCTTATGGATTCCCGCCTGTAACTCCTGATAGGTTTGGTATCTTAATTCTGCCTTCCTTTTCTGCCCCCATCAGCTGAGAGAATCATGCAGCAGAGACTGAATAAATCTTGCGAGGTCGCATTATACATTTGTATATTGTAAATTATACATGCAGACATACTAAGCAAACTCTGCTGGTTTTTCCTTTCTGTCAGGGGCCCAATTCGTGATCATTATCGTTTCTTGAGGCATCCAGGGTGCATACACTGGAATTACTGAGTGCTGTCCCTCCTCAGCTGCTCAAGGACTGGGCAGCATTCGGGTGGGCAGTTGTCTCTATGGAGCCATGAACTCTGGTGTTTTATTGGATTCTTCCCTCCCTGTCTCAGAATAATCCTCGTTATTCCCTTCCTAGATCTCAGGGTATAGAGAGCCTCCCCTTCCTTGCCACCGCTGTTTTACCTGAGCAGCCACCATATCTTGAGTACTGGGAGGATTGGGGTTCAGGAGCACTGGGTGCACTTAGCCCCTGATAAGGTGGGGGATATGGTGGGTGCAAAATCCTCATCGCGGTCACTGTCCTCAAACAGGGTTGGTATGCCAGACATAGGTTCCAGATCCCATATTGGCCCTGGATCTCACGCACGGCGCTGCCAATCTAAACATTCCTGTCTGTCTATATCTGCCTTTGCCTGTTTTCTTTGTTTCTCTTGTTCTCTTTTTCTTCTCCAATTGCACTCTGCCTTTAATGTTTCCCCAACTCTTGGGGATTTCCTTCTGACATGCATACCTCTACACCCCTTTATCACATGCGTTGTTCCTCCAACTGACCAGTAAAGTATTATTCCATTTAGTATCTGCTTTATCTTTCCATTCATTCAAATCAATAATTTCCACTTTTTTTTACCGTAATTCTTTTTCCAAATTAAATTTACAGCTTGTTCACAAGAGGTTATATCCCAAGTTCCACCCAGGGGCCATACATCGTTTCCCAGTCGCTTAGTTAGTGCAGCACTTAACATCCGAAGATCCTTATCATCAAATTTCAGCCGGCCATATTTTTGCTGCCGAGGTGAGAAATTTACCGGGCTGCCAGTCTCATATCCTTATCATCAAATTTCAGCCGGTCATATCCTGAGGCGTGCGCAACCCTTTACCGAATTCGTTGGGCAGCAGCGACCATTTCTTCCAACCGGGGCTCGTAATCCCGTTCCGAGCATAATGTAAAATAGCCAACGTCACCCGCAGATTTTCATACTTACAAAAACAACTGCTAGCCTTATTCTCTGTTAGTACTTCACAAAAACAACTGCTTACCTTATTCTTCTGGTCTGGGTGGTCCCTCTCTCCCTCTCTGGGTGGTTCCTGTCAAGGTACAAGTTTTGATGGGCGAGGGACAGAATGCCTGACAGGACACAAGGAGTGGCCAGAGATAAAACATCTCAGAGAGCCCAAACACTCGATTCTCACCCCTATGAGAAATGTTCCCTATGTTGGGATCCGAGTCATGGCACCAAATATAAACTTAAATTTGCTGGACCAATAACCACACCACAAACAGTTCTTTACTTTATCCTTTCACCAGTTTATTTGTTCGAACTCAGCCGGCAAGAAGCTCAGAGCTGAGCATCAGAGAGACAGAATACCTCTCTCTTTATAGAACTAGTGAAACAAAGAACACTTACAGAAACTGGTATTCTCACCAGGTCTGTTGGAGCAAAACTTAATTACTTAGATAAGAGAGTCCACTAAATTGAAGTTTTAATTACAAATGAATGTTCTGTCCAATCCTTATCAGTTACTCTCTTTCATTAGGCAAAGGAGGGAACTTAATTCAGTGGTGGAAAACCGTAAGGCATAGTGTGTGCGACCTGTGTGAACCCAGCCCCCATATCATTCTCAAGGGTCAGCTGTGAGTCGTTAATCTAAACAAGCTGAAGGCATCTTCCTCAGTGAAGGACAAACTTTGCACACTATCCAGAACAGAGCACACACAAGGTGGTGCTTAATTTTAACCCATTATTTACAAGAGTCTAAGAATCCCCCCAATTCCCTTAAAACTTCATCACATACCCTCTGAGCAAATCCATGGTTTGCAAAAAGGTGGGCAACAGCCACCCCGAGGGCAGCGTGTGTTGGGGATGTCTCAGAAGGGCTTTTCTCTTTCTCTGCCAGCTGATCAAGATCTTGAAGCTTGGTGTGTCAGCAATGAGATCTTAGCCTTATACTCTACTCACTTTATACTTATGACTCTGACACTGTACAGCTCCAATGCCATATTTAATATATTAATATTTTTTATTTATTCAGAGATATAGCACTGTATGAGCCACACCGCCGAGCCTCCAACAACCCTGATTTTAACCCTAACCCAATTGCGGGATAATTTACAATGACCATTTAACCTACCCACTAAGTCTTTGGACTGTAAGAGGAAACCAAAGCACCCAGGGAAAACCCACACTTTCCTGGGAAGGGCATACAAAAACTCCTTATAAAGGACACTGGGATTCAGTTCCTAACTCGAACACCTGACCTGTAATAGTGTTGTGCTAACCACTATGCTGTAATGTTTTCAGTTTGCTGGCATCATTGCTACCGTTGGTCGAATCAAAGGTGACGAATCGTCATCATCAATTTACCTCAACGCTGAACAACTTCATAAGAAGATAAGATATGGGAGCAGGAGTGAGTTATCTGGCCTGTCGAACCTGCTCTGCCATTCAATAAGATTGTGGCTGATCTAACCATGAGCTCATCTCCAACTACCTGCCTTTTCCCCTTAATTCCCCTACTATTCAAAAATCTGTCCAGCCTTGTCTTAATTATATTTGCTGAGGAAGCCTATTCACAACCTATTGACTCACTTTCAAACTTTCTGCAATTCATGTTCTCAGTATTATTTATTTATTGTATTTGAATAGCTTGTCTTCTTTTGCACATTGGTTGTTTGTCAGTCTTTGTAGTTTTTCGTTAATTCTACTATGTTTCTTTACTCTCCTGTCAATGGTGGCAACAAAATGTATCTCAGGGTAATATATGGTGACACACTCAGTGGCCACTTTATCAGTTGCCTCCTTAACCATTGAAGCATTCTCCCAGATGGTTTTCAGAGAACCACCCCAGGGCTGATTTATCAATAGGGAGCCCTAATTGTATACAGAGGCCTGGTCGTAGTGATAGAGCATGGAAATAGGCCTATCACACAAATGGCACATGCCAACCAAGCTTCTTGCCTAAGCTGCTCCCGTCTGATTCCACAGGTGAGACAGGAGAGACTGAAGTGCACGAAGATCACGCCCCCACTGGAGTAGGCGACAATGATATCATGGACGGGGAGCCCGAAGCGGACACGGTGGTGATCACCGGGCAATCCGAAGTTCTGAACGCCCAGGAGATGCAGGTAAATGAGCACTTGCCACTCTCGTGGAAGTCAGTCCCACACAGGAGAGAGAATTTCTAGAGGGACCCAAGTGGAAAGGGGAAGTTAAACCTGATAAGACCGTACTTGGAGAAGGTGTCGAGGCTTTTCTGCGTTATAAAGAGGCAAAACCAGGGCTGACCAGAATGGGACTATATCATACACAGACTGAGAAGTAACTTGATTAGTGTGTTGTTTTGGAACAGTTGTCTTGAGAAATCTTGTCATTTTGTGGGAGGAGTTGCAGGGAATGCTGATTTTGGGACCCTGATGTGGTCAGTAATAAATCCTGAAGGCATTCGGAAAGTCGTCGTAGTGAAACTTGCCCTTTCATGAGTGGCGAAGCAAATCGCAGAGGAGAGTTTAAGGAGAAACTGGACGACAAGATGAGGAAAGAAGGAATCCCATATCCTAATGGATCCAGAAGACATAGGAGCAGAATTGGGCCATTTGGTCCATCGAGTCTGCTCTGCTATTCCATCATGTCTGATTTTTTTTTTATAATCCCTCTCACCCCCTGCCTTCTCCCCGTATCCTTTGACGTCATTACTCATTAAGAACCTATCAAGCTCTACCTTTAATATACCCAATGACTGGCAATGAGCTCCACGGATTCCCCATCCTCTGGTGAAAGAAATTCTTCCTCATCTCTGTTCTAAATGGACATCCTTCTATTCTGAGGCTTTTCCCTCTGGTAGGAATCATCCTCTCCATGTCCACTTTCTCTCTGGGCATATGGTACAATGGCCCAGTTGCAGTGATATAGCACGGAGGCAGGCCTTTCAGCCCATCTGGTTCAAGTCAACCAAGACTGCCATCTAAGCTAGTCCCATTTGACCCATGTTCCTCTGAACCTTTGCTGTCAGTGATCCTGTGCAGTGTTTAAAGATTACCTTTATTTGTCACATATACATCGATACGTGCAGTGAAATGCGTTGTTTCCATCAAATCAAATCAGCAAGGATTGTGCTGGGGGCAATATCACCACATTTCTGGTGCCAACATAACTTACCCAAACTCACTAACCCTAACCAATTACACCCATGTGACCCATACATCTTTGGAATGTGAGAGAGAAAAGAGGGCACACAGAAGAAACCCACACTGTAAAGTCTGCTAACCACCATGCTAATGTACCTACCTCGGCCACTTCCTGTGGCCCTCTGTGCCAGTAAGGCAACATGCCTGTCCACAATGGGTTGCCTGTCCTGTCTGCCTGTGAGATCAGACTGCACCTGCTCAGCGGAAGGCCAGTTGCAAACACAATGCTTTAGGTGCACTGTCCACTCTTGTGTTCTAGTTTTTTGAGTCTGTGCCCTTCCCACCTCTTCTGACCATAGTTTACCTCAATCAAACACAGAGTGTTGGGAGCTGAACAGGTAGGGCAGCATCTGGGGTTGAAACATCAAGAAATTCTGCAAATGCTAGAAATCCAGAAACACAGACAAAATGCTGCATGTGTAGATCTAGGGTTAACAGTTTGGATGTGGGACCTTGATCAGAACAAAGCGTATCACATTTCTAGGGTGGCGAGGTGGAGATTTGTCCCTACCAAAGGAGGTGTAAGGCGCTCCTTCCCTCCGTTAGTCTGCATGTCACCCTTGGGCCCGATCAGGACCACATGAAGCCACAGGAGCAGGTGGTGGATGGTATTATGAGCAGCTGGTGCAGATCGCAAGTCCTGGTTATGTGACCACTGATGCCAGGCAGACAATCTCTGAAGAGTATTGATAATGTCTGGGGCCACCCATCTGCCCAGAAGAAGGCAATGGCAAACACTTCTGTAGAAAAATTTGCCAAGAGCAATCATGGTCAAGGAAAAGACCGTGATCATCCACGTCTTACAGCATGGCACGTAATGAACAAATCACTTTTCTATGCTGGTGTAATAGTACTTCCAGGCGACGACATCCATCACTGCACACCCTCACCATCCGGAACATGGCTTGTTGATACTGCCATCAGGGAGGAAGTACAGGCACCTGAAGAGAGACACTGAGCCATTTAGAAACATCACCTTCCCCCTTCTGCCATCAGATTTCTGAATCATCCATGAACACTTATCTTTTTATTTATTTATTTTGTAAGGTGTAACAATTTTATGTATTTTCATCATACTACTGCTGCAATACAACAAGTTTCAAGTGGATAGCCAAAGACTTTTGTGAGCTAGGGCCTTTCTCTTTGGCACAAAAGTGAGTGAGAGGCAACTTGATGGAGGTGTACAAGATGTTAAGAGGCATAGATCAACTGGACAATCAAGAGACTTTTCCTCAGGGCATAAATGACTGATATGGGCAAATCTTAGTGATTGGAGGGAAGCATAGGGGAGGGGGTGATGTCAGAGGTAAGCTCTTCACACAGAGTGTGGTGGGTGCTTGGAACACTCTGCCAGGGGTGGTGGTAGAGGCAGACACATTCAGGATATTTAGAAACTCGTAGATAGGTGTACGGATGACAGAAACATAGTGGGTCATGTAGGAGAGAAGGATTAGATTCATCATAGAGAAGGGTATAAGGTCAGCAAGAATTTGTGGGCCAGGACCTGCACTGTGCTTTAACACTCTATTATCCAAATTGGTTATAATCAAATCTGATTCTGAAATTGGTAGGCGATATCTGCACCTCTTCTCCAGAGTTCACCATAATAGTGAGTGTTTAATCAAATTTGGGATATAAAATAGCAACAGAAATCATCATAAAATTGCTAAATTTTTGTCAACGCCTATCTTGGTTTCTTCAGTAAAGGAATGGCATCACGTGACCTCTCTGGCTCAAGACTTCTCACACGAACACCCAGTGACATTGCCGTCTCCTCTTGTTTAAAAAGGCGAGATATTTGAGTTGCTTCACACTCTCTCTCTCTGCTTCCAGGTTGAGAACGAGCTGGAAGATCTCATTGACGAATTGTTGGAGAGGGACGTGGACACTGTGAACAGCACCATCATCGGTAAGATGGATGCGCCGTCCAGCAATGGAGTGCGACCCTGGTACAGTGTGCGCGTGCACACTCCATTTCTCTCTGCAAGAACCCGGGTGCACGGCATACGGGCTTTGGGTTTCTGCAATCTCCTTTTTAGATGTTAGTGGGTGTAAACAGATTCAGGCAGTAGTAAGAACAATCCTGTGGAATTTTAGATAAATAGAAATGTGTTTATTTTATGTTGTGTCTTCATGTGTGCCTGCTCTTATCACATGAATCCTATGGACTTTACCTGGTGGTTTCCTCTGCTGAAAGGCTTCAATTTTCCTTTAGGGCTGAGCCAGCAATGTCTTTCCGAGATTAAAATCTGAGGTTGGAGAGCGTGCAGTGAAAGTAGAGCTGCAGTATCAGGACCTCCTTTACGTGAAGTGGAAGGGAGGTGGAGGAAATGGTCATGTTGCATTTGCCAACAAACCATGAGGAAGGAGGACCCAGTGGTTCAGCCAGCGTCCGGAGTAACAGAAGTTTTACTTTAGCGGTTGTTTAAACATGCAGGGGCTGTCTTTCAGGAGCGGCGTTTGCAATGTGAATGTTCATTGATGAGTGATGTTGCAGGGAGCTGAGCTAGGAGACAGTTACGTTGCTCAGTGCAAGGGCATTGAAGGTGTTGTCATGGGGTTGCTGTCTTTCAGAGCAGCGTTGTTGGAAACCAGAAGGTGCACAGGGTGTGGGGAGCCATGATAGAGAGGGATAAAGCAATACGATAATGTAAGAGTACTGTGTAAAAATCTTAGGCTCATGTATAAAGTTGGGTGCTTAAGGCTTTTACACAGTACTGTATTTGTCAATGTGATGCAAAGAGCACGTTTGTAAACCTGGCAGGAGTGAAGGATGTTGTGAGTGGCAAAGGTGCAGTGTGGGCAGGTAGCAGAGGAAGAGTGCTGGTGGTGAGGGTGCAGACACACTCAGCCCTGAGACACCAGGCAAGGTTGTTTGATTCCAAACAATAAGTTTATTGATCATTACAGAATGTCTCTCTGGTACTTCAAACTCCCATCCCTATCTCTTCCCCTTTTTCCATCCATGATTCCCCTCTCCCTGTCTCCTTCCCATTCTGAGTCCACAATAGAGACCCAGATCAGAATCAGGATTATCATCTCTCACGTATGTAATGAAATTATTTTTTTGTTCAGCATCAGCAGAACATTAAATTACTACAGTAATGTGTCGAAGTCTTGGGCACCCTAGCGCGCGCTCTCTCCCTCTCCCTCTCCCTCTCCCTCTCCCTCTCCCTCTCCCTCTCCCCCTCCCCCTCCCCCTCCCTCTCCCTCTCCCTCTCCCTCTCCCCCTCCCCCTCCCCCTCTGCCTCTCCCCCTCTCTCTCCCCCTCTCTCTCCCCCTCTCTCTCCCCCTCTCCCTCTCCCCCTCTCTCTCTCTCTCTCTCTCTCTCTCTCTCTCTCTCATATATATATATATATATATATATACACACACACGCACACACATACACATATATACACACACACACACACACACACACCCCTAAGGCTTTTGCACAGTACTCTGTTGCTCACTAAGACAGTTAAATAAGTGATTGAAGAGCGTGGTCTAGAAACATTTCATCTGTGATTGTGGGAATGCTGGCTCTGTTTCCCAGAGAGCAGGAATGGGAGTAAATGTTCTCAGGGCAGTCGCATCTACCTAATGTTGACCCCAGGTGTGCCCGTAGTTAGATGTCGATGCGAGATGGTGGTTGATGCGACACTGCGCCTGACTAGCACTGGTAATCGAGAACCCAGAATGTGTCACTGTTGTGTGTTGAAGGGAGATGCAAGCAATTTTTTTTTTGTGTATTTTCCTCCCTTCTCGTCTGCCTGTTCCTCCTCAGTTGCGACGCACCCTCGCAAGAACTTGCTCCCTGTACCTCTGCTCATAGCTCGAAGCTGGCAGCTTGAAAACCAATTCTGTTCCTGATTTGTGGCCCACTTCCCTCGTTCACTTTCACCGTTCCCCCCTCTCCCCCCCCCCACACACACACTCCCTTATTCCCTTCACCCCTCCCTGAACACATCCCCAAATCCCTTTCATATATATGTTCACAGCCACGAACACAGCTGAGCCCCCAACCCAGCCTTCACACCACACAGTTGACATTCACAGTTTGCTTTTGGTGAGTCTCTAGTGCCTGTTCCTCCTTCCGAGTGTTGCGCTTGAAGAAGGCTCTGCGAGGACAGTAGAGAGCAGTGTGGTATGCCAGAAACCAAAGGAAGACCCTTGCTTTGCCTTTCCCGAGCCACCTCGATCCAAAGCGTGAAATTGATTGCCAAGCCACCAGGCATTGAGATTTAAATTGACAGCGCTGGCAAAACAAAGCTGTTTTGCATCGACATCGTGTACTGCTAGCTATCCCGCTCCAGTGTACGTGATGATTATACTTCTCGGTCACAATTGAGCCACTCATCGCCCACGTGCACACTCAAAACCTGAGGATTAGAGCTCCCGAGTGCAAACGTGTGTTTAGGAAGAATCCAAGTGCCCAAAGCCGATGGTGTGTTGTGGAAAAATGTAGAATGCACTGTCGTGGCCTTGCATTCACCTCTTTTGTATTTTATTTTATTTCCTTCCTCCGGCGCTACAGCTTGCAGAAGTACTGAGGATGAGTCCCAGGAGGATGTGTTGATGGATGAGGCTCCCTCAAATCTCAGTCAGGCGCCCACTCTGCAGGCTAACCGAGAAGGTACAAATTAAAAAAAAAACAAACTGTCTTTACTGCTGTGCAGAAGGAGAAACCCTCTATTATCAACCCTGCATCATCATCATTTTTTTAAAAAAAAAGGAAGAGAGTTTTGTGTGTGCGGCATGCTAGAAATGGGCACTGCACAAAGCTTTGGGATCACTGTTTGATCATTACCCTTCCCATTCACACTCGGTAGTACAGCCTCGTCTAATTCTTCCCCTCCCTCCCCATCCCAACCAGTCTAATACCTTCCCCACCCCCCCCGACGACTTCATTCTTCCCCCCCCCCCCCCCCCCGGTAGCTGCTTCATCCATTGTCCCTGTTCTTTTTCTTCTCTCTCTCTTTCTCTTTCTCTCTCACTACATTTGAGCTCCTCTGCAGGGTCTAGTGATACTGATCCAGAGGTTGCTCAGAAGTCAAGAACAAGGCGTAAATCTTGTCACAATAGCCATCTTAGTAGGTGTTCGTAACATTAACCAACTCAGCCCTGCTGTAAGGAGGAGAGAACGAGCAAGGAGGTGAAGAAGAGAGAAAAAAAAGACACAAAAGTTGTGGACATCTTGTACTAAAAACTAATTCACTAGAGAGATCAGTCACATTCCATTGACGAGGTGAACTTTGAAACAGTCGTGACGGTCTGCAGAGAAACTAGAAAAACTATAGAAATAGCTACACAATTACTGAAAATTCGCTGAACGCATCAGTGATTATGTAAAATTATAAGCAAGCATAGGGAAGTTAAACAACAAAAAAAGCAACCATTTTTTACACTCTAATTCAACTCTTCATTCCTCTTCAGCAAGCAAAAGGCAGAAAATTGGCTGCCCTGGGGGCAAGCAAAGTATCTTGCAAATGCCATGTCCTCAACCCCTCAAGCCTCTCATTTCCCTACCTCCCAATCAAGACTCATTGATTCTACCACTCAGCAGCCAGTTAACCCACCAGCCTGCAGCCTTTGGGAACTTCACAGTGGGAACTTCCAAATCCACACACAGACAGGGACCGGAACTGGAGCATCGAGGCAGAGGCCATTCCAGCTGAGTCTCCGTGCTGGTTGATCGTTCCTTCCCTGGCTGGTCTGCACCTTGTTCCAGATGCCAGCATCATGCTTGGCCCCTAATTGTGGTGTTTAATGAAGTACAAACCCAGGCAAAGCTTGACTTGGAGAAAAAGTCAGCTTTATTTGTCACATGTATATCGAAACATACAGTGGAATGTGTCATTTGCATCGACGACCATCACAGTCAGAGGATGTGCTGGGCGCAGCCTCCAGGTTTTGCCACCATTCGTGCCGGCATAGCATGCTCACAACTTCGTAACTCTAACTCGACCGTCTTTGGAGTGTGGGAGGATACCAGAGCACCTGGAGGAAACTCATACGCGGTCACAGAGAGAACATACAAACTCCTCACAGACAGTGGTGGTAATTGAACCCCAGACACTAAACATTACACTAACCGCTACACTACCGTCCAGGTACATGACCTGGATTTCCCCCTGACAAGGCACTCAGACACTTGACCTGGCAAAGCACTACACTTATCATGACAGTGTTGGTTGAAAAGGCCAGCACACTCCTATCACGGAGCTAAATTCTCCCTCTCCACACCCGTAGACATCCAGTCTTAAGGCCTGCCATGAGAACAATTGGAAAAGGTGGAAAGTTAGCTTTATTTGTCACATATGCTGTACAACAAAGCATCAAAACATAGTGTAATGAGGCTTTTGTGTCAACAACCAACGCAGTCTGAAGATATACTGGAGGTAGCCCACAAACATCTCCATTGAAGCACCCAGAACAAATCCACATGATGATGAGGAGACCATACAGGCACCGGTAAGAATTGAACCCTGATCCTCCACTGATGCTGTCAGACATTATGCTAACCGCTATGTTGCCGTGCCAGTTGAGATGTGAAATCTACAACAGATCCAGCATCTCAAGATCCACAAGGGTCATAGCAATGGAGTCTGTAATCTTGCAGCTGATGGATCATTCACTCTACTGGGACCTCCAACCAATAGAACCACCCCTGGCTTTAATGAAAGGTGTAGAAATGCATGCCGGGTGTGCCTGCAGACAAATTTGCAAATTAGGCAGTGCACACGCTAAGCGCCAACCATCAGCAGATCAGTCCAGAGCCATTCCTGACCGTTATCCCGCATGAGAGGCTGCCATCAGTGCACTGATCCTCAATGTTGGCAGGCAGGGAAGACACTACTGAAGCCAGGATCCCTCGCCACCTCGGCTGCAAAGAGCGGGAGTGTCAATGGTCAGTGCCTGTTTCTGCTGTCTCTGCATTTGATCCCGCAGCTCCAGAAAACCACTCCAGCCCTACCCTGACAAGAGTCACGTCTAGCCTAAGGATGCCAGGGCACATTGGTGGCCAAAGCCCCCTGTGCAAAGACGATTCATGACCTGTAACTCTCAAACTACAAGGCTGGTGGTACCAGGATTAATGCCTTCAAACCAAATTGATTAAACAGCAGAGAGAAAATACATAAGGGAAGAATAGATTATGGTAACAGGTTTGGTGGTTTGCTGTCCAGAGAGACAGCATGGACTCTGGGCCATTCATGACATTGTGCCTCAATGTTTCCTCAGATCTGATCTGTGATATGGGTACAGACAGTGTCCTGGACCCAGATGTCCTCAGGACCTTTTAGAACAACCAAATTAATATCAGCTAATGACTTGCAAAGCATTGAGACAATTTTGCAACTTTTCAGAATGGACAACATGCACACAAAATGCTGGAGGAATTTAGCAGGGTTGGCAGCATCCCTGGAGAAGCATAAGCTGTCAGCGTTTTGGTTCGAGAGCCTTCATCAGGACATGGATTGGTTAGTTCCATGCATTGTGTGGTGACATCTCAACAGGGCTAATCATGATGGAGGAAAGGCCTCCATCAGCTCTCCTCTGTCTCATGGCCACTCAGCCCCAAGTCTGTTCAGTGGCTGTAAATTGCAAGTTACCTGGATGCAATGCTGTGGCCACATAGGGTAAATGCTGGTGGTGAAAGTTTCATCTCCTACCCTGAGGACTTCCAGAAGTCAGAAGCAATTTGGGACAAAGCATTACAAGCAGTGGGGCAACTGGCCAACAATCTCAAACAGCCATTGCCACCCATGAAGAAGCTTGCCATTGAAAATGAATGCATCGTGCAGGTGGTAGTCCCATTTCCTTTGAATTCAAATTTATCACATGCACGTCGAAACGTACAGTGAAATATGCAGTTTGTGTCAACAACCAGCACACTGAAGAATGTACTGGGGGTTGCCTGCAGTAGTTGCTATACACTGTCATTTTTCCAGATGTTCACCTTGGACTTCAGTATCTGTCGGAGGCATCGCCGAGAAACGAAATCAGCAACGACTTTCGAACTGGAGGCGGATGTGGACTGGCATTCTAGTGCAGCAGCAGGTGACCCTGTAGCCAAAGCTTCACCTGCCCTGCATGTTCAGTGCTGAAGGACCCCAGGGCAAAGAGCCATTGTCCTCGTTCGACAGACAGCAAGACAGCATTACCTCAAGATTCTGCAAATGCTCAAAATCCAGAGCAACACACACAAAGCATCAGTGTTCATTTGCTTCATTTCTTTTTTCCATGAGATCTATGTGGAAAGTTGTTGTTGCATGTATCTAGATAAGTTCTTCCCCTCCAATGCTTTGAGCTATTTGACTGCACATTAAAGATCTTAACTCTGGCCAAGTCGGTTCTTTGCAACTAATCCTCTGTGAGGTCTGGTTGTCTGGCATCCGCTCACAGCCGTTCTCCTTTCACACAGATTCCATGAACATCCTGGACCCTGATGATGAGGAGCACACACAGGAGGAGGACAGCAGTGGGAGCAACGAAGATGATGACGACAGCCAGGATGAGGATGAGGAAGAGGAGGAAGACGAAGATGACCAGGTGAGGAAGTGTCTCAGAGTGCCCCCCACCTGTATGTTTGTTTATCGCCTCCTTCGAGGTCCATCTCTCTACCCCCCCTAGGTGAGTCTGGTGTTTACTACTCCTCCAAAATTGTCCTTGGAGGTATAGTCCTTTAGGTGGTAACTCCCAGCATCCCATGGGTTAGGTCACTGTAAGATTGGGAGGGGAAGTTGGAGGCACTCAAGGTCTAAACCCCCCCCCCAATCCACTCCAGGACGACTGATTGCAGGTTTTGGGTGGTTCTGTTGGAATAGTCCAGGTGAGTAACTGCAGGACGTTTCTCCTTCTCCTCCCGGCCTGCACTCCTTAGGACGTTGAAGCAGAATTAGGCCATTCGGCCCCTTATGCCTCCTGCACAATTTGATCTGTAGAAAATTTATTTTCTCTCTCAACCCCATTCTCCTGCCTTCTCCCCATAAATTTTGACGCCCTTACTAATCAGGAACCTATCAACCTCCACTTTAAATACTTCCAATGACTTTCGTTATACAGCCATCTGTTGCATTGAATTCCCCAAATTCCTCATCATCTGTTTTATAAAGAGACATCATTCTGTTTTGGTACTGTGCATTCTGGTCCTTGACTCTATAGGAAACAGCCTGTCCACGTCCACTCTATCTTGGGCCTTCAGTAGTCAGTAGATTTAAATAAGTTACCCCCTGCCCTATTCTTCTAATCTCCTACAAATACAAAGCCCAGAGCCTCCAAATGCTCCTCGTACGTTAATAGGGTCATTCGCATGATCTTTTTCTGGGCCCTCTATTGCCAGCACATCCCTTCTTAGATAAGGGCCCCAAACCTTAGCATTACTCCTGAGTTTTCTCTCCAAGGGAAAGAGAGGTACATACCCCAGATGTTGCAAATACGTCAACCAGAATTTTGCTCTGGTCCAACCATTAACATCACTGTCTTTCAGTCTCTTATATGATTGGTTTGCTGTCTTTTTTAAAGATGGTCTTATTATGTGTTGCTGCTGATATTAATGACCTATCTATGTAGATCCTCCTCAGGTTCTGACAGTGTTCCATTCCTGTGAACTGTTTGCGACCCAAACAGTTTGCGAATAGGAAAAGTAGCCACAGACAGAGTTCCCATGCGCAGGCCCTGAAAGCCATCCCACCAGTTTCCAACACTAGTTTATGGAAGAATGTGGGTTGGGAGTTCATAATCTGGGAAGGATCAATGTGTGTTTCTCTGCTTATTGTCACTCCAGTTCTGATCACCTCCAGTAACTGTCCCAGTGCGGGGTTTCGTCCCCCAAACATCGGCAATTTGTTTCTTCCCACATCTGCACCAGATTCCAGTCTCTTGTAATGCATGATGTCCTTAACCACATCTGAGATGCCATTGCTAATCACGTGCATCTTTGTTTTCTGTGCTTCAAGTTCATATGCCTCCAATTGGCTTGGCTCTTGAAAGTAGCTTCACAGTTAGAGCAGGTTCGGTCACAGCTTTGAAGAGATATTTGGGCAGAGACACAGATAGAAAAGTTTTCTCTGGGTGCTCTGATTTCCTCTAAATATCCAAACAGGTACAAAATAACGTTCAGGCAGCAACTTTTCATCTTTTCCAAATGACCTCGTGCAGGCCATAGGACTCAGAAGGTGGCCTCGGGTGTGGAGAGAGTACTTAGCTCCATGTTGAGTGTGTGGCTGCCCTTCCTACCAACACCATCATGATTGATGAAAGACTTTGCAAAAGTCAAGTGTCTCGATGCCTGTCAGGGTGAAATATAGATCATGTACTGGTACAGTAGCATAGTAATCAGTGTAACACTTAATAGCATCAGTGATTGGGATTCATTTCCCACTACTGTCTGTCTGCAGAGTTTGTATGTACTCCCCATGACTGCATGGGTTTCCTCCCACATTTCAAAGACACATGGGTTAGGGTTAGTAACTTGTGGGCATACTATGCTGCAGCCAGAAGCGGGCAACATGTGCAAGCTGGCCCCAGCACATCCTTGGGTGGCGTCATTGACACAAGGTGGCACATTTCACTGTATGTTTCGATGTACATATGAGGAATAAAGCTAATCTTTAATCTTTAACATCAAAACTCTGATGGTTGATGAGTGGGGTCTGAATCAATATTGTACTATATTGTAACAGTCCAACTTCTGTTAGTTGACATCTTCGTTTTGCTTGGTGTGTTTCATTGAGGTGTCTCTGCAGAAGCGGATGCTGGTAGGTTCTTGATTAATAAGGGTGTCAAAAGTTATGAAGGGGAAGGCAGGAGAATGGGGTTGAGAAGGAAAATGAATCAGCAGAGAAAATAAATGGCAGAGGAGACTCATTTCTCTGAATTGCCTAATTGTGTTCCTATGTCTTTACACTCTTCTGCTCGAACAGGAGGTGAATCAGCTATCTTTCACTGTTAAGCCTCAGCTGTTGGAAGTCTGAAAATTGTAGGATAATTCAGCAAGAAAGGCAGCATCTAAAAAGAAAAATGGCCAATGTGTGTCTTCTTTGCTTACCTCAGGTTGAACAATTTCCAAAGACTTTCTCTTTTGAAAGTCATACTGAATTTTCATTATTCTTGCATTCCAAGTGTTTTTCTATTTTTTTAATATAGTGGCTGGGATTTCCTAATCCCATCTACAATTAATTTGACTTGTTCACAGTTCCCTGGACACCTTACACTTCCCTTCTAACTTCAGGTATGATGCCAACTTTGGCATGTGTGATCGTGTCTTTATCATCATTGTCGCAAATGCATGCTGTATTCTAATTACTTCAGGCAGCGCTGAACCAGAGCTTTTATCCTTTGTGGACTTTGCCAGCTTTATTTTGAATGCTAATTTTATTATCATTTCTAATGCCAGCTTCCAATGTTCCACTTCATAAGATGTAGAAGCAGAATTAAGCCACTCAGCCCATCAAGTCTGCTCCATTATTCCATCATGGCTGATTTATTATCCCTCTGAACTGCTTTTTCCCCCATAACCATTTTTGCCCCGACTCACCAAGAACCTATCAACCTCCACTTTAAGTATATTCAATGACTTGGCCTCAGCAACCATCTGTGGCTATGAATTCCACAGTTTCACCACTCTCTAGCTGAAGAATGTGTAATAAATGATTGTGCCTAATTTCTGAGGCTGTTCCCTCTGATCCTAGACATCCCCACTATTTAAAGGAAACATCCTCTTCCTGTCGACTATATCTAGGCCTTTCAATATTCCATAGACTTCAGTGAGACTCCCCTTCTAAATTCTGTCAAGTACAGGCCCAGTGCTATCAAACACTCCTCATAGGATAACATTGTCATTCCCGGAGTCATTCTCGTAAATCTCTGCTAAACCCTTTACAATGTACATCTTTTCTGAGAAAAGGGGCCAAAAGCTGCTCACAATACTCCCAAGTACATCCAAGCTTTTGTATTCTAGTCCTCTGAAGATGAATGCTATCATTGCATTCTCCTTCCTTACCAGCGACTCAACCTGCAAGTTATCCTTTCGAGAATCCCACATGGCAATTCCCACGATTAAAAACTGAAGCTGACCAATCAATTTTTTCCCCCAGACCTTTTGTGATATGTTTTTTCCATTCCACATTTATGTGCTGTAGTTTTATAGTGCTGGATATAAATTCAATATCCTCATTGTATCTGTAGACTTATCAGTGTGTCACAGTTAAGTGAGCCGTCATAGGCCCTTTGGCCCATCACCTCTGTACTTGCCATCAAACACCCATTACTCTAATTCAACATTTATCCCATTTTTAAATTCTTCCTCCATTCCAATCAGCTGCCCTGCAGGTTCTGCCTCTCACCAGGAACTACTTACAGAGACAAGCTAACCAACTAGCCTGCATGTCTTTGCCATGTGTAGCGGGGGAGGTGTGGGGAGATCATATGCTGTTGCGTGTAAGCTCCGCTCACAGACAGTGCCTGAGGTCAGGATTGAACCTGGCTCTCTGGTGTTGTAAGGCTACTAGTTGTAGCATTCTGCAATTCTTCTATTCCCTTTTTCATTCTCCTGGTCTTGCTCTCATTTGTCCACGCTTTGAGAGTAGGTGCGTATTTCCTTGTCTGGTGGCTTTGTAGTCAAGTTTGCAGATGATACAAGGATAGGTGAAGGCGCAGGTGATGTTGAGGAAGCAGGGAGTCTGCAGAAGGACTTGGATTAGGACAGTAGTTAAAGAGGTGACACATGGAATACAGTGTAGGGAATGCACATGCACATTTGTAGAAGGAATAAAGATGTAGGTTATTTTCTAAACAGGGAGAAAATTCAGAAATCAGAGGGAGTCCTCATGCAGGGTTCCCGAAAAGTTAACTTGCAGGATGAGTCAGTGTAGGGAAGGCAAATGCAATGGTAGCGTTTATTTCAAGAGGACTAGAATATAAGAGCAAGTATGCATTGCTGACACTTTATAAGTTTTGGATTAGACTGCATTTGGAATACTGTGAGCAGTGTTTGGCCCCTTATCTAGGAAAAGATGTGCTGGCATTGGAGAGGAGGTTGACAGGTTTCATTCCAGGAATAAATGAGTCAACTAAGAGGAGCATTTGATGGCTCTTGGCCTTTCCTCACTGGAGTTTACAAGTGTGAGGAGGAATCTCATTGAAACCTATCGAACATTGAAAGACCCAGAAGTGGATGTGGAGAGGATGTTTCCTATAGTGAGGAATCAAGGACTAGAGGGCACGGCTTCAGAATAGAGGGTCATCCATTTAGAACAGAGATTAGGAATTTCTTTAGCCAGAGGGTGATGAATCTGTGAAATTCATTGCCACAGACAGTTCTGGAGGCCAAGTCATCGGTTATATTTAAAGTGGAGATTGATAGGCTCTTGATTAATTAGGATGTCAAAGGGATAATAAATGAATCATGATGGAATGGCAGAGCAGGCTTAATGGGCTGAATGGTCTAATGCTGTTTCTATGTTGTGGTCTAACATAGGAAGGATTCTGGCATTGCTGTGCAAAGACCTACACCACACTCACAGCATCAGCTTGAGCAGGAGCCAAGACTCCTGCCAGAGTTATTCAGGCCGTTTGGCATATTTTTTTAAATTGCAGGACGATGAGGAAGGGGAGGAGGAGGAGGGTGACGAGGACGATGAGGATGAAGAGGGTTCCGAAATGGAGCTGGATGAAGACTACCCAGACATTGACGAGTCGCTCGTCCGCTTTGATCGTGAGGACGACCTAATCATCGAGTTTGACAACATGTTCTCTACGGCAGGTAAGATGCTACCTTCAGCAATGGCAGGAGGCTCCAAAAATCTGTACAGCAATGTAAATACATGCGGTCTATGGACCAATCCAGAGAAAAGCCTGCTGTTGTGCTAATGAGGACTGGATCCCTAATCTGGGACTGAGGGATGGTTCTGCCTGAAATGTTAACCTTGACATGCCTTCTCTAAATTTTAGCTTTGCTTTGATACTGGAATAACCCCTTTCACTTTCCCATTACTTAACTCTGGGTGAAATGTACAAGCTTGTTGTAGTGGTTGTTTTGAATCCATTGCAACCAGATTCCAAGCTGCTGTTAGCAAGATATTCCAGGTCCTGGCATTAAGTGTTAATTGTAGGGGTGGGGGGGGGGGGGGCTGCTGTTGAGCTGAATGTGCCAAAGATAGAAGATCACAAGTCTCCTCCACTTTGTACCTTAAGTTACAGTCTGCAGTTGAATCCCACTGTCTTAGAGGATCTGAACTGGCCATGGGCCACTCCTATCGACTAAAAGAGTCTTTCGTTACTCTGGAAATTGGAATCAGTACTAACAAGGAATTGATTTCCATGGGATGTAAAGAGAAGAGCTTTAGTGGAAGGAGAAGTTGCATAAAATAGTTCAAACTTAGCCCAACTCTCAGTGAAAACTTGTGTGAAAATTCTTGTCTAGCTGGACTTTGGTCTGTGGAGGTTTGGTCAATTCCCAAGGCTTCCCCAGAAGCATTTCCTCTGCCAGTTCATTGACTTGCCCCACTGTCTTACACATTGCAAGGTGATAAAATGGAAGAGTCCCCGCTGTGTAAAACTGCTTTCAAATGTGTCTCTGTCTCAGACAGAGTAAACGCCCCCACTCACGAGCTGTCGCAGTACAAAGAGTGGGTGATTTCAATCACAGTAGCCTGGGCATCCTCAGCACACAAGAACTGTGCTTTGCTGGGCTTGTATGAGGCTGGTTGTCGAGTGCAGGTAGATATTGAGGTGCAAGGGCCACATCAGGGTAGACTTGGGAGGACCAGCGTCTATCTTGTCATACTAGTGGAATTGAAGCTGCCCTTGAGCCTGATGGTGTGTACTTTCAGGCTTTTGTATTTTCTGCCTGATGGGAAGGGGAGAAGAAAGAACATCTGGGGGTCTTTGATTATGTTGGCTGTTTTACTGCGGCAGTGGGAAAAATGGACAAGAGTCCTTGGAAGGGAGGCTGGTTTCCGTGATGTGCTGATCTGTGTCCACAACTCTCCATGGATTCTTAAAGTCATTGACAGAGCAGTTCCCCTACCAAGCCGTGATGCATCTGGATTGTATGCTTTTTAGGCTTCTTCATTAAAAATTGGTGAGGGTCATTAGGAATGTGCCTCTTTTTTTCAGTCTGCTGAGGAAATAGAGGCACTGGTATGTTTTCATGACTGGCATCTGTGTGGTTGGACCGTGCAAACTGTATACTTAAAGAGCAGGACTCCTTTCAGAGGACTGTTTAAAATTATTGCTGCTTTCACCCTGCACCCCTTGAAGAGGTTTTATCTATTAAGTAGATAGATGGCTAGAGCTAAGAATTAGACATCTCAGATGCAGTCTGGTCGAATTAGAAACAGGCTAGAGTTGGTTTCAAACCCAATTGAGCAAAAATACCGTTGTGAGCTTGTTCAGTTGGAACTTGGGCAGAAGTAAAAACCCTCGGCTGAATGAACTAATTTCCAATCCTTTTAAAGAGCAAGGTGATAAACTGAAACAATACCAGCTGTGTACAATTGGTTTCTGCCTCTCAGAGTGTAACATCCCCACTCATGAGCTGTCACAATACTTCCACAAAGAGTGGGCATCCTGAGCAGACAAAAACTGTGCTGAGAAATTAAAATGTCGTCTGAGGCAAGTAGAAAGAGAGGCTGGCTTCAGTTTCTGGGCTGTTATAAGGCATTGGTTGTCATGTCTGTGCTATAGGTAAGATAATGAGGCGTCACCTGCCAGACTCTGAACTGGCAGAGGAAATGCTTTTGGGAAAGCCAATACTGATTGGAAATGTTAATTTCAGATTCAGTTTATTGTCATTTAGAAGCCACAAATGCAGTGCAGTTAAAAAATGAGACAACGTTCTCCGGAATGATATCACAAAAAAGCACATGACAAAACAGACCACACAAGAAAAATCACATTTATTATGATTGTCAGTGCAGCTGAAGCGACCTGCAAGATAAATTAGTTAAAAGTTGTCACATGTACTGAGTTACAGTGTAGAAAATAGTTTTGCATGCCATCCATACAGATCATTTCATCACATCAGTGCATTGATATAGTACAAGGGAAATGCAGAATAAAGTGTCAGAGAGAGGGTGGGCTGACAATAAGGTGCAAGGATGTGACGAAGTAGATTATAAAGTCGAGTTCTGGCAAACCACTCAACCACAGGATAGAAGCTGTCCTTGAGCCTGGAGATTTGTAGGGGCAGGAAGGAGAATGTCCAGGGTTGGTGGGGTCTTTGATCAGCTCCAATGTCCCGTGGCCCTCCATCCATGATCTTTCTTTAAGCACCTCCAAAGAGTTGGCATCCACTGCTCCTTGAAAGGCTATGTTTATACTGTTAAAGGATGTATTCCTTCCTGTTATACTGTAGGTATTCAGGGGAGCAGTGAAGGTCCTGGTGACATTCAGGGCTTCCTTTATCATGCCAGTAGCTTCCTCTGAGTTTTCCCTACTATCAGTCATGCAAATCCTGGGTGGAGAATCAGGTATACTGTCAAACTCAGATGTAGAAGGATTCTTCATTGCTGTTTGCATAACAGTTTTGTTTTACCAGTCAGGGTTGTTAGCCCTGAGCTGAACCCTTGAACCTAGAGGACCAGTGATCCACTTTTAATCTGGCCTCTATCCTTTGACCTGTTTGGCATGGGTGATCCCACCAAGAGCCAAAGCAAAAAGCCCTAACTCCAGCCAACGTAGCTCTCTGGGCTGTTGAGGCATGAAAGCCTCAAACCACAACAAGGCTGTTGTTCTCTTAGAGGAAAGGATATATGTCATGATGTTCTCACTGGTTGGAGGACATAATTTCAGGATAAGGGGGTTGTTTGCAGTGTATTTATTTAGAATTTACTTCTTATGTGGGTGAGTGAATCTTCTGAAGGCTATGGAGACTGGGACTTCGGAGGTGCTTAAAGAAAGATTGGGGGTAAAGGGCTGTGGGACGTTGGTGCCGAGGAAGATTTGAGGCCTGATCAGCTATGATCATATTGAATTGTGTTGGTATTTGTCACGTGCATATTGCTCTTGGATAAGCATATGGATGATTGAAAATGTGGGGCTTATGAAGGAAGGGTTAGATTGATTTTAGAGTAGATACTCGCATGGGTAAAGCAGTAGCTAATTGGCATCAGGCAAAGAGTGGGAATAAAGGGAGACTTTTCTGGTTGGCTACCAGTGACTAGTGGTGTTCTACAGGGGTCTGTGTCAGGATTGATTCTTTTTACATTCTGTTAATGATTTGGATGATGGAATTGATGACTTTGATGAAAAGCTTGCAGACGATATGAAGATAAGTAGAGCAGGTAATTTTGAGGCATTAGAGGCACTACAGAAAGGTTTGGAGTAGGAGAATGGGCACAGAAATGACAAATGGAGTACCGTGTTGGTAAGTGTACAGTCATGCATTTTGGTAGAAGGAATGAAAGGGTTGGCTATTTTCTAAATGAAGAGAAAATAGAAAAAAACTGAGGTGCAAAGGGGCTTGTGAGTCCTTGTGTAGGATTCTCTGAAGGTTAATTTGCAGATTGAATCTGGTGAGGAAGGCAAATGCAATATAAAAGCAAGGATGTAAAGGTGAAACTTCATAAAGCACTGGTGAAGCCTCATTTGGAGTAATATGAGCAGTTTTGTGCTCCTTGTGTGCTGAAACTAGAGAGGGTTCAAAGGAGATTCACGAAAGTGATTCCAGGATTGAATGACGTGTTATATGAAGAATGTTTGATAGCTCAGGGCCTGTATTCACTAGAGTTCAGAAGAATGAGGGGGGTGACCTCATTGAAACCTATTGAATGGTAAAAGGCCTTGACAGAGTGGATGTGGAGAGGATATTTCCTATGGTGGAAGAGTCTAAGACCAGAGGAGACAGCCTCAGAATAGAGGAGCGTCATTTTAGAACTAAGATGAAGAAGAATTTCTTTAGCCAGAGAGTGCTGAACCTGTGGAATTCTTTGCCACATGCAGTTGTGAATGCCAGGCCTTTATGTATATTTAAGACAGAGTTTGATAGATTCTTGATTGGTCAGACCTGAAAGAATATGGGGAGAAGGCAGGAGAGTGGGGCTGAGAAGAAAATTGGATTAGCCATGATGAAATGGTGGAGCAGGCAGGATGGGCTAAGTGGCTTAATTCTGTTCTTATATCCTATGGTGTTAAAAGGTCAGCACATCATCGTGGGCCAAAGGGCCTTTTACTGTGTTATATTCTGTACCAAGACAGTGAAGTGCTTTGTTTTGCCACAGATCGTGCCATACACAAATACATTGTGATCCTAACAAGAACGTGCTATGGTGGTTGACAAAGTAAGGAAGATGGGCAGTCAATGTGGTGAAGAGAGTTCGGGGGTATTAGCAGTTACTAATTGTTGGAAGCTGGAATTGTGGAGAATTTATCCAGAGAGTGAGCTTGGAGCTTGCTACTGCAGTGGCATGGGCTTGAGGGGAATTGATACACAAGGGAAAGTTCTAGCTATGAGGTGAGAGTTGGCAGTAGCTGGTGTGCGGGCAGCATGTCAGGGTGTGCCTTGTGCTTTCCCACTAGCAACGGAAGGATGGTTACTAATTCTTAGGGAAGGGAGGTTTCTGGAATCAAGCATTGGGGGGGAGTGAGTTCTGCAGGTTGATGACAGCTCCGTCTCTGGCTCAGAATCTGATAAGCCTCTAACCAAGAACAAGACGACTAAACACATGCCGTTTGTTTCTTTCACTGTCAGCTGGTCCCCTTTGCCGAGACAGTCTGTTTGGGGGCTTTGGTGCAGCTGCCAGCCGTACATTTCACCTCCCTGTGGCAATGCACAATGAGAATAATGGCAATGACAAACATGGTAGGACTCCAACTGCGCCTTCTATTCTGCTCATGCCAGCTCTCGAAGTAAACTGGCCCCATGGGGTCAGCAGAGCATCTGGGTTCTGCGCAGTGTTTCTAAAAGACCAGCGACTCTTCCCTCCCCAGGTGGGGGTCGTGAGTGAGGCAGATCAACTCACTGAATATCCTCTCTGGTCACGATGAGGCCACCCTCAAGTTGGAGGAGCAGCACCTCATATTCTGTCTGTAACCTTCAACCTCATTGCATGAACATAAATTTCTAGTAATTTCTTCCCACTCCCCCTTCTGGTCCTCCTTTCAACCTCCTCTTCTTCTCACTTGCCCATCGCATTCCTCTGGTTCCCCTCCTTCCCTTTCTCCTATGGTCCACTCTTCTCTCTGATCAGATTCCTTCTTTACCCCTTCACCTTTCCCACCCATCACCTGACAGCTTCCCAATTCATCCTTCTTCCCCCTCACCTGCCTTCACCTATCACCTGCTGGCTATCCTCTCCTTCCTCTCCCTCCTCCCCCCCCCCCCTTCCTTTCCAGTCCTGAAGAAGGCTCTCGGCCCAAAACATTGACTCTATTCCTCTCTAGATACTGCCTGACTTGCTAAGTTCCTCCAGTGTTTTGTATGTGTAAACTGAGCTCCAGTTAATGCCCAGCACCTCCCTGAAGCATCAGCCTTTGATCCCACCCCTCTCACTGACCTTAACAGAAGCACTTGATTTAGTCTTGCCTTTCTTACTGGAAAAGTGATGAACATTTAATCTGCCCACCTTGCCTCCAAACTGAAACTGGTGGGGCAATGATTACTTCATCAACGTTTGATGCTGTCACTATTTGCAATAAGGATGGATTCCAATTCACTCTGCTTGATAGATCTGTTTTGTCCTCCTGAAATCCACTGCACAGCCTTGAAGCAAGAGGTTTGTACAGTGAAATTGCCCCTCTCCAGCCTTGGATGAGGGAGGGGTTAGGATGCTACAGGACTTTCTTGGTTACCTGCCTTGATTGCCTGGGGGTTACCCAGAGGTTGTACTCCTCTGCTCTGGTCCAGTGAATCAGGCTCATTAGTTCAGATTTCCCCAAGGTAACTGGAAGATAAAGAGTGTAAAGCACAGAATAATACAGCACAGGAAGAACCATTTCAATCCCTTCCCACTACAACATGTCTCTATCCCTGCATTCTCTGCATACTAGAGCTCTCGTACTTATCTCCATTGTTAACCAATCCTGAAGAAGGCCCCCAGCCCAAAACATGGACTCTTTATTCCTCTCTGGACACTGCCTGGCCTGCTGAGTTCCTCCAGCATTTTGTGTATTACCCCCTGCTCTCTGTGTGAAAATAAAACAAGCCCTGCACACTTCCTTCACAACTTCAATGCATGCCCTCTGGTAAACACACTGACACAACTGGATTGAAAGGAAGATTCTCCCTCTAGACTGGCAGTTTATATGTCACACCACATGTACAGAGTTCACAAGTGCATGGTTCCCTGAAAGCGGAGACACAGGCAGAGTGATGAAGGAGGTGTTTGATACACTGGACCGGGCAATGAGTACGGTCTTGGGAAGTTATGTTGCAGTTAGATAAGACACTGGTGAGGTCACACTTGGAATTTTTTGTACAGATTTGGTTGCCCTGTTTTAGGAAAGATGTTATTAAACTGGCATGGTGGAGATAAGTCTCTACCAAAGGAGATGCAAGGCACTTCTTTCCTCCACTAGCCTGCAGGTCACCCCCAGGCAAGGTGTAGCACCTACTTAGCCTCCCTCCCTGATCAGGGTCATGTAAAACCATGGAAGGCAGGTAGTGGATGATTGTATGAGCACCCATTGTATATCTCGTCCTGGTTATGTAATCATATTGATGTCAGAGAGACGACCTCTGAGGAGTATTGTTAATGGCTGGGGTCACCTGTCTTGTAAAGACACTGCCCAGAGGGTGACAATGGTAAACCACTTCTGTAGAAAACTTTGCCAAGAGCATTCATGGTCATGGCAAGACCATGATCGCCTATGTCATGCAACACAGCACATAACGAACATTATTAAACTAGAAAGAGTGCAGAAAAAAATTTTCCAGGATGTTAACGCAAGAGATGCTGCCTGATCTACCAGGTTCTTCCACCATTTTGCATGTGTTTATCAGGGAGATTCAAACAAGAGGACACGAGTTGAGAGTTAGGGGGCAAAAGCTTAGGGGTAACACGATGGGGAATTTCTTTACTCAAAGAGTGGTAACTGTGTGGAATGAGCCTCCAGTAGAAGTGGTAGAGGCTGGTTTGATATTGTCATTTAAAGTAAAATTGAATGGGTATATGGACAGGAAAGGAATGGAGGGTTATGGGCTGAGTGCAGGTTGGTGGGACTAGGTGAGAGTAAGCGTTCGGCACTGACTAGATTGTTATATGCTTATATGATGTTGCCTGGACTTGTGAGTGGGGGATAGTTTGTATAAACTAGGACTTTATTCCCTGTGTTACTGGAGTTTGAGGTATATGAGGTCATTAGGGGTATAAGCAAGGTGAGTAGGCCAGGGAGGAGTTACTAAGGACAAGAGTTTAAGATCAGAGGCAAGAGATTTAAAACGGACATTAGGGACAGCTTCTTCATGCAGCAGGTGGTGTGTATTTGGAATGAGCTGCCAGAAATAGTGGCCAAGGTGGACAAATTAGCGAAGTTAATACATTAGCACATTAACAGCCATCTGCACATACAGAGGAGGGGTTTCGATGGTTGAAGCTCACTGGGCATTACGGTTGGCATGGGCAAGTTGGGCCGAAGGACCTGTTTCCATGCTGTATGTCTCTGGAGTGAGGTGTGCCATACCTCCCTGACTTTGGCTGACCCAGCAACAAGATGGTGTCCGGTGATCGGCACAGTTCACCCCATTCCACCTACACCAGAGGTTCCCAACCTTCTTTTATGCCCTGGACCCCTACCATGAAGCAGAGGGTCTGTGTACCCCTTCTCTATACCCTCTGTCTACAGCTCCCTGAACAACACACTTAAAGCAGTCACAGTTAAAGGCAGGGTTTCAATGGCAGGCAGTCACAGGCTTACGCAGTGAACTGCAGCCATGTTACTGAGGGTAGATGCCCATTCCTACTTATAAGTGCAAAACAAAGCAAATTAGTGCCATTTTAACACCCCCCCCCCCCCCCCCAAAAAAAAAACTGTTTGGAGCTAAAAACAGAAGGCACAGCAGGTCAGGCAGCATCTGTGGAAGGAAACAAGGGGTTAATTTCAGATCCATGAATGGTGTCTCAGACGTGAGACACTAACCATTTCTATTTCCACAAATGCCGCCTGACATACTGTGTTTCCAAAATATGATAACAAGGTTAACTTGTCCTGGCATCTTCAAGGGCAGTCGTATTAATTAATTGTATCCTGGTCCCGCCACCCAGCCCCTTCCCCCCCCCCCCCCCCCTTCCACCCGGCTTCTCTGTTTCCTGCCATTTCACCTCGGTGCCATTGATGATTTGGAATGCAACAACATCGTCCGAGCCCAGCGAACTGCGTCAGGTGTCACTACCTCTCTCGGCGTCTGGGCAGATTCCTTACATGGTCCCAACCTCAGTGGCACAGATCCTCATTGCTTCTGCCGTTGAAGCCAAAGTGATGTAATAACTATCAGAAGTTACCTTCACAGTGGGTGATGGAACCCTAATCTTCCCCTGGGCCATTGGAAAGCTTATTTTAGTAACACTGCGTTCAGGAACTTGTGGGTGACAGAACTTTCATGATAGAGTGTGTGGTTTTGAGGTGAAGGGGACACACTGGCGTAAGAAAAGCTTCTGCTACTGCTAAGGGGCCTTGTCCAAAGGGCTGAGGCCATGGGCGAACCCCTGAAGTACACCAGGATCCCATTAAGTCGGAATGGTCACTCATCTCCATTCTCGGGTGCCCTGAGTCTGGGAGCTCCTCACAGGGACCTTCCTTCCCAGCCGCATACTCCCTGGCTCCAGCTCCATGACCACTGAGGGTGATCTGGAGCTGAGGAGGTGGGGTGATGATAGAGGCAGGCACGGCGGGGTGTTAATAGGTAGCAAATGTGAGACTGCAATTTTACCTCGGTGCAGTTGGACAAGACCCCTTGCCTTTCCTGCTAAGTGCTGATGTGTGGTAAGGAGTGAGTTGCCTGTCAGCTCCAAGTGCAGTTGCTGGGCTGTTCTCTCTGTAGCTGCATAGTTTCAGGGGAGGTGTGGGTCTCTAAAATGCTTGCATCTACCTTTGTGCTCAGTGCTCGATGTGTCGACTGGCACTGAAACAGCCTCATTAAAATCAACACAAGCCCCCGACCACCCAGTTACAGAACTCCTATGTTACACTTCTTGCATTCCCACCACCCCTCACCTCCCAGATTCGACCCCTCAGCCAGGGCATTGTCAGTGGTCACATGATCTACTGACTAAACATGCTTTCTGGGGGCTTCATGTTCAGTGGCCACGTCTGGGCTTGAAACCCAGGTCACCAGTTACACTAGTCAGTGACTCCAGCACCGCCCTGGCGAAATATATTGCCCCATCCATTGTCAAATAAACCCACTCTCCCCCACCGCAGCTTCCCCAGTGATGTTTCTGGCCACCAGCTTGTGATGCTGCATGGGCAAAGTCCTCCGCCCTTACTCAGGCTGGCTAGAATCTGAGGCAAATGTAGGACAGAATCCAACTTGGCACCAAGCCCTATCTCTTCCTTCAAAAGTTGGTTTGCTGCCTCTTCGGCATCGGCTTTACCCTCGTCTCCCTGTGGCATTACTTCTGATTTAGTCTGAATTTTGTTCTTACATTGGCAGCATACACAGGAGGGACCACTCGAGCCCACTCCATGATTCTCCAGTTACCTTGCCCTTTTTTCCTTTTATTCCTCCACAGCTTTTCTCAGCAGAAGTCCAAAAACAAAAGATGTTGATCTATAGCCCTTGGGAAGAGTGTTCACAGTCTCTGCTGTGTGTGTTATTAGCATCCAGAGAGATTTACATTTGCTTATGCCTTCCTCTCCCTTTAGCCCAGGGGTTCCCAACTTTTTTTATGTCATGGACAGCTCCCCTTAACTGAGGGGTCCATTGACCCCAGGCTGGGGACTCCGCACTCTACTGCTCTAGATGAACACAGCATCACCAAATTTATCACTTGATAAAGTCATAGAACCAATGATAAAGCACCTGTTTTATACCTTTTTGAGTCCCCTTTATTCCCCAAACATTTCCACCACTTCTGTGAATTCTGCACGCTGGGGGAAACTTGCATCATCTTTGACATGTTCAGAGTAAACTTATTATCAAATTGCATATACACTATATACAACCCTGAGATTTGTTTTCAGTAAATCCAGGAACCACAATTGAATCAATGAAAGGCCACAGCCAACTGGACAGACAGACAACCAATGTGCAAAAGACCACAAACTGTGCAAATGCAAAAGGACAAGGAAGAAATAATAGCAATAAATAAATCAGCAATAAGTATTGAGAAGATGAGTCTTTGAAAGTGAGTGCATAGGTGGGGAACTGTTCAGTCATGGAGCAGGATATTGAAATGGGTGGATTGCCAAAGCCAGTATTTGCATTTGTGTGAACCCCTTTTGAAGGATAATAACTGTTCCTGAACTCGGTGGTGTGAGTCCTGAGGCTTCCGTACTACCTTCATGCTATCTCAGATTGAGTCCTCAGCATTCTTAAGTGGGAGGGTGAACACCCAGAAGTTGTAATCCATGAAGGTACCAATAACATGGGTAGGACAAGTGACAAGGTACTGCTTAGGGAGTTCAGGAAGTTAGGTGCTATGTTAACTCCAGAGTTGTAAGTCCAGGATTGCGACCTGTACCTTATGCTTGTGAGGCCAGAGCTAGGAAGATTATAGTTTAATATATGGGTAAGGAGTTAGCCCAGGCATGGGCAAACAACGGCCCGCGGGCCATAGGCGGCCCATTAAGCTTTTTAATCTGGCCCGCAGAACTTGATGAAATTATATTAATAAACCTTGTTAATGTTTTCTCCCTGCAATTCTGGCGTTTTCCCAATAGATGACGCACTCTATATACATTGACCTTTGTTGAGGTGCAGCGTATTACTCCACAATTAGCCAGCGTTCCGGCTAAGAGAGATCACTTGCGGGGATTTGCGAGCACAGAGCTCCGCAACCGGCGCGCTCTCCCTGCTTTGTCATTGTGCGGGTCGTTGTTGAGTTTTGGCACAGGGGACAATTGAATAAGAAGAAGCAGGACAAGTAGACCTGTATCTCCTACTGTTTTTGAAATAAAGACAGTCAGGAGGAGAGTGATGATGATAATATCTTGAAGGATAACAGAATTTTCAATGCTTTAAAATAATAACTGTTACTATTAAAAAAAGCTGTATTTTATTCATTTAATTTTCAGTGTTTTAAAAGTCATTTCAATAAATAGCTAAATACCATGGGACTTCAAAGACAGATATTTTGTTGTAATGCATTTGTTCATTTTCAATTGAAATTAAAGCACATGTTTTCTACATATCCCATGATATTTTATTTTCTCTTATGAGGTGTATTACCAAAACACTCCGTCCATCTGCTCCTGGTCCGGCCCCCCTGTCAAATTTTAGAACCCTTTGTGGCCCTCAAGTCAAAAAGTTTGCCCACCCCTGAGTTAGCCACATATTAGGATGGATAGCATAAGGTTTTTGAATCATAGGGCTCTCCTCCAGGGAAGGTGGGACCTGTACAGAAGGGACAACTTGCGCCTGAACTGGAAGGAGACTAATATCCTAGCGGGAAGGTTTGTTGATACTACTCAATGGGATCTAAACTAGAGTTGCAGGGGGATGGGATCCAGAATGCCAGAAGAGTTGGTGAAAAGGTTGTGGAGACAAGGGAGTGGCAGATGAGCTGAATCAGTCTTCACAGTGGAAGACACTAGCAGTAATGGTGGAAGTTCAAGGTGTCAAGGGCCCTGAAGAGTGTGAAGTTACCATAACTAGAGAGAAGGTTCTTGGGGAAACTGGAATTTGAGATGCTGCATGCCCTGCAACAACGTCAGGCCGGATCAGTAAGCGGTGAGCCTAATCCTAATCACTTGTACCTCTCTCCTCAGCTGACATCCCCCCCGCCCCCGGCAACATCCCCGCCACACACCCGCTCATGGTTCGGCACGCCGATCACAGCGCCCTGACCCTGGGCACCGGCTCGTCCACCACACGGCTGACGCAAGGTATCGGGCGCAGCCAGCGGGCAATCCGGCCATTCACAGCGACCAACACGGGCCACACGATCCATGTGCACTACCCCGGTAACAGGCAGCCCAACCCTCCACTCATCCTGCAGAGGTAAGACGTCACTACCTTGGTGGTGCGGGGGAGGGCTGTGTGATTCGTTATTTCCTTGTGCTTTTTGGTACTTTTAACAATCTATGGATTTTTAAAGATTTGCTTTAGTTGTCAAGTGTACATCGAAACGTACAGTGAATATACTAGGATGTGCTGGAGACAGCCCGCCCACAAGCGTCAGCACAATTCCAGCACCAGCTTATCATGCCCACAGCTTACTAACCGTAACTCCATATGTGTTTGGAGTATGGGAGGAAACCAGAGTACTCAAGGGAACCGTGTATGGTCGCAAGGAGAATGTACAAACTCCTTGCAGACAGCAGTGAGAATTGAACTCCGATGGGTGATTGCTGGGACCATAAAGTGTTTCTTAAAGACTTTCATGAATCTTGGAATTCATTGCCACAGATGACTTTGGAGGCCAGAGCACTGTATATTTAAAGTGGCGGATGATAGGTTCTCAATTAGTAAGGGTGTGATAAGTTATGGAAGAAGAAATCAGAATGGGCTTGAGGGAACTAACAAATTAGCCCTGATGGAATGGCTGCGCAGACTCGATGAGCCAAATTGCCTGATTCTGCTCTTTGTCTCTTGGTCTTTGTCAGGGGTTTTAATTTTAATGGCATGGATCCTTACCATTAACCAAGGGGTCCGTGGATCCCAGTCTGGGAACCCCTGGTTTCTGGTCTTGTATAAGTCCATGAAGTATCGATGCTGTGACTTGTGCATGAATCAGTCCACAACAAAAATGTGCCCCCTGTACCGGTATCCTACTGACAGGCATCTCTCCTTCAGGTTGCTTGGGCCCTCAGCAGCTGCAGACATCCTCCAGCTGAGCAGCAGCCTGCCCCTTCAGAGCCGCGGCCGTGCCCGCCTGCTGGTGGGCAACGATGACGTGCACATCATTGCCCGTTCAGACGACGACCTCCTTGATGACTTCTTCCACGATCAGACGGCTACAACCAGCCAAGCAGGTAAAGTGCCCATCCGGAAGGATGAGGGCCGTTTTGGAGCCTCACCCTCAGCTGCCGCAAGACCACAGGCATCTGAATCAGGCTAATTGTTACTAACATAATGTGAGATTTGTTGTTTTGTGACAGCAATACAGTGGAATACATAAAAATATGATCATTTATAGTAAGAATAGTGCAAAAAGAGCAAAATAGAGGGGTGGTGTTTACTTGTTCATGGTCCGTTTAGAAATCAGATGGCGGAGGGAAAGAAGTCTTTTCCTAAAACAGCCGAGGGAGCAGCACAAGTTGGCAGGTAGTAGATGAATCCAGGTGAGGAGTGAGAGGAGATGGATTTATGTGAGAAGCTGGGAGGTGAAGAGGAAGAAATCCAGTGGGAGATGACAGTCGACCTTGGATTGGAGGGGAGGAGGTGTGGAACTGGAGGAAGGAAGGTGACATTGATGGGCAGGTACTGGGACAACAGAGATGAGGTCAAACAAAAGCAGGAGAAAGTGGTTACAAGATGTGAAGAGAATTGAAAGTTGATATTTAAATAAATCATACTGAAAAGGAATAGTGAGGTAGAGTTCATGGGTGATGGGCCATTCAGAAGTATGCCAATGGGGAAAAGGGTGTTCCTGAATTGTTGAGTGTTGGTCTTCAGGCTCCAGTATCACGTCCCCACTGCTGACAGGTCTGGCAGAAGAGGGCAGATCCTGGATTGTGAGGGTCTTTGATGATGGAACCTTGCCTTGAAAGGAAAGGTGCCCTGTCCCAGATTTCTGTTGTAGCAAAGATGAGCATTCCCTTTGCCCTTGCAGAGTTTGCCTCGGGTGGTAATGGGTTTCAGCGCTCTGCTTCCATTGGCATCGCGCCTGTGACACTGTTTTTTGTGCAGGTACGTTGTCCAGCATCCCAACGGCGCTGACCCGCTGGACTGAAGAATGCAAAGTACTGGACGCAGAGAGCATGCATGACTGCGTGGCGGGTGAGTAGATGTGGAAGAAAGTGTACTAAACCCCCCCCCCCCCCCCCCCCCCGAGGCATCAAAACTACTTAATGAGTAAAGTTGATAATCATCAGGAGGTTATGGATCGTTCACAGTGGGCATAGTCAGGGAGCTGATCTCATTCAGTCAGACATGCACTCAGTGCACAGAGATAGAGTTTAAAGTTCAGAGTAAGTTTATCGTCAAAGTACATATTTGTCACCGTATACAGTTCATTTTCTTGCAGGCATGCTGAACAAATCTATAGAACAGTAACTATAACAGAATCAGTGAAAAATCACCCAACCAGGGTGTTCAGCCAGAATGCAGAAGAAAATGTGCAAAAGCAATAAGAAACAATAATATAAATAAATAATAATCAGTGATGGGAAGTGAAGTTATCCCTTTTGGTTCAAAAGCCTGATGTTCGAGGGGTAATAACTGTTCCTGAACCTGGTGGTGTGAGACCTGAGGCAGCTTTACCATCTTCCTGATTGTAGCAATGAGAAGAGAACATGATCTGGATGGTGGGGTGGGGTGGGGGGTTGTTCCAGATGATGGATGCTGCTTTCCTGCAATATTTCATGTAGATGTTCTGAATGGGAGGCAGCTTAATTACCAGTCACAAGAAATGGTTCAGTTCAAGTTTATTGTCGTGGGCATACATACCCAGGGTAGAGAAGCCTTGAAAATTAGCTTTTTTGCAACAGCAACACAGTATTTTACAAACATAAGTTAACCTCATCTTCACATAAACACAACAACATAAGCATAATGACTTCAACGTAAGATTGACAGAGGAAAAGTTATCTAGTCAATGGCAATGTTGGAGTTTTTCAGGTTGGTTGAGGACCCTGATGTCAGTGGGGAAGGAGCTGTTGCTGAATCCTCAGTGGGACGCTTCAGGCTCCTGTACTTCCTGCCTTGGGTCGGTGCCTTTGGTTTGATGGGAGAAGCAAGCAAAAGCAGGCTGTTCTTTTTGATGGGTGTGCTTGAAGGCATCAGCCTGCACTGGGATTCATTACCACAGGTGCTTGATTAGTGTTAAAGGTGACTGAGAGAAGACAGGAGAATGGGGTTGAGAGGGATAATAAATCAGCTATGATGGAATGGCAGAGCAGACTCAATGGGCTAAATGTCCTAATGATGCTGTGTCTTATGGTTTAAAAATAGATAAAGTGATTGGTGGGTGGAAGTTGTTACAGGGAACTGACACTTATGGTGATGGTTCAAGCCTTCCGGGTGACTGCTCTTTAAGGGGAAGAGGGTCTAAGGGTGAAAGTCTGCCCTCCCTCAGTACTGGGGTCAAATGGGCAAGGTATCAAACTGAGTCTGTACGGTACTGATGGGCTGAACTCCCTCTCCATCATTGTAGTTGTGAAGCTACCCATCATTCAGCACTTGGAGTCATTGCGCGACGAGGAGCTGGAGGAGCGGAGGGAGAAACGGCGGAAGCAGCTGGCAGAAGAGGAGGCCAAGAGGGAGGAGAAGGCCAAGGAGGAGAAGGAGAACAAGGAGCAGAACACACCGGTAAGTAGTGGAGTTGGATGGAGTGGGTCGGTGGGGGTGAGAGAGATGGGATCCCCACCTTACAGGAAGAGTTGTTCTCTGTGCCAGCAAGGCAAGTGAGGAAACCTTTGAGTCTGGTTTCCTCCCACATTCTGGTTCGATTTCCACAGCTGTTTGTAAGGAGTTTGCACATTCTCCCCATAACTACGTGGGTTTCCTCCAGGTGCCATGATTTCCTCCAACATTTTAGTTCAATTGCCACCGCTGTCTGTAATGAGTTTATCCATTCTCCCTGTGACTGCATGAGTTTTCTGTGGGTGCTACATTTCCACCCATATTCCCATTACTGGGAAAAGTTGAATGCAGACTCAAAGTACTACAAGACAGAACCACACCCTTCACCCCATCTCGTCCGTGCTAAATTGTTATCAGTATGTGTGTGTGCACACGCGTGCATTTCTTTGGTTTTTCCTGCACTAATACAGCTTTTCCTCACTGTTTACCAAGCAGGCTGCAGGTTCCACTGGAACTGCCAACTCGTCTGCTCAAGGTGACAAGAATCAAACAGGTTTGTTGCTGTGTGGTCTGCACCTTCTTGGAGTATCCGTTTTCTGTGTACTTGAGAGATTTCAGTGAAGGCAGTGCAGGCAGGCAGAGAGTGAGGATGTTACCAGTAGCCATGCTATTATCGGCATCCCCCACACTGAACCACAAACTGTGAAGGCTCAGTCAACACAAAGAAAGAGATCATATGTCCAGGACAGGTACACGTTAAGAGTTCCACTTCATCTGTGCTACCGTGTCGCATATAATTAGGGCAGAGGTGACCTAAATTAAGCTCTTTCTCTCATCCTATCACACACTCCCAGGGTCAGACACAGAATGAAGCTCCCTCTCTCTCCCATCCCGTCACTCAGTCCCCAAGTCAGAGTGAATCTCCATGCATAGTCCCATCACACACTTCCGGGGTCAGACACAGAGTGAAGCGCCCTCCACACTGTTCCATCACCCACTACCACGATCAGACACAAAGCTAAACTCTCTCCGCACTGTTCTTTCACTCAATTACTCAATCTTGCAGTCAGACTCAAGAGTGAAGCACCTTCAACACTGTCCTGTCGCACCCTTCTGGGGTCAGACACAGAGTGAAGCTCCCTCCACACTGTACCGTCCATACAACTGAGAATAAAAACAGAAAATACTTGACGCATTCGTACTTGATACAAACAGAAACATGTAAATTTTAATATTTAAGAACGTCAGTCAGAACAGCGACACTGATTGCTTCCAGCCTTTTGTTTTTGTTTGGAGTTTCCAGATCTTTAGTTTCAATTTTTCAACTTGGAGCAATCAGTTATGGCTGCTGAGTAAATGTCCAGATAACAAGTGACTGCAGGATTTGAGCTTGTTGTACCTCTAGTGATGAGGCTGTGGTGTCCTGATTGAAAACTAGAGAACATTCTGCATCCTGTTTCTATAAGCCAGTTACAAGGTTCAAAACAGTGCAGTGAGTAGAAGAATCAAGAAGAATGCAGTGTGCTGCCCACAAATGGAATGATTGGAACTCTGAATATGTTATAACAATAAACTTTTTGTCTGTTGACTTGTTTGTTTAAGTGCTAAGCATTCAGTCCACGTGGAGATGGAACAAATGCCCTTTGGAATGAGGTAGTAGGTTGTATAGTTTTAGGGTCATACCCGATCTTGGAGTTAACTATACAATCTACTGTCTTTCCCACGGTGGCAAGGCTGGCTTCCCGCAGGACTCCGCTCTCGCTGACGGAAAGGATCCATGTGCTGGCTGGGTTACTACTCTGGTTTGACTGTCTTTGCGGGTGGGGGGCACCAGGTAAAAGCTGGCTGATTCCTTGCTCATCCACCCTTTCGAGCAGGTTCCACTCAGACTAGGGAGTAGAACGCAGAACCATACAGCACAGCTCATGTTAATGTGCCAACCTTTTAATCAGATCAATTGAACTCATCCCTCCTTCTTAGCCCTTCAGTTTCCTTTCCTCTGTGTGCCCATCTAAGTACCTCTTAAATGCCTCTAATGTAACTGCCTTTACCACCACCCCTGCAAGAGTGCCCCCACACTCACCACTTAGTTTTTTTAAAATCAACCTCTTGACATCCTCCCCCACCCCCATACGTTCCACCAAACACTTTTTAAAAAATTTCCGCTCTGGGAAAAACTCTCTTGCTATCCACTCAATCTGTACCTGTGATTATCTTGTACATCTCCTTCAAGTTGCTCTCATTGTCCTTCACTTTACAGCAAGGGTTCCCAACCTGGGGTCTACAGACGCCTTGGTTAATGGTGGGGTCCATGGTATAAAAGAGGTTGAGAAGCCTTGTTCTACTGAGAAAAGCCCTTGTTCGCTTCACCTTATAAGACATGCTCTTTAATCCATGGAGCATCCTGGTAATGTGCCCTGGGGGCTTATCTATCAAAATATAGAGTAGGTTATTATTAAATCTAGTCAGGGGATGAGGAGAGATCTCTTCACTCAGCTATGTACATGAGATATGTCAGTGGCCCAAGTGGATCAAAGTAGGGAAGAGAAGAGATACATCAGGGAGTGGGGAGATTCATAAAAACGAATGTTGGAGCAGAGTACCTCATCGGCTTTGTGCACTGCTCTTCTGCATTCGCCTGGTTGTAGAGCCTTCCATGGCAGATCCCAGCAGAAGATGGAAGTTTCTGCGACGACCAGAGTTGAGCATCAGGATCGCCATTGCCCTCGGAGCAATATGCTCTGGCATGCTGAGGTAGTAGGTTGTATAGTTGTAGGGCGGTGATTCCCCATTTTTCGTTTTGCCCTGTTTGGAGATAACTATACAACCTACTGCCTTCCTCGCTGAGCAGTCAGGCAGCTGGCAGGCCCACCCTCGGACCAGCTAATGGTTGACATTAGTTCTGACATGATGAACTTGTGAAAATGGTTCAATTGTCATTGAATAAGATGCTGTTTCAAAGCTGTGGAAAAGTGTGAAAAAAACCCTCTGGTGTTTGCACTGTTGTGTCCATGTTAATTCTAAGGATCTGCAGTTGGATTTGAACAGAGTGAAGCTCCCTCAACACTGTCCCAATCACACATATCTGGGGCAGACACAGGGTAAAGCTCCCTCTACGCAGTCCCATCCCATGGGCTCAAGGCAGAGAGTATATATTAGCGGCGGGATCAAGTTCCAACTGCAGGTTAATGAAAAACACAACAGTGTTTACGCGCAAAGGCTCACTCAGAACAACAGTAATGAATGGGTTGAGGGATTTTAATTGCTGAACACAGCTCAGAAGCAGAAATCTTATCTGTCAACTGACAATGTTCCTCATTAAACGTGACTCTTCAGCACCAACCTTTCTATTCTCTTGCATGTTTCTTTATTCCGATTGGCCCTCGCCTGCTACCTGCTGCCTTGTAACGACTTCTGAGCCTGTCTCTCTTCCATCTGCCCAGGCGTGTGCTCCAGCGCTTTGTCTGCCACAAATGAAGCCATCAGCAACATCGCTGCCTCGATCGCGGAAGCCGCACTGGAGGCCATGAGGACCCACGGCCAGTTAGCGGGTGAGTGCGCCTCTGAGGTACCTGTCTCTCCTCTGCCAGGGTGCAGAATATGTGCAAAGGAGTTAAATGAGACTCGATTTGCTCCCTGCCAGTTCTCCCAGTAGAGTTTGATAGCACAGTTGCTAAGTCACAGAACCTCTATGCAGACCTTATCTAGCTAAACAGGCCCTTTGGCCCAACTCATCCATGTCTGTTTACACTAGTCTGTTTGCCATATATACTTTCTCATGCAAGTATCACACCAAATGTCACAGAATACTACAGGACAAATACAGATACTTTGGTCCATGCTGACCTGATCTACCTGCATCCTGATATCCCTGAAACTATCTCATCCGTGTACCTCTCCAAACTTCTCTTAAATGTTACAATTGCAGCTTGCATCCTTTGTTTCTGCTGGCAGCTCGTTCCACCTCTGTGAAATTGTTTTTTCCTTGGATTCCCCGTGAATTTGTCACCTTTCACCCACAACCAAGTTTCCCAACCTGCAGTCTAAAAGTCCCATGGTAGCGGTCCATGGCATCAAGTAAAGGTTTGGATCCCCTGTTATTCTGCTGTCACCCAATCTGAGGGGGAAATGGTCTGCATGTATTCATTATACTCCCCTCATACAGACTGAGCACAGGCCATGTAGACACGGGAATTTTATCTCCCTCCAGTATTTCATCTGACAGCTTGTTCCTTATGATCACAATCTTTTGTGTGGAAAATCTTGTCCATCAAATCTCCTTTAAATTTCTCCCCCCCCCCCCCCCCGCCCCCCAAACTGCATCCTCCAACTGGAGACGTCCCTCCCCGGGGGACAAAGACCCTCACCAGCCTCCTCGCAGTAGTGGTGAACCTTTTTGAGAGCCTGTGCTCAAATTGGCAATAAACTTTTAAAAAGAAATTCTGACACACCATGTTAATTCTCAGCAGAGATTATTATTGATTAATAAGTTAGCATCAATAATTATGGGCTGTTTCTTCAGGAAACAGGATGAACCCTATTGCTTAATTATGTGTATTCATTATTTTGCTATTAATAAAAGTATAACAAAGGCAGATTGAAATTACTGGGGCATTTTAGTAAACCTGTACAAAAATTATTAATATTCTTTTTAAAGGAATTGAAAAATAACTATTTCTAAATACTTATAACCATTGTGATTAAATATATAAAATCAACATAATTATCAGAACCATTTATTATCCAAATACTGCAAGTATTTTAAAACATATCATCCAGCATCAAGTGATCTCTCAACTGTCTGGCTGTGCCAAACCGGCATGAGACGTTTCTGGTGAACTGCTCTTGGGTTGTAAAACATCATTCACAGCTTCTTTCAACAGAAAACATGATGATGTACCTTTCTTTTTTTTTTGTGGGTGGAGCATAAAGAACCGAGGGGCAGCAATGCATGTCATTTGTGGACAAATTTTACACGTGCCGTGGGTTTGCCACCCCTGAGTAAGGTCACCAAGAAGAAATGCAGCCAATCCAACCCTTCCTGAAAAGTAAAGCGCTCCAATCCAGGCAGTCTCTTGATGAATCTCGATTGCTACCACCACCTTCCTCCATGCAGAGCAGGAGTTCCAAACCTTTTTTATGCACCAATACCATTAAGCAAAGGGTCCGTAGAGCCCAGGTTGGGAACCGCTGCTGTAGAATAGCCAGAACTATATGTGCTACTTCTGCCCCAAGAGTACAGGCCAAGGCTCAGACTAGTGTATCACAGCTATGTCCTTGGACTTCCCCGCCATAGAAGACATCCACTCTGTTGATGCCTTTCAACATTCAATGGGTTACAATGAGATCATCTACTCATTCTTCTGAATTCTATTAAACCTGGTGAAATCAGTCCAGAATTCAGGCTTCATGTTCAGGTGTTTCAGAATCCCATCTAGTTCACAATTGATCTGGCTTCCAGGAAGTACAGCACAGGAACAGACAAATCAAAAAGCAATTTAATGTATCCCTTTTGCCTACACAATGCTCATGCCCTTCCATTTCCTTATGATATAGGAACAGAATTAGGTTGTTTGGACTTTTGAGTCTGCTTTGTCATTTCATCATGGCTGATCCATTTCCCTCTCAAACCCAATCTCCTGGCTTCTCCCCTTATCCCTTCATGCCCTGACTATCAACCTCTGCCTTAAATATACCCAGTGACCTGGCCTCCACAACCACTTGTGGCATCGAATTCCACAGATTCACCACTCTCTGGCTAAGTTCCTCCTCATCTTAATTCTAAATGGATGTCCATTTTATTCCAAGGCTGTTCTCTGGTCATAGATTCCCCCATCATAGGAAACATCTTCTCCACATCAAGGCCTTTTGATATTTGATAGGCTTCAATAAGATTTCCCCCCCCCCCACACATTTTTTTAAATTCCAGTGAGTATATTCCTCTTATATTCATGCGCCTATCAAATCATCTCTGAAAAGTCCCCTAATGTATCTGCCTCAACCACCACCCAGGCAGAGTGATCCAGGCACCCACCACTCTCTGTGAGGGGATAAAAATACAACTTGCCCCTCACATTCCCTTTGAATTTTCCCCTTCTCGCCTTAAATGCATGCCGCCTTCTATTAGACATTTCAACCCTGGGGAAAAAGATGTTGTTTGTCTACTCTATCGATGCTTCACGTAATCTTACAAACTTCTATCAAATCTCCCTTCAGCCTCTGCTACTCCGGAGAAAACTACCCAAGTTTGTCCAATTTCTCCTTATTACCCGCGTCCTCTAATCCAGGCAACATTCTGGTGAAATTCTGCACCCTCTCCAAAGCGTGGGCATTGTTCCAGTAATGGGATGACCAGAAACCTGCCCTCTCTGCTCAGTTTGGTCTGTATTTGGCACTAAAAGTCAGTCCAGTTGATTAGGCAGTTAGGAATGAGCGGCAAGCGAGAAAGTATCATTCCCAGTGGCCAGTTCAGAGCTTCATTCTGAAGGGTCCAGAGTCAGATGGTGAATCTGTGGCTGTGGAGGCCATTGGGTATATTTAAAGTGAAGACCAATGGATTCTTGATTCTTGGGGAGAAGGCAGGAGAATGGGATTGAGAGATATAATAAATCAGTCATGATGGAATGGCCATACGTCCTAACTCTGCCCCTATGCATTATTATGGTGACCTTGGAAGTTATTTTAGGTGCTTATCCCTGCCCCTTCAAGTAAAAGATTTGCCGGATTGTCCCACCCGTCGCGATCCTGTTCCTTCGTGCCTCCTTATTGCTGCTCTTGCCCAAGAAATGACTGGTTGCCTTCTCCCAGATGCGGAGCAGCCTACTGTTGGTTCCACTGGGTTGGATACCCCTCGCCTGGAGAGCTTCCTTCCCTCTACCACCTCAATGGAGGGTGCACCCGCTGCCGAGGCGCAGACTCTGGGTGCGCTGGAGGCTGCTCAGCCCCCTCTCCAGCCTGGTGAGCCACCATCAGCACCGCTGCAGCTAGAGCCCACCGAGGAGGTGACAGCACAGTCCCTGATGCCCGTGGAGCCGGCAGAAGCTGGGCCGGAGAGACTAAGTGGAGAGGCCGAGGCCCTGCAGATGGAAATGTCGCCGGCGCCAACCACAGGTGAGACCAGCTCGCGGCCTGCAGTCCTTGCCCAGATCCAATTCCCTGTAGTCATTCACTATATTCTTCATGGTAATTTATAAGGAGGTTGACTTGAGTTCCAGGGAAAGGTTAAATAGATTAGGACCCTGTTCCCTGGAGCCCAGCAGAATAAGGGTAGATTTGATAGAGGGTTGCAAAGTTACAAGGGGTATAGACAAGGTAATTGAAGGGAGATTTGATAGACATATACAAAATTACAAAGGGTATAGACGGGTTAAATACAAGCCAGCTTTTTCCACTGGAGTTGTTTGAGACAAATTAGAGGTCGTGGGTTAAGGCTGAAAGGTTTTAAGGGGAGCCGAATCATCTTCACTCAGAGGGTGGTGCAAGCATGGAACAAGCTGCCAGCGGAAGTGGTGGACTCAGATTCATTTTCGACATTTAAGAGTTGTGTGCTAGAACTGGCTATGGTGTAGGTGTGGATCAATGACACTTGGCAAAAAAACAGCTTGCACAGATGAGATGAGCCGAAGGGGCCTGTTTCTGTGTAGTGCTCTCGGACTGTACTGGGTGTTGCGTCAGAAGTGCCTGCAGTTCTGGTTCCCCTACCTTAGTCCATCCGGGCTTTCAGATTTAAAGTGGAATTCAATAGGTGCAATGATAAGCTTGCAGGAGCATCACAGGCACTCAGCGTTCCCAAGGAAAACCACCTTTAAACATAAATTATACACAAATTATGCAAGAAAGCACAATTAGACACAAATACATTTTGGTGCAAAGTGGTCAGTGTTGCTTTACTAAGGTGGTTATTAGAGTTGTGCTGGTTGGTTCAAGACCCAAATGGTTGAAGGGAGGTAGCTGTTCTTGAACCCGAGGAGATGGCATGGACCATGTGGTGGGGATCTTTAATTATGGATGCTGCTTTCTCGAGGCAGTGCCTCTTATAGACACTGCTGATGGTGGGAGTGATGTGCCTGCGATGTATTGTGTTAAGTCCAAAAATAACTTGCGTTCCTGCACTTTCAGGTTGCCAAACCAGACCAGTCAGAAGCTCAACATGTGTAGAAGTTGGTTATAGTGTTTGGTGACAAGCTAAACCTTAATCTGCTAAGAAAGTAAGGAAACTGGTGTGTGTTCCATTGTGTGCTTGCTCCAAACCATCTGTAATGTTCGTGCAGAGAAAATTGACGAGGATGTTTCTGAGACTGTAGGACCTGAGTTATAGGGAAAGGTTGAATAGGTTAGGACTTTATTCCTTGAAGAATGAGGATAGATTTGATAGAGATATACAATATGTGAAGGGTATAGCTAGGGTAACTGTAGGCTTTTTTAGTGAGTTTGACTAGAACTGGAGGTCTTTGTTTCAAAGTGAAAGGTGAAATATTTAAGGCAAATGTCAGAGAGAGCTTCACTCAGAGGGTGGTGAGGGTGTTGGACAAGCTGCCAGTGGAAGTGCATAAAAACATGGTCAAGAGGTTCATTTGTTTAAATCAAGCATCAGAATGGGGAAGAAATGTGATCTAACTGACTTTGACCATGGAATGATTGTTGGTGCCAGATGGGGTGGTTTGAATATCTCAAAACTGCTGATCTCCTGGGAATTTCATGCACAACTGTCTCTGGTGTTTAGAGAAAATGGTGCAAGAAACAAAAAATAACATCCAGTGAGTGAGAGTTCTGTTGGTAAAAATGCCTTGTTAATGAGAGAGGTTCAAGCTGACAGGAAGGCAACAATAACTCAAGATAACCACACATTACAGCGGTGGTGTGCAGAAGAGCATCTCCAAATTCACAACACTCAAACCTTGAAGTGGATGGGCAACAGCATCAAAAAACAATGAACACACACACACACACACACTTGATGGACACTTTACTGGGTCTAGCCTCTTAAATGCCACAATTATATCTGCTTCCACCATTAACCTGGCAGTCCATTGCAAACATCCGCCACTCTTGTGTAAGAGAAAAAGAAAAAAAATACTTATACTGAAAGCCTCCTTTAAGCTTTTCCTTCCCTTACCCCCCGCCCCCCCAAAATCTTCCATTGTGTTTGACATTTCTACATTTCTGACTTGGAAAGAAGATTCTGATATACCTTATCTCTCTCTCTCATTACGTCATGCTCTTCATTCAGGACCACCCCCCACCCAGCCTCCAGTGTTTCAGAGGAAGCGACCTCAGTGTTTGCACATCCTCTCATTGCAGCTGGTGTTGATCAACGTCAAAAAAAGTCAAATTAAATCCACAGTGATTCAAGGTTGTAAAACAAAACATGAAAACTTCCAATGGAGGTGAATACGTTTTACAGGACGTGTAGTTCTCTGCATGCTGCTTAAACATGATGCGACGTGAGATCCTGACTCTTGACTAATGAAGGCAAGCATGCCGTACAGCATGGAGTAAGTTAAGTGATCAGCACAACATTGTCGGTCGGAAGGCCCATACTGTGCTGTATCATTCTCCATTCACTACCCAATCAGCCACTGTCAGTGAGCTATGGACCTGGAGCCCAAGATCCCTCTGTATGTTAGTGCTCAACTGTGTACATTCTTCCTCAACCCCCCCACCCCCACTGTTTCAAATGTACAAGATCCTGAAGGGACACGGCAAATGCTCGAAGCAAGACTGACAGTGGAGCTGTAGGTTTGAATGATTTTACTGATTCTTGTCACATACGCACCGGGCGACTTATAGACATACCCACGCCAAAAGAGAGAGATTCCCTTTACGTAGGAGACCTGGTCAATATGCCTCACAGTCAATCAGCTGCATGTGCACTTGTCACATTCTCGCAATCTATCTGGTACAGTACAACTTTGATACATTTCCAGTAATGGGAGTGTCTCAGATGAGGGGCATAGGTTAAAGGTAAGGGGTAGTCATCAAAAGGGTGAGGTGAGTTAAAATTTCTTCTTGCAGAAGGTGATGAATCTCTGGAACCCTCCTCCCCAAAGAGGTGTATGGAGGCTGAATTATCAGAAGCATTTAAAGTGGGTGGAGGGGGTGATGATTGATAAATACTTGAGAGGTTGGCAGGATTGAGGATTGTTGGATCAGACAGAGCATAGCAGCCTGTCCACTCTGCTCTGCCATTCAATAAGATCGTGGCTCATCTGGCCATGGACTCAGAGCCATCTATTTCCCAGAACCCTTAATACCCCTGCATTGCAAAAATCTATCTAACTATGTCTTAAATATATCTAATGATGTAGCTATCCTCTACAGCACAGATTCACTACTCTTTGGGAAAAGCAGTTTCTCCACATCTCCATCCTAAGTCTATTCCCTCATATCTTGAGGTACTGTCCCTGGTTCTAGTCTCACTCACCAGTAGAGACTATCTTTCATAATTTTGTTTCTATAAGATCCGAGATCAACAAGTTATATATAGCAGTCATGCAAAAAAATATATAGCCCCAAGGCCCTGACTAGTGTGCCCTGTAAATGGGTGTTATTGGCAAGAACATGCAGTTGACAGATGAACCTATGCAAGTGCACACACCTACACTCACGCACAATCCAGCATGTCTTCCACTAAGTGAGCACTGAGGGTAGTACCAACTACCGGTGTCTCCTATCCTGGACTGCTGCAACAGGCAAGCCCACTACAAATGAGGACATGCAGCCAATAAGCAAGGGAAACGGACTTGCAGTATTTTTCCCAATACCAATGTCAACAGGGTCTTGCAATTGCAAGAGAAATGTTCAAGACAATCACTTACTGTTGAACTACACACCACCTTCAACACCGACTCTGATGCCTTTCTATGACAGGCAGTAACATGGTCCGCACCAAGTCTGCCAGATGGGGAGGACCTGCAGTACTTGAACTACTTAATGTCTTGCATTCATAAAAAAGTCAAATGCACATTTGGTTGGCCCCATTGAGGTCGCTGTATTTGATCATGCCACTATGTTACCAGGAACCCCTCTCATTCTTCTGAATTCCAAGTAGCTTGATCTCTCCTCAGCTTAATCCCCTCATCTCCGGAATCAACCTCTGCACTATCTGTTTTTCCACTCAGTTTTGTGTCGTCCGGATACTTGGGTGAAGTACAGTCATGTGATTGGGATGGGACAGCCATAATCATAGTGAAGGGCAGATAGATCTTGCTTCTGCCTTTGCAGTGGATGATGCAGGATGAATCACTTCTTCTTGATACATCACCAAAGACTAAGCAAATTTCGCAAGATGTACTGTGGAGAGTATTCTGACTAGTAAGGAGGAGCCACTGCGCAAGATTAGAAAAGCTTCCAGAGGATTGTAAACTCCGCCAGCTCCATTATGGGCACTAGCCTCCCGCTATTGAGGATGTCTTCAAAAGGTGATGCCTCAAGAAGGTAACATCCACCATTAAGGACCTTCAGCATCCAGGACATACCTTCTTCTCGTTACTATTTTCGGGGAGAAGATCCATTCTCAATGATTTAGGAACAGCTTCTTCCTCTCCGCCATCAGATTTGTAAATGAACAATGTACACTACCTCACTATTTACTGTTTTATTTTTTATGTTTTTTTGTAACTTGTAGTTTTTTATCAGGCACATATTAAAAAGATAGAAAAAATGGAGGGCTGTGGGAGGGAAGGGTCAGATTGATCTTAGAGTAGGTTAAAAGGTCAGCACAACATTGTGAGCTGAAGGGCCTGTACTGTGCTGTAGTGTTCTATCTATCTCGATGTCGATGATAATAAGTCTGATTCTCTCTCACCAGCCTCCCAGTCCCCTGAGAGGGCGGAGAGCTCTGATGCCCTGGTAACTGTGGGCAGTCAGCTGGAGGGCTCGCCAATGGACACTAGCAGCCCAGTATCTGGTATCTTGGAGGAAGCAACAGGGGAAGGCCTTGGCCCCGGGGCCGGCGAGCAGGGCAGGACTGCCACCGAGGAGAGGCAGCCGCCTTCTGAGTCAGCGGCCACAGCGCAAGCCCAAGTGGAACCAGCTGCCACTGGAGAACTGAGGTGAGCACACACCTGTTAGTTTTTGTGTGGTGCCATGTTGAGGGCATTTCCACTGCAACGGACAGATCTCCCTGAGTAGCATCCTCATCCAAACCAGGACCAAGCAGTGTCCCCAGTCTCCGTTGGTAGCTTACTGATGGAATCCAGGTCTAAGGACATCCCCATCCAGGGGCAGTACTGGATTGCCCAGCGTAGCTTCCTCATCCAAGCCAGGTCCAAGGACAATCTCAATCATCCAAAGCAGCCTCCTTGTCCAGGCCCAGTCCCCTGGGAGTTAAGCCTGTCGTGCAGACCATCCTTTTGCAGTGCAGTGCCTTGGGAAGTCATTTCCTGATTTGTTTCCCCAACTTTTCGTTCTAGTACAGGGGTTCACAACCATTAAGCAAGGGGTCCATGGGTTTCCTTATGATTCTGCACTTCTAATGTTGTGAAATGCCAATGTGTACGCAGTGGCCACTTTATTAGGTACATCTGTACCCCTGCTTTTGAATGCACATATCTAATTAGCCAATCATGTGGCAGCAACTTAGTGCATGAAAGCATTGGTCAGGAGGTCCAGTTCTTGTTCAGACCAAACGTCAGAGTGGGAAAGAAATGTGACCTAAGTGACTTCGACCATAGAATGATTGGTGCCAGATGGGGTAGTTTGAGTATCTCAGAAACTGCTGATTTTCATGCCAACAGTTCATGGAGAATGGTATGAAAAACAAAAAATCTAGTGAGTGGCAGTTCTGTGGGGGAAAACACCTTGTTAATAAGAGAGCTTAGAGGAGAATGGCCAGATTGGTCCTGGAAGGTAACAGTAACTCAAATAACCAAGCCTTACAACAGTGGTGTGCAGAAGACACCTTGAAACTTGAAGAAGATGGGCTACATCAGCATTCGACCACAGGTGGTTTTACTCCTGTAGCTAATAAAGTGGCCACTGAGTGTATATTCTTTTTTAAAAATCCAAGTAACCAAAATGGGAGATCCCATTATTATTCAGTATCTGTTGTCAATGGTGAACCTTCAAAGACATCTGCAGACCAAAGCTGACCTCCCTGTTCTGTCTCTGTTCTTGTTTCTTCTACCCCCGACAGTGTGACATCCTCCGTCACCTCCGTGACCTTGCCAGCCAGAGACAACGGGCCAGGCACTGGGGTGACTGCGCCCTCCGATGTGCCACCTTCCTCTAACAGCGATGAGGACCCTCTTGCAGGTATGCAGCATGTTGTTATAATTGTTTCCTCGTAACATCCTGAGGTCTACTTTGACACTTGAGTCTCGATCAGCTTCACAGTTACTCTTTATTGGCAGGGTTTCTCCCTGGGACTGGGTGCGATGGCTTTCTCTGCAGTAGAGTGTGTTTTCTGTGGATTTCAATTAAGTTGCACTGGACAAAACATTAAACTACATTTGGAGTGTTGTGTACAGTTCTGTCAGAGTCAAGTTTATTGTCAAGCCCACAAGTACGCTTAGCACATGTGAATTAAAAAGCTTACTTGCAGCAACATCACCGGCATATATTGTCATGTAAGCAGCATTCTCAAGAAAACATAAATTAAACTTGCTATTTTGCCAGAACGCAAGTCAGGTTTTATATAGAGTCAAAGAAGAGTACTGCACAGAAACAGGTCCTTAGGCCCATCTAGTCTGTGTCGAACCATCTAAACTGCCTACTCCCACCAACCTACATTGGGACCATAGCTTCCATACCCCTCCCATCCATGTACCTATCTCTTAAACATTGAAATAAAGCTCACATACACCACTTGCACTGGCAGTTCCTTCCACACGCTCACAAACTCCGCGTGAAGAAGTTTCCCCTCATGTTCCTCTTAAATGTTTGATCTTTCACCAATAACCCATGGCCTCTAGTTGTAGTCCCATTCAACCTCAGTGGAAAAGTCCTGCTTGTATTTACCCAATCTATACCCCTCATAAATCTCTCCTCAATCCTCTACATTCCAAGGAATCAAGTCCTTACCTATTCATTCTGTCCTCATAACTCGGGTCCTCCAGTCCTGGCAGCACACTTGTAAATTTATTCTGTACTTTTTCAACCACTTACATATTTTCTGTAGGTGGATGACCAAAACTGCACACAACACTCCAAGTTAGGTCTCATCAAAGTCTTACACAACTTCAATATATGAAGGCTAATGTGCCAAAATCTATCTTTATGACCCTGTCTATCTGTGCTGCCACTGTCAATGAATTATGGACCCGTATTACCAGATTACTTTGTTCTACCACACTCCTCTGTACCCTACTTTCATTGTGCAAGTCCTACCCTACTTGATCCTACCAAAAAGAAATCCATTTAGTGCAAAATGGTCAGTGATCGTGGTGTTGCTAAATCGTAGTCATTGTGGTTGTGCCATCAGATGTAGAAACAGAGTTAGTCCATTTAGCCCATCAAGTCTACAGGAGACAGATAAAAGGGTGACTGTCAAGAGAGGAAAGGGAAAATGTCAGTATTGGAGAGCACCCCTATGACCATCCCCCTGAACAATAAGCACTTCATCTTGAGTAGTGTTGAGTAGGAATGGTGGCCGTGTCTCTGGCACTGAGTCTGGCCCTGTGACTCTGAAGGGTAGGGAACTAAAGGGGAAGGCAGCAGTAATAGGAGACTCTATAGTTAGGGAGACAGATAGGCAGTTCTGTGGGTGTGAAAAAGAAACAGAGATGATAGTTGGCCTCCCAGGTGCGAGGACCTGTGGTGTTTCTGAATGCGTCCACAATATCCTGAAAAGGGAGTGTGAGCAGCCAGAAGCTGTGGTACATATTGGTACCAACAACATGGGGACCTCAAGGGTGGCAATCTCGTAAGGGTGAAGAATGCAGGACTGAAGGTGCTGTATTTAAATACAATAGCATTGGGAATTGGTGGATGAATTTGTGGCACAATTAGAAATTAGTCGGAATGACATTGTGGCTGAACGAAGGTCATAGTTGGGAGCTTAATATCAAAGGATATACTTTGTATCAAAAGGACAGGTAGGAATAGGAAAGCATAGGCAGTGTAGCTCTGTTGGTAAGAGATGGAATTATATCTTTTAGAAAGAGGTGACATAGAGTCAGAGAATGTTGAACCGTTGTGGGTGGAATTAAGAAACTGCGAAGGTAAAAAAAAACATTATGGGAATCGTATATAGGCCTCTAAATATTAGCCAAGATGTAGGGTTGATGTTGCAGAGGGAGCTGGAAAGGGCATATAATAAGGGTGATGTCAAAATTGTAATGGGGGACTTCAGTATTCACGAGGATTGGGAAAATCAGGTTGGTGTCAGATCACAAGAGAGGAAATTGAATGCCTACGAGATGGCTTTTTAAAGCAGCTTGTGCTTGACCCTACTACGGGAAAGGCTTTCTTAGATTGGGTGTTGTATAATTCAGATTTTATTAGGGAGCTTAAGCTAAAGGAACCTTTAGGAGGCAGTGATCATAATGATTGAATTCATACTGCAGTTTGAGAGGGAGAAGCTTATGTATTTGTTTCACAATGGAATAAAGGGAAATACAGAGGCATGAGAGAGGAGCTTGCCCAAATAGATTGGAGGGGGACATGGCAGAGCCGAGGTGGCTGACAAGAGAAGGTAAGGACTGCATAAAAGCCAAGGAAAAGGCATATAATGTTGCAAAAGTGATTGGGAAGGTTTTAAAATCCAACAAAGGCAACTAAAACAAAGCCATAAGAAGGGAAAAGATGCTAAAAGTTTTTTCAGTTATGTGAAGAGCTAAAAGTTGAGAGTCGATATTGGACCACTGGAAAATGATGCTGGTGAGGTAGGAATGAGGGACAAATAAATGGTGGATGAACTAAGTAAGTACTTTGCATCAGTCTTCACCATGGAAGACGAAAGCTGTGTGCTAGAGGTGCAGGAGTGAGTGCCTTTGCTACTATAAAGGAAATAGTGCTAGGCAGGCAGGCTGAAAGGTCTTAAGGTGGTTAAGTCACCAGGACCAGATGGACTACATCCCAGAGTTCTGAAAGAGGTTGTTGAACAGATGCATTGGTTATGATCTTCCAAGATTCACTTGATTCTGGCATGGTTCCAGAGGTCTGGTAGATTGCAAATGTCACTCCACTCTTTAAGAAGGGAGGAAGGCAAAAGAAAGGAAATTATAGGCCAGTTAGCCTAACCTCTGTGGTTGGGAAAGTATTGGAGTCCTTTATTAAAGATGAGGTTTTGGGGTATTTGGAGACTAATGATAAATAAAAGTCAGCAATGTTTCTGTAAAGGGAAGTCTAGCCTGACAAATCTGTTGGGAGTTCTTCGAGGAAGTTACAAACAGGGTGGATGAAGGAGAGACAGTGGACGTCATTTACTTAGATTTTCAGAAGGCATTTAATAAGGTGCCACACATGAGGTTGTTTAACAAGATAAAATCCCATGGCTTTACAGGGATGATACTGGCATGGATCCGTGGAATGGCTGACAGGAGGCAACAAGTGGGAATAAAGTGGGTCTTTTCTGGCTGGCTGCTTGTTGACTATTATCTAAACAGGGAGTAAATTCAAAAATCAGAGGTGCAAAGGGATAATGAGGTAGATTGAGACCAAGAGTCCATCTTATCATACAAGATGTCCGTTTAAAAGTCTCATAACTGCAGGGTAGAAGCTATTCTTGAGCTTGGTGTTACATGCTTTCAGACTTTTGTATCTTCTGCCTGATCTGAGAGGGAGGAGAGAGAATGTCTGGGGATTGGTGAGGTCTTTGATGTGCTGAGCTGTGTCCGCAATATAGTTTCTTGTGGTTAATTCAATCCTTGGAGAAAGGTCTCTATGGGATAAACTTGGAAGGGCAACCTAGTTTGTTTTGACCAATTGGAGCAAAGGGCCTGTTTCATGCTGACTGATTCTATGACTCTATTTAAATCTTATAAACTTCTATGGGGTCTGTTCCTGTGCTGATCGGAGGATTCCAGAATCACGCAGTCATGTGCGAGATGTTCTCAAACATTCCACCTCATGTCTTTGTCCTGGCACAGGAATCAGCCTCCCTGAGGGTGTGGATCCATCCTTCCTTGCTGCCCTACCTGAGGACATCCGCCGTGAGGTGCTGCAGAACCAGCTGGGGATAAGGCCCCCCAACCGTGCAGCAGCCACCGTTGCGGCCACAGCCGCAGCCGCTGCAGCTGCCGCCGCTGCCACCCTGGTAGGCAACCAGGGTGTCACCGAAGTTAGCCCCGAGTTCCTGGCTGCCCTTCCACCGGCTATACAAGAGGAGGTAGGAACCGCTGATTTGGTTTGTTGCATGGGGAAGTTCACCAGGTTGCTGCCTGGATTAGAGAGCGTGATCTAGAAGGAGAAGCTTCAACACAGATCTGATGCTGGAAATCCAAAGTAACACACAGCATGCCAGAGGAACTCAGCAGGTCAGACCACATCAGTGGAGGGAAATAAATGGTCAGTGCTTCAGTCTCGGCCTGAATCAGCAACAGTTTATTCTTCTCCATAGATGCTGCCTGACCTGCTGCGTTCCTTCAGCATTTTGTGTCTGGGTTGCTTTTCTCTGGAGCACCAGAGGCTTAGGGCAGACCTGATCATATATGACATTATGAGAGGTATGGATGTTCAGTATCTCTTTTTTTCCACCAGAGCAAGAATGTCTAATCTCAGAGAAGGTGAGTTTAAAGGAGATGTGCAAGACAAGTTTTCTTAGGCAGAGAGTGATAGGTGCCTGTAACATACTGCTAGGGTTGGTGGTGGACCTAGATAGGATACACGTGTTCAGGGGGTTCTTAGATAGGCACATGGACGTTCATGGAATGGAGGGATCAGTTAGGCATTTAATTACTAGTTTTATTTGTTAGGCACAACAGTGTGGGCTGAAAGGCCTGTTCCTGTACCTTTGTTCTGTAATAGTCACGCGTACCAAGGTGCAGTGTCTTTTGTCTACACGCCATTCAGACAGATGTCCAGACATACTGCAAGTACATCAAGATTTCAAAAAGGTAAGTAGGATGCAGAGTATCTTGTCACAAATGAGAAAATCTGCAGATGCTGGAAATCCAAGCAACGCACACAAAATGCTGGAGGAAGGCCAGGCAGCATCTATGGGGGATAAAAGTATAGTCGTTGTTTCAGGCCAAAATGTCGACTATACTTTTTCTTCCACTAGATGTTGTTCCGTAAATGTTGAGTTCCTCCAGTATTTTGTGTGTGTTGCAGTTGCCGAGAAAGTGCAATGCCGGCTGATAGGGGGCAAAGGCCACGATGAGTGTGATTGGCAGAGTTCATCTGTTAGCGTACCCGAGGTCTGTTCGAGAATTTGATGACAGGAGGGTCGAAGCTGTTCTTTGTGTCTGGAGGCATGTGCACATAACGGTTTTATGTCGTCTACTCAACGGGAGAGGTGAAAAGATGGGTCTGTGATTATGTTGGCAACTGGAAGTGGGGGGAGGGCTGCGTTAACAGCCATCTGCTTTCAGCACTTTTCCCTTGTTTATAATGGGGCTCACTGGGGAGTGTCCCAGCAACATGGCCACGGTAGAGAGGGGCATTCATCCGTTCCGTATGTTGTTGGGGAAAGACGCTGTGCTCTCCCCAAGTTACTGTCTTGTGAAATTTGTTGTTTCACAGCAGCAGCAGTACAATGTAGGACATTAAAATTACTGTGCATTACAAAAACAGTGAGATGACCGTCCATGAACCCATGAAATCTGATGGCAGAGAGGTACATGCTGTTCTGAGTCATTGAATGTTGGTCTTTAATTTTCTCTTGTCTTCTCCCCGATAGTAGTAACCAGAAGGCACGAACTGGATGAATCCTTAATGACAGATGTCACCTTTTTAAGGCATCACCTCTTGAATCTATTCTCAATGGTGGTGAGGTGGCTGAGTCTACAGCCTCTTTCAATCCTACGCACTCGCTCCTATGTCCAATCTCTCCAAGCCCTTCCTAATTTTTAAAGATTTCTTTGCTCACCCCTCAGCTACTTTTCTTCTAAAGAGATGGCACAGCCCATCTGTTCATCTTTCTGTGGGGTTCACTTCCCCTTTGCAGTGTGGCAACCACAGAACTGTGACTCAGCTGGCTTCAGCACAGGCACAGCCCTCCCCACCATCGCGGTCATCTTCTAAAGGTGCTGCCTCAAGAAGGTGATTTTCATCGTTAAGAACTCTCACAATCTGGGCATGGCCTTCTCTTATTACTACCATTAGGAAAGAGGTACAGGACTCTGAAGATACACTTTCAATGTTTTAGAAACAGCTTCTTTCCCTCTACCATCAGATTTCTAAACCCATGAACACTACCTTGATGTTCCTCTTTTCAGAGACATAGTCCTATAGCACAGAAACAGGCCCTTCATGCCGTCTAGTCCGAGCGACCTGGTCTACTGCCTAGTCCCAGTGACCGGCACCTGCACCAGAGGCCTCCATACCTCTCATCCATGTACCTATCCAGCCTTAGCAAATGTAAAAGCATACACCACCTCCACTGGCAGCTTGTTCCACACTCACAGCACCCCCTTCCCACCAAGCTTATGACTTCGAGTTCTATTTATTTTTTTCCAACACTGTTGAGTTGTAAAATAGTTGCATCCAAAGGAAAGAAAACGCACACACACCCATGCGCAGTGAATCTGGGTCACTGGAGCTGCAAGGCAGCAGGGATGGTCACTGAAAGGAGGCAAAGCACTGAGTTAAGAGGAGTTCCCTCTATCTTCTCTGCCCTTCCACCATCCCCTTGTTCTGCTCCCCCATTGAAGTAGCCATATCTCTGGGGCCCTCCTGATTTGTTGCTCAAAGTGTCCTCAAAGCATTCTTCAACATGAAAGGTCCTTCCAACTTACAATCATTTTTATGTGTTGCACTGTATTGCTGCTACAAAGCAACCAATTTCATGACATTTATTTAGAGTTACATCCACAGTTACAGGCCCTTCTGATCCAATGAGCCCGCATCGCCCAGTTACACCCATGTGACCAATTAACCCACTGACCATACATATTTGGATGTGGAAGAAAATCAGAGCACCCGGAGAAACTCAAGCAGTCATGGGAGAACGTACAAACTCCTTACAGACTGTGGTGTGAATGAACCGAGTTGCTGGCATTATAATTGTGTTATGCTAATCAATGTGAAAGGTCTTTCCAACTTACAATATTCTTTACATCTAACACTGTACTGTTACCTCAGAACAACAAATTTCACGACATATGTCGGTGATCATAAATGCAATTCCAATTCTGGTTGAACAGTGGTGATCTGGCTGAGGTTTGATGACTGCTCTGTGTGTGTGTGTATGTTGGCAGGTCCTGGCACAGCAGAGGGTGGAGCAACAGCGGAGGGAGCTCGCGCAGGCAGCCAACCCTGACACCCCCATGGACCCGGTAACCTTCATCCAGACCCTGCCTTCTGACCTGCGGCGGAGCGTGCTGGAGGATATGGAGGACAGTGTGCTGGCGGTGATGCCGCCCGACATTGCGGCTGAGGCCCAGGCACTGCGCCGGGAGCAGGAAGCCCGGCAAAGGCAACTGATGCACGAGCGCCTGTTCAGCCATAGCAGCTCTTCAGCGCTCTCTGCCATCCTACGGAGCACAGGTATCACACTATAGCCCTTCCTCGTGTCACGGATCTACACACTCCCCTGTCCTCTGCCACTCTACAAAACACAGATAGCCCCCGCTCGCATCTCAGAGTGCCCTGTCACAGATCGCCTCCTCCCCATTCACATCACAGTCCTTCCTCGTGTCGCATGTACCCCTCTACCCCTCCTTGTTTCACAGGAGCCCACTCACTTTGCAGCCCTTCCCTGTATCTAGGGTCCTGTGGCCACAATTCATGTTTTCACCCCATACTAGACCAACCTGAGGGTAGAGCCTCTATCACAAATTCACTGGTATTGGCTGCTTCCATTTGCCGAACTGTTCTGCTTGTAAACAGCTGGTGTTCCACTGTCAGGACAGAGAATTTTCTTGTGAAGTTATCTTTAACTAGAGATACAGCATGGTAACAAGCTCTTCTGGCCCAACACAATATGCCATAGGACCAATTAACTGACCAGCCATTACGCCTTTGGGATGTGGGAGGAAACTGGAGCACCCAGAGAAAACCCACGTGGTCACACAGAGAACCTACTAACTCCTTATAGACAGTGAGAGGGCTTGAACCCAGGTCGCTCCTGCTGTAATAGAGTTACACTAGCCGCATGTTGGGGCCATTCAGACTTGTGTCTGTGCAGTCTCTGAGCAGTGCCATTCCTTTTGCCTGGCTTTCCCTGTAAGTGGTTCTCCTAGCATTGGCATCGACCTCTTGCCTGGGAAGTGCCAGTCATGCACCCACAAAGGGCAATAATCCGCTAGCCAGATGACCTACCAACCTACACATTATTGGAACATGGGAGAACATCATCTGTTCACACAGATCCTATAGTGATATGCACAAGCAATTCTGTAGATGCTGCAAGTCTTAAACGACACACACAAACACGTGCAGTCTCTTGCACACAGCTGGAGTAAGCCAGTAAGACTGCCAGCGTCTATGGAGAGGATAACCTGCCTGATTTGTTGAGTTCCTTCAGTATTTGTTTGTGTGTGTGTCCCAGTAATACCATTTATCCCCACACTGCTCTTAACTCTAACCTGTACCATTCCAGAGCTGACCACTCAGAGACAGTACAGATAATTTGACTGTACGCAATGAACCAAGCAGGCAAACACAGATGGTCACACGCATGCAGTGTTGGACTGAAAGGGTGGATGTGCATAATGTCACCGAGGGAGGGTAAAACCTCTAAGGTGGGAGAGGCTCCCTCCATTTGCTCAGTCCATCTACCAACCCCCTTGTTGACAGTCAGTGCTCCCCTTCAAGGGAGATGAAGCTTGGGACCTCTTAGCATAAAGAGATCCATTTATCCAAACCGAGTGTGCACAGAGTCGTGAAAGGTCCTTCCAAGTTTTCATCACATCACAGCACTTCTCTGCGTGACCGTAGACATAAGAGCAGAACTAGGCCATTAGTCCATCAATATAGGCCCAACGTGTTGAAAACCACCTTCACCTTGATACCAATTAAGCCAGCCCTCTGTGAGGGTACTACGAGCCAGTTCCTGCACCAACCTAGCCCCACCCTCCTCAGCATCTCACACACCATCCCTTCCTTGAGACTCCAGCTGGAAACTCGCGTTGAGATCCCTGACTTGCTGGCCTCTTATTACCACAGGCTTCACCGGTCGCTTGGGCGGAAACAGAGGGGTGCAGTACACGCGCCTGGCCGTGCAGAGGAGCGGAACGTTCCAGTGGGGGAGTGGCACGCACAACAGGTACACCGAGCGCAACAGAATAGCACGGCGCCAGGCGAGCATCGGGGATTTGGAACAGGGCTCTGGTCCCAGCACAAGGCAAGGGTTTTGCCTGGGAGTGGGTCTTCAATCTCACTTGTTGTGGTCCTATGTTCAGAGCAGTGAGGGGGGTGGGGTGGATGGAGGCAGGAGTTAAAAAGAGCTGGGCGGCATAGTAACAGCTTGAACAGTCCAGCAGAATGTTACAGGCCGCCGGTCCGACGGGCGTACGCTTGATTCTACACACCCCCCCTCAGCCTCTTCTTCCCACTTCCCACTGGTGTTATACTCTCTTCCCACCCCCACCACCAGCAGCCTGTCTGTGCCTTGATGCCACTCACCCCTTTTCAACGGGTGCAGTGTTGCCTCTGTTCTTCAGAAGGCCCAGCATTTCGCCATCACTCCTCCCACCCACCCGCCTTTCTCTCTCTGCCCCCAACCCCACTGCTGCCCATTCTGTGCCTCTTCTCCACCTCCCCTCCATCCACCCTGACTGCCCCTTCCCCTCACTCCTCCCCTCCCCACGCTAACCTAATGCCACTGTCATTGTTCCATCAGCCCAGCTTCTTCTACCCACCCCCTTCCCTGTGGCCGTTTCTGCTCCTGGCCCTCTGGTGATCGAGCAGTGCTGTGACAGCTGTTGCAGCTGAGATTTTGTCAGTGCCAATGACATGGAACCTCAGCTTTATGCCAGAGACGTTCCCTTCCATTCATTGCAGAGAGGGATAGGGTTAAAAAGGGCTTCATCTAGTGATGAAGCAGCGGGACATTTTCTCAGCATACAGCCTGCCAGTTTTTCTGATAAGCAGCCTCTAAGGCAGACTGCAGTTGTTGAGTTGATTGGTGAGTTAGAACCTGCTTTACAAAGGGGACAGAGCCATATCGAACTGTAAACTCCTGAAAGGCACTTGAATAGTCTCTCCAGAGTTCACTCAAGGCTAGCAGTAGTTCAGGCTTTGGAAAGGGATGCGGCTTTGGAACTGGGCCCAGCCTGATCTCAGAGAATGCTTGAAGGTCTGACTTGATTTTTAATTTGAGAAGAGGAGAGTATAAGCAGAAGGGCCACGGGGAACAAAGTCCTTCCTTGTCAGAATCTTATGTGGTCGTTGTAATGTTATGAAGCTGCCCCCTCAGTCTTTGCATTGACATTTTTTTCTCTCCCCTCTCCTCCTCCCCTGCCCCCCTCTTTTCATCCCTCTCTCTCTCCCCAACCCCCACCGCAGAGCATCGAGTAGCAGTAATGTGGAGAGCCTGCTGCGATTGCGGGGCCGCCTCCTGCTCGACCACGAGGCCCTATCCTGCCTGCTTGTGCTGCTGTTCGTAGACGAGCCAAAGCTCAACACCAGCCGGCTGCACCGGGTGCTGCGGAACCTGTGCTACCACGCGCAGACGAGGGGCTGGGTCATCCGCAGCCTCCTCTCCATCCTGCAGCGCAGCAGTGAGAGCGAGCTCTGCGTTGAGACTCCTCGGCACACCGACGAGAAAGGAAAGCGAGCAGCCAAGGCTGGAGCCGGTTCGGCCGCCCACGAGCCCCGGCCCCTCGACCTCCTGCACAAGATGGAAGCCAAGACCACTAGCCAGTTGTCCTGGCTGTCTGTCTCCATGGACGCTGCACTGGGCTGCCGCACCAACATCTTCCAGATCCAGCGGTCAGGCAGCCGCAAGCACTCAGAGAGGCACGTGGGCTGCGGATCGACGGTTCACATCCACCCACAGGCAGCTCCTGTGGTCTGCCGCCACGTGCTCGACACCCTGATACAGCTGGCGAAGGTGAGCACTAGAGTGGGAGGGTCGGCAGGTGGTGGTATAGGGGTGGGAATCGCTGTTAAAGGCTTCAATCAGTGGGGGCTTGTTTCAGGAAGGCACAGACTGTGGGGGCTTCGGAGCGGTCATGGCAAAGATTCATAAAGCTGTCTGCAATGTCTCACCTAACACCTGCCAGTTTGGACTCCTCCCCCTCCCTCCCTCTTTATCCTGGCTTCTGTCCCCTTCCTTTCTCCAATATTTACTATATATTGTTATAGTTTTCCAGCATCTGCAGGATCTGTTTCTGAGCAGCATCTGCGGGGAGGTGAGGAAAAGGAATTGTTGAGAACCTGCACCTGTTGTTGTTTCTTTTTCCCCTTTCATATGTGCCCTATCACATAACTTGGGTGGTCATGGTCTATCCATTATCATGATTGTTCTGACAAATATTGTACAGAAATGGTTTGCCGCTTTCTGCGCAGTGTGTTTACAAGACAGGTGGCCCCAGCAATCATCAATACTCTTCAGAGATTGTCTGCCTGGCATCAGTGGTCACATAACCAAGACTTTGTGATCTGCATCGGCTGCGCTTACAACCATCCTCACCTGCTCCCATGGCTTCACATGACTGATTGGTGGTTGGGGGGGGGGGGGTGATAAGCAGGTGCTGCATTTTGCCCAAGGGTGGCCTGCAGGTTAGCAGAGGGAAGGAGCACCTTACACCACCTTTGGTAGAGACAAATCTCCACCCGTCCACCCACCTGTTCCATTGTAACAAAAATCTGAAATTACTTTCCTTGTTCTTTTCCGAGGTGTACTCACAAGCCAAGGGGGCACTGTACAGGCATTAAGGGTTAACAGAACTGTTAGAATTGTATAGGAGCTACTTGCTGAAAGCTGCAGGATAGAACACAAAGAATACTCATCACCCAGTCAGTGAACTGATCCACACAGCCACTGCAGATGTTCCCCTTCACCCTCTTAAGTCTGACCTTAAGCAGACCTTAAGTCTGCTCCTTTAGTCACGACTCCAACCTAATGTGAGTGTTGCCCCCTGCCCCTTTTTTTTATACCCTTAAAGCCCCTTATCCCAGTACTTTCCCATGCTACCAGTTGGTACCCACTTATCTCAATGTTCAAAGTAAATTTATTATCAAAGCACATGCGAATATGTCACCATAAACAACCCTGAGATACATTTTCTTGCAGGCATTCACAGTAGAACAAAGAAATACAATAAAGTTGATGCAAAACTACACACAAAAATTAACAACCAATACGCAAATATAAACAGAACATAATAAATATTAAATAAATAATTCTGAGAGTCTGTTGTTGTAAGTCTGTAGGTTATGGAATGCGTGGGTGAGTGAAGTTATCCACACTGGTTCAGGAGCCTGATGGTTGAGGGGTGATAGCTGCTCCTGAACCTGATGGTGTGGCTCCAAAGGCTCCTGTATCACCTCGATGGCAGCAGCGACAAAAGAGCATGGTCTGGCTGGTGGGGTTCCTTGATGGATGCTGTTTTCTTGTGACAGTGTTCATTGTTGAGCACTCACTGGTGGGGTGGGCTTTTCCTAAGATGAGCTGGGTTGAATTCGACAGTTTTTAGATCTGTTGTGACCTTTTGGCCAGGACAGAATTTAAAAATACAGTAAATCACAATTTCCACTGTCATCAAGTAGCCAAGTTGTCCTTGCAACTTGTCAATTTCTTAAGCCCAAACATAGTAGGCTGGGGAAAGGGAAGGAAAATAATACAATGCATACAGAGCAGGATGAGACAAATCTACAGTTTCTCTCCCAGCCAAGATGAGCAGATATAGCAGTCCATTCCTGAAGTTATGTTACTGTCCAAACTTTTTCACGGACTAAGGGGCCAATCAAATGTCACTTTTAGAAGATTTAATTCCTGGTGAAGAGTCTGAAGCCAAAACTTGAGATCTTCATTTCTCCCTGTAAACGCTGCCTGACTTGCTGGGTTCCTCCAGCATTACTATGCAGTCTCTTTTGTTTAATTCTATCCTTGCAGGTGGAATTGGAAAATACATTGTTATCACAGTAACACACACAATGCTGGAGTAACTCTGCGGGTCAAGCAGCATCTATGGAGAGGAATAAATAATCGACATTTCTGGCCAAGACCCTTCATCGGGCCTGGAAAGGAAGAGGGAAGAAGGTGGTGGAGGGTGATGTGGAGACATGGCAATAATAAATTTGACTATTTCTCACTGACTTCGATAATTTTGTTCCAGGTTTTCCCAAGCCACTTCACGCAGCAGAAGACCAAAGAGGCGAGCGTCGAAACCGACAAGGAGAAGCTGAGCAAGCAGCCTGTGACTTGCCCGTGCCTCGGCCAACCGGCAGGTGGAGGAGGGGGAGGGGGCAGCACTGGTGGTACCAACACAGGCATTTCCACAGACTTTTGGGACTTGCTTGTCAAGCTAGACAACATGAACGTCAGCCGTAAGGGCAAGACATCGGTCAAGGCCACACCAGCATCCACCAGCGAAGGGGAGAGCAGCCAAGGCAGCCTGGAGTCGTCTCCCCTGGGCCAGCTGATGAACATGCTCTCGCATCCTGTCATCCGCCGTAGCTCACTGCTGACCGAGAAGCTGCTGCGGCTCCTCTCGCTCATTTCCATCGCTCTACCAGATAAGGCGGCCGAGGTGGCAGCCAACCATGGCGCCGCAGCTGAGGTCACCCTGGCCGGTTCCCTCACCTGTAAGTGGTCAAGCTCGTGCCTTTACAGTCATAGACCTCTACAGCACAGAAACAGGCCATTCAACCCGTTGAGTCCATGCTGAACTTTAATTCCGCCTAGTCCCATAGGCCTCCAGACCTCCCCCATCCCAATGCTTGTTCAAACTACCTTTAAATGTTGAAATCAAACCCATGTCCACCAATTCCACTGGAGCTTATTCCACACTTCCACTAGCCTCTAAGTGAAGATGTTCCCCATCAATATTTCACCCTTTACCCTCAACCTATGAGTTCTCATCTCGCCCAACGTCAGTGGAAAGAGCCTTCTTGCATTTACCCTATCAGTACATTTTTATACCACTATTAAATCTCCCCAGGAATAAAGTCCTAACGTATTCAGCCTTTCCTTATAATTCCCTAAACTTCTGAATGTTGCCCTTGCCCTCAGGCTATGCCCTCTAGTTGTAGCCTGTGCCCTGTTCTTACCAGAAGGGAGAGATTTTGGGAGCTGGCCTGAATTTCTGCTATACTGTGGAGCTGTTCAAGGCATAAAAGTGTATCTGTTTGTAGGTGGGGAGGGGGAATAGTTGACGGATCTGGGAGCTACTTATCCAATGTAGAGTTCTGCCAGCTATTACGTCACATCAGAGAGCTCAGGTGGAGAGTATTCTGAAGAGCAGTCCTGTGCTTGTAGGTTTTTAAGGTCTGCATTTCACCTGTAGAGATTTTTAATCTCTTAAATTTCACCCGACATCCACTGCAATAAGCAGGATCTTCCAGTGACCACCTATTTCAATTTTACTTCCCATTTCCATTCTGATGCATCTGTCCATGGCTTCCCCTAAACCAAGGTTGTGTTGGAGGAGCAACACTTCATATTCCGTCTGGGTAGCCACCAACATGAGATTGAACATCAATTTCTCTTAACTTCTGTTAATATCTCCCCCTCCCTCCTCTTGTTTTGCATTCCTCATTCTGGTGATTGCCTCACCCCTTCTTACCTGCCAATTACCTTCTTCTGGTTCCCCTCCTCATTCCCTTTCTCCCATGATTCACTGTCCTCTCCTATCAGATACCTCCTTCAGCCCTTTACTTGTTCCATCTATCACCTCCCAGCTTTTCATTTCAATCCCTCTTTCCCCCACTCACCAACTGTACTTTGCCCCTCACCTGGTCTCACCTATCACCTGCCAGCTTGTACCCCTTCCATTCCTCCACCATCTTATTCCGGCTTCTGCCGTCTTTCTTTCCAGTTCTGATCAAGGGTCTCAGTTCCAAAACATTAATTGTGTATTTCTCTTCCATAGAAGCTGCTGACCTGATTTCCTCCAGTATTTTGTGTGTGTAGCTCCAACTCAAAGGGCCTATTACTGTGCTGTATCTCTGGATAAATTAATTTTAGTGCATTCAGTTCTTCCTATGACATCTTCCATATCAGTTGGCCTAGTTGGGAATTGGGGTGAAAGGCCTTGACCTCTAGACAAATGGGTAACTGAGCAGCTTCATTTTTTGCCTCCTGCCCATCAAACTAACCTCACTTTCATTCTTTGCAGCAACTCCAAAAGCCACAAAATCTCCAGCAAAGGCCACGTCAGAAGGTACGGTGGGTGCCAACGACAGCAAGGTGCAGAATTCTGGCCTGACGGAGAAACAGCTGCAACTCTCTGTGGAGGTAATGTGACCTCTAGCTTCATTGTAACCCTTGGCTGCCACTAAACAAGCCTCACCACTTGCTGAGTTTTTCACTTCTGCCTTGTATTAACTGGCCACTTTATTACGTACAGGAGTTGAACCCAGTGTGGTCTTGTACTGTTGTAGCCCATACACTTCAAATTTCAACATGTTGTGCATTCAGAGATCCTCTTCCACACACCACTGTTGTAACGTGTGGCTATTCGAGGTACTGTCACCTTCCTGTCAGCTTGAACCACTCTGGCCATTCTCTAACCTCTCTCATTAACAAAGTGTTTTCACCCACCAAACTGCCACTCAGTATATGTTTACTCAAACCACTCAATCTGGCACCAACAATCATTCCATGGTTAAAGTCACTTAGATCACATTTCTTCCCTATTCTGATGTTTGGTCTGAACAATAGCTGAAGCTTTTGACCATGTCTGGATGCTTTTGTGCATCGAGTTGGCTGATTGTGTATTTGCAGGTGTACAGGAGTGCAAGTGTACCTAATCAAGTGGTCACTCGGCGTACACTTGAAGTGCATGAACTCCTCCTGAGCTTCCGATGGCCCTTCCTGGATCCAGGTGCAGCTCAGCGAACACTTGTGTGGATCAGCTTGGTTTTGGATAAGCTTTTGTCGGCCTGTCATCCAGACAGACCATTCCATACACAAGTGCATCACATTAGTAAAAAGGAGGGGCGGCGCACAGTAGCATAACAGCTAGTGCAACGCTCTTCGCTGCCAGCGACCCAGCTTCAATTCCTGCCGCTATCTGTAAGGAGTTTGTGTTTCTCCCCTTGAACATGTGGATTTCCTCCGGGTACTCCATGTTCCAAAGGTGTACAGGTTAGGTTGAGTAAGTTGTGGGCATGCTGTGTAAACTTCACCCCCAGTGTAAACTTCAGACTGTGTTGGCCATTTTGATGTGTGAGTGACAAATAAACAATAGACAATAGGTGCAGAAGTAGACCATTCGGCCCTTCGAGCCTGCACCACCATTCTGAGATCATGGCTGATCATCTACTATCAATACCCGGTTCCTGCCTTGTCCCCATATCCCTTGATTCCCCTATCCATAAGATACCTATCTAGCTCCTTCTTGAAAGCATCCAGAGAACTGGCCTCCCCACTGCCTTCCGAGGCAGTGCATTCCAGACCCCCACAACTCTCTGGGAGAAGAAGTTTTTCCTTAACTCTGTCCTAAATGACCTACCCCTTATTCTCAAACCATGCCCTCTGGTACTGGACTCTCCCTGGTATCTGGAACATATTTCCTGCCTCTATCTTGTCCAATCCCTTAATAATCTTATATGTTGCAATCAGATCCCCTCTCAATCTCCTTAATTCCAGCGTGTACAAGCCCAGTCTCTCTAACCTCTCTACTTAAGACAGTCTGGACATCCCAGGATCCCAGCTAATCTCTTCATAAAATATATATAGACTACGTAATATAGTGTTCCAGGCACAAGGGCCTCAGAGAGGTCAACTGGGAGGCTGAGATTATCTTGAGCTTATGAGAGGTTTGTTCAAGTCTTTGTTAAAAACTGTCTGTGAGCTTGGTTATTTCCGTGGCACCCAGACAGATACATGGGGCTATACCAAGGGGGAGAAACACAATGCGGAATGTAGAATTGTAGTTACAGAGAAAGTACAGGTAGACAATAAGATGTGAGGGGCCTGATGAACTGAAAGATGAAGGGTTCACCCTTTTAACATGCAGGAGATCTGATAACAGTGGGACAGAAGCTGTCCTTGAGCCTGCTGTTGCATCTCACAGGTTTTTATTCTCTTCTGCCTAACAGGAGAATATGTCCGGGGGTGAGTGAGCTCCTTAATAATGTTGGCTGATTTCCCGAAGCAGCAGGAAGTGCAGACAGAGCCAATGGAGGGGAGGTTCATTTGCGTAATGGGCTAGACGTCCAGAGTCTTAGGATGAGGGTTAGTGAGCCGTGGGAATGCTCTATTGGCCAGGAAGTGTGGCGACACTCACACGCTACCCCCCAGCACAACCTCAGACTGTCTTGGTTGTTGAAGCAAATGACGCATTTCACTGTATGTTCTGATGTGACACACAAAGCTAATTTTATAAATCTTTTGAGTTCTCTTTGTCAAATGTCCAGCGATCAATTCTTATCCTCCCCACTCGTCTCTGTTCACTTTACCCATCCCCTGCCTCAAAAGGAATCAGTCAGTCAGTTCCTCCCTCCCCGGGAACTCATTGCTGACTTCACTGTGGCTCCTGATGGGCATGTTGTTAATGTGTCCGGGGTGGTTGACATTTGTATCTCCCATCTGTGACTCTTCCTCTGTGTTGTGTGACAGGTGTTGACCTCCCACTCGTGTTCGGAAGAGGGTCTGGAGGACGCGGCGAATATTCTGCTTCAGCTGTCCAGAGGGGAGCCAGGGACCCGGGACACTGTCCTGAAGCTACTGCTGAGTGGAGCTCGTCAGCTGGGGTACACGCTGTGTCAGCAGATAGGTACCTACCTCTCTTCTATACGCTGGTCAGCAAGGGAGTACACGCTTAACGCCTCCCACCCCTGGTGAAATAGAAAATAGAACACAGCTCAGTGACAGCCCTTCAACATTTTAACCTACTCTGAGATCAATCTAACTCTTCCTCCCTCCATTTTTATTTTGTCCATGTGCCTTTTTGCAAGCCTTTTAAATGCCCCTAATGTATCTGCTTCTACCATCCCCCCACCCACCCCAGCAGGATGTTCCACACATCCACCACTCTGTGTTAAGAAAAAAATAACTTGCCTCTGACATTCCCACACCCCACCCAGTACCTTCGATCACCTTTAAATGATGCCCTCTCATAATAACCTTTCCACCCTCGGAGAAAGTCTCCTGCTTTCCACTCTCAGAATCAAATGGCCTTTGAGTATTTGCCTCTTTTCCCAGTTTATTTGATTCTTTCCACTTGCGATGCAGAGGGCAGATCCGCTGCTTCACAGCTCTGGAATCCCAGGTTTGATCTGTGTGTGTCAGCACATTCTCCCTGTGTGGGTTTCCCCCAGAAGCGTGTGGGGTTGGTAGATTAATTGGCCGTTGGTACATGGGTGACGAGTAAACTCTCGGGATTGTAGGGTGAATGAAATGGGATGAGTATGAACAGGTGCTTGATGTGTGGCGTGAGTCCGAAGGCCTTGTCTGCACACTCAATAGCAAATTTATGCTTAAAAGTTCTTATTGTTATAGCTAAGTTCACTAAGTTCCATAGTTCCCACATAAGATGTTGCCGGGACTTGACCTGAGTTACAGGGACAGACTGAATAGGTTAGCACTTTAAGTCCTGGAGTTTAGGAGAATAAGGGGAGATTTGATAGAAGTATACAAAATAGCTGCAAATAGGCTTTATTTCCACTGAAGCTGGGCGAGACTAGATCTCGAGGTCATTGGTTAAGGTGCACATAGATTCACACCCCAGGTCAGGATTGAACCTGGGTCTCTAGAGCATCGATTGTACACCTCTGTTCTGCCCCCTGTATCAGGTTAAGTTTCATGTGAAACAACCTCCAGCTCTAATCTCACCCAACCTTAGTTTGCATTTATCTTGCATATGTACCTTTTTAATTTAGTACACCTGTGTCAAATTTCCCCTCGCTCTGCTATGTTCCAGGGAGATAAAGTCCTAACCTATTCAACCTTACCTATAACTGATGTCAAGTCCCAGCAACTTCCTTGTAAATTTTCTCTCCACTCTTTCAATCTTTTCTGCAGGTCGCTGACCAGAACTGTCTCGTACAACTACAATATAACATCCCAACTCCAGTACTCAGTGCTCTGATTCTTAACTTGGCTTTAACTTTAGATTCAGGTTGATCTCCAAAAGGGGCTTTGAAACAACTTGAATAACAGATCACTAGTTCATTTGCGACTACCTGATGTTTTCAAATGCTGAGAAAATTTCTTCTGTGTTTATTTCTTTGAAGTTGTCCAGAGTTTGAGGGTGGCTTGTGACTCAGTGAGCTGCCTTTTGAAAGGTCTATACATTTCATCCCACTTTTAAAAAGTTCAAAGTAAATTTATTACCAAAGTCACTATAGACTACCCTGACATTCATTTTCCTGCAAGCATTCACAGTAAAACAAAGAAATGAAAAGCACACAATGACTGACAATCAATGTGCAAAAGAAGATCTTCTGTGCAAATATGTACAAGAAAAAATAGTAATAGTAAATAATTAACACTGAGAAACACTCACAGCATCTGTATACAGTCGGCCCTCCTTATCCACGAGTTCCGCATGCGCGAATTCAACCAACTGCGGATCAAGAAAACCCAGAAGTGCTCTTCCAACACTTGTTGTTTGAGCATGTACAGATTTTTTTTCTTGTCACTATTCCCTAAGCAATGCAGTATAACAACTATTTTACATAGCACTTATATTGTATCAGTTATACTAAGTAATCTAGAGATGATTTAAAGTATATGGGAGGATGTGCGTAGGTTTCCATGGATCGGAATCAGAAAAAAATCGTAAGTTCACTTACTAAGTAAGTCTGGTATTATTTAGCATCAGTTAGTCAAACGTTGGTCTTAGTATATAGTAAATATTTTACCTTTCTATACATATAAGACGCTTAAGAACGTATGTTTCAGCGCCAGGCTTTTGAATGGAAGTACCCAAGTTTGATCCAATGACAGGTCACTTCCAAGCATGGTCTCCATCTGTACCTGGTTGATGTGGAGGATCAAAAACCCAAAACCCAGTAATTAAACCACTGTGTTGCTTAGTAATAATTGTAGCTTTCATCAGGACAGGGTCTTCTTCTCACTTTATCCTTTAAAATTGTTCCGATCATTGACCGACTGTAACCGAATGCTTTTCCAATGACCAATGGCGTTTCACCTCTTTCTGATCGCTTTATTATTTCCACTATATTTTCAATCGTGATTATTTTCATGAACAGAAACACTGGGGATTCAGAGCTCTGCTGCCGGGTCTTAATGTCCTCCGCACTGAGACGGGTTAAATAAGGTCTGGGGTTCCGCTGGGTCCTAAGGTCCACTGCATTGAGTCAGGTTGAATAAGGGACTTGAGCATCCGCGTTTTTTTGGTATCTGCGAGGGGTCCCGGAACCAATACCTCACGGATAAGGAGGGCCAACTGTAGTTTCTTTTGTTTGTGATTAACACTGAGGACGTGAGCTTATGTGAAAGTGAGTCTGTAAGTTGTGGAATCTGTTCAGAGTAGAGGTGAGCAAATTTATCCACACTGATGACTGAAGGGTAATAACTGTTCCTGGACCTGGTCACGTGAGCGATAAGGCTCCTGTACCACCTTCCTGGTGGCAGCATTGAGAAGAGAGCATGACGTGAATGGTGGGGTTCTTGATGATGGCTGCTGCTTTCTTGTGGCAGTGCTCCTTGCAGATGTGCTCAATGGTTGGGAGGGCTTTTCCTGTGATGGGCTGGGCTGTATCCACTACATTTTTAGACTTTTCTGTTCTTGAGCATTGGTTTTCCATACCAGGCCATGAAGCATACAGTCAGAATACTGTGTGCCTATAGAGGTTTGTCAAAAGTTACAGATGACACTGCAATTTTTTCCCTTAAATTAAATTTTAATATTCCCATTAATATTGCAACCCTCACTTTTCGTAAAGCTGGAACTGGATCGGGCCAAGTTGTCTAACGCTGCAATCTTGCATCCCTTGTGCCTAGGTACTTTATTGGCTGAACTGCGGGAATACAACCTGGACCAGGAGAGGAGGGCGCAGTCGGACAACCAGTCGCCTGAGGGCACACCAGACGAGCACCCACAGCTCACCAAGCTGAAAGGCAAGATGCAGAGCAGGTAAGGCTTGTCATCAGGTTGAACCCCCCCACCACCACCTTCCCTGCATGGGAGCCGGCTCCTACCTCACAGAACCACCGCCTGTTAAAGACACTCATGTGTGGAGATCCGGTAAAGCTTTTCCTGCCAGCTGCTGCTTGAGTACAGACAAATTAATGATTAATTAATAGATTTATCTATTAATCACATGTACATGGAAGGATACAATGATATGAGTTGTTTGCGTTACCAACCAGCACAACCTTGAGGGTGTGCTAAGGGCAGCCTGCAAATGTTCCCATGCATTCAAGGCACCAGAATCACATGCCCACAATGTTCAGCAGAACTACCAAAGCCAACAACGGTAAAACAAGACCCTTTCCCACTCCCTCACTCAGACAGGCCTTCGATCTCAGTTCCAGAAAGAAGATGCAGGGCACTTTATAGACAGTGGCAGGAATTGAATCCCAATAACTGGCGCAGTAAAGCGTCACACCAGCTGCCCATCTCCGTGCCTATGCTGGCTCCATTTGTCCATCACCCTCCTCAGTCCTCACCCATTGACCCTTGTCAAACCACTCCTCCCTCTCCTTTTAAAACTGCCTGTCTACCCTCCTCTGAATCTCTGGAGTGTATTGATAATGGCTGGGGTCGCCTGTCTTTACAAGACACTGCCCAGAAGAAGGCAATGGCAAACCACTTCAGTAGATAAGACAGTAATGCCTATGTCATACGACACAGCACACGATGATGATGATCTATCCTCCTGACGTGGGGTTTCAATCCAAAATATCGGGTGCTCCCTCCCCTCTCAGTCCCTTCAGCACCATTTTTGTTCCTTCCCCACACACCCTTTTGCTTTGGTAATGGATGGCTCCAAACATACAGAGAAAAGTTGAGGGAGCTTTGACTCTTGAGAATGATGTGGGAGCCTTCTACAGGGTTACAGGGAGCTTTACGCACAGACAGCGTCAGAGGTTGGGATTGAACCCAGGTCTCCAGTGTGGCAGCAGCTCCATGCTGGTGGCATTCCAGGCGTCACCCTAGAGAATCAACTGCCCTGTCCTCCTCCTTCCTTGTACTCCCTGCCCTCTGGGGAGGGTGGGGGTAGGGGTCCTTTTCTCCTTGGGGTGGTCGGCAGCTCCTTCCTACAGTCACAGAGCCAGCCACCCCCCCCCCCCCCCCCAAGTCCTTCCCCTCACCCCACACACAGGGAAGCAAATCACATTGAGGGAAGGGACGAGCTTCAGCCAGTTTTAAATCCACCTGGTTTTTTCCCCCTACCCCAGGTTTGACACTGCGGAGAACGTAGTCATCGTGGCTTCCCACAAGCGCCCCCTGGGCGGCCGGGAGCTCCAGCTGCCCTCCATGTCGATGCTGACGTCCAAGACCTCCACGCAGAAGTTCTTCCTCCGCATCCTGCAAGTCATCATTCAGCTGAGAGATGCCACCCGCCGGGCGCACAAGAAGGCCAAGCAGACGGGAAGACTAGGTACGAGCGACAAGTTAGTGGGTCCACCTTCCCTCAGAGATCAGTTGGCAGGGTTCCCTCTGAGCCTCCGAGCCATCTGTGCTGAGACCAAGACACTGTCATGGATTGGGATGGGGGGAGTACTTCATCGAACAGCTTTATTCCATCCACCATTACAGATGGGATTTCCCAGTGGCCACCTCTAATGCCACTATGAGGCCACTCTCAGGTTAGAGCAATAACACCTCATATTCCATCTGGGTAGCTCCAACCTGATAACATTAATTTCTCTCGCTTCTGGTCATTCTTCCCCCATCCCTTCTCTTTTTTCCCATTCCTCAATTTGGCTCCCCTCTCACCCTTCCCTTTTCCTCCCTTGCCCATCACCTCCCTCTGGGTTCTCTCTTCCTCCTTCAGCCGTTTTCCACTTCTCGCCTTTCAGCTTCTCACTTCATCTCCCTCCCCACCCACCTACCATCCCCCTCATCTGCCACCATGCACTCCTCTTCCTCCCCCCACCCCAACCCTCTTACTCTGGCTTTGTCCCCAGTATTTTTTATCCTGATGGAGAGTCTCTGCCCAGAATGTTGGCTGCTTATTCCTCTTAGTTCCTCCAGTGTCTTGTGTGTTGATCTGTCTCTGCTGAGCCTTTACGATATGGATCGCTCTCTTGTTCACGGAATCTAAGAGGTGGAAGGGGTTGGAACCATTAGAGGGTATTTCTTCTTTAAAATCCTCTACCAAGGAAACCGTAGAGGATGGCTTATTGAGTGCACACAGAGATGAGGTAGGCAGATTTAGGTTCTCCAGTAGACCACAACAGTTTTACAAGACGTTGGTGACGCTGCAGTTAAGATGTTGTGCTCACTTACAGTCACCTGCTGCAGGAAAGATGCTGCTGGAAGGAGTGCAAGGATGTTGCCAATGCTAAGTTTTGGGGAGAGGGTGAGCAGGTTGGGATGTTTTGTTTGGAACTAAGGAGACTGAGGAGTAATCTTATAGAGGTGTAGAAAATGATAAGGGGCATTGAGTCAGTATGCGCTCTCTCTCCACATGCATTCACACTCTCACCCACGTTCGCATTCATACACTCACTCACACAGAGCTGGGGGCTCAGATCAAACCTGTGCCACTGGCGCTGAGAGACAGTAACTCCACCCTCTACATCACTGGTGAGAGTCTTGTCTTTGCTACCATTTCTCTTGCCTGCTGACTATTGTGGTACACTGGCCAGAACCAGTAAGGGAGCATGTTCGGAACACACAGGGCTGTTGAGGAGGTGCTAGAGGGCTCTAGTATTGATATTCATACCACCATCCTTCACCTCCTCCCCACTGGTCTCCCCCTAAGAAAATTACCGTACCAGTCCACAACTTCCATTTCACTCCAGACTCTCTTCATCCCTGTCCCTTTCCAATTCTTTCCTCGTCTTGTTAGTCTAGCCTTGTCCACCCTTTGATTGGGATTCTACATGCATTTTCGCCGACCAGCCCAAGATGGTCTGGAACATGCCGAGACCCTTGCAGACACGGTCTGAGATCTCATTCCTTCGCATGGGTGGCCATGGAGTGCAGGGCTCTCTCTTTCCAAGTTCTCAAAGTGGTGGCTTGCTCAGTTACATTATGACCACTGATTGTGATTTGCTCTCTATTTTGGTGAGTTCTAGCTCTCCGATCCTTTTCAAATAAATGTTTTGTAAGGTATTTGAGGACCAGATTAGAGGAGATGCAAACAGTAGCAGGACTATATTATTTAAACATAACATTCCAATGAGATCCAATGAGACTTATGAGCACCCTTGCATCCGAACAAGTTCCCAAAATGTTACTAAATTCAAAAGTCCAGCACAGGAACATGTATGCATTGCTACGATCAGCAGAAATCATTCCCTCTCTTCTGCTGAGGTGGTGGATGTGATTCAGTTGCAGCATTTGAGAGAAGTTTTGGGAAGGTACATGGATGGCAGGGGTATCAACGGCTGTATTGTGCGTGGAGAAGCAACTCGGCAGAGGAACAGGTTAGCCCATCAAGGCCAAAGGGCCTTTTTCTGCACTGCAGTACTCCATGACCCTTTACATCTAATCATTGTTCTGATCTTGATCTTGGTGGCAATCACTGCAGTATCCCACAGAGATGCTGCTCCCCAGGTTCCAAATGCCCAACTTAAGAGAAATATCCCATGAAGTTATTAAATTGAGAAGTCCAGCAGAGGCACATTCAATTCTACAATCTGCCAATCTTGATGCCTGTTATAATACCGTGGATTAATGGTAACAGTAGAAAATAACATTCTGATATTTTTCACCTTAATTGACTTAAAAGCAAAAGCAACGGAACTCTTGTTGCAGAAAGAGGTCTGTACTAAGAAAAGGCCAATCTTTTTTTAAAAATTCCATCTTAACTGTCTATCTGTGTATTGATCTAATCCTCCGTGTATCTTATCTATTTGGAGATAAACAGCAGAACAAGCCCTTCCAGTCAGCAAACCAACTACTTAACCCTCATCTAATGACAGGACAATTTACAACGACCAATTAACTGATACATGTTCACAGGGAGAACATCCAAATTCCTTACAGGCGATGCTAGAACTGAACTCCAAAAGGCCTGGAATGGCAGTAGCATTGTACTAACTGCCATGCTACCGTGGCACCCATTTTCCATGGTAGGGGTATCAGAAACAAGAGGGCAGAGGTTTAAGTTGAGAGAAAGGGGTTTGAAAGAGGAACTGAGATATAATTGTTTTACCCATGGGTGATATCTGGTACGTGGTCATTGCAATTAAGAAGTTTGAAGGTAAGGCATATTCCTAACAAAGTTACAGTAGATGGGCAAGTGGGCTGAAAGGCTTGTTTCAGAGGCGTGCGATTCTGTGACCGATCTCTCCTATCTCTCTCTCTCTCTCTCCCCCCCACTTTTGCCCCTCCCCTCTGCAGGGACCTCGGCACTGGGCTCTGCGAGCAGCATCCAGGCCGCCGTGAGGCAGCTGGAGGCAGAGGCTGACGCCATCATACAAATGGTACGTGAGGGCCAACGTGCCAGAAGACAACAGCAATCAGCCATGGTTAGCATGATGCCTGTGCCGCTTGCAGGGCACTTGTGGATTTTATTTTACCTCTGTTTAATTTTTCTTCCATGTATCCTTTATGCATGCTTCTCTTTTTCAATCCTTCTCGAAGTTTAACTCCTTTCATCCTTACCATTGGTGGCCACTAACCTTGCTCGGACGTCTCCCGGCGGTCCATTCCCAGGGTTTGTGCCCCCCAACCCTCTGCTCTCCGCCTTTGCTTATTGCATCTTGCTTGCAGAGAATAGACTTGAGTGCCCTTTGCTCAATCCTCCGGCCACTTGTAAGGGGGGCACTGACAATGTGGGAGCAGTGTGCCCCTTCAACAAGGTCTAATGTCAGATTCCCAGGTAGACATACGCATAGGTTATTATTATTTTATTGTCGCCAAATGATTGATACTGGAGTGTACAATCATCACAGCGATACTTGGTTCTGCGCTTCACGCACCCTGGAGTACAAATCGATAGTAAATACAATAAAAATTTAATTTATAAACCATAAAAAAAAGGGAAAGTAAGGTAGTGCAAAAAAAAAGCATAATAGTTTATAAGAAAAGCATGAATTATACATTTTTACAAGGAAGAACACAATTAGAATTTTAAAAAGGAGTTAGCTGTCAGGTTAGAGTCTGGACCCTATGAGGGTTGGACAACGACATTTGGGGTCAGATGTTGTCAGACCAGCGAGGACGAGAACTGATGTCCCTCATCCCAGTTGGTGAGTTGGCAGCAGGTTCCGGGATCAGAGTTCCACGTGGGCAGAAGATACAAGGGCCGATAACCCACTAGGTATGCACATTGGTAAGACCAGAGTTCGAGGCCCAATGTTGGGTTCCATCATCAGTGAGTCAGGAGTTCAAAATTCAGTGTTTGGGGTCTTGTCGTTGGGAATTTAATCCGGAATTTAATACCTAGTGTTTGGGGTCCCGTTGTTGGTGAGTCTGGAGTTTGAAACCTAGTATTCAGGGTCCCATTGTCAGCATAATACCTAGTGTTTGGGGTCCCGTCATTAATGAGTCCGGAGTTCAATTCTTGGTGTTTGAGGTCCTGACTTTGGTGAGTCTGGTGTTCGAGTTCTTGTGTTCAGAGTCCGTAGTTTGAAACCTGGAATTGAAGTTCCTCATGTTTCATCAGCGAGTCCTGGGGTCGAAATGGTAGATTGAAGCCTGAAGGTCAATTAGAAGTTAAGAAGTCAAGACCCGATGGCCTGAGCCTTGTGTCTGGGAATCTCTGTGAGTCCACTGGGGAAGTCATAGTCCCAATGTCTGCAAATCCACAAAAATCCAGTGGAGGTTGGAGACAAAGATAACTTGTTAGAGTTAGAGGACTGTGTATGCACAGATTGGAGGGACTGGGCTTGCTATGCTGATGGGAGGGAGGGTTATGCTGATGTTTTGTCGCTTATGTTCTGTTACTCTGCATTGTAGGCATGCCGTGTTGCCACCGGAATTGTAGGCTGTCCCCAACGCACCCTTGCAAACACTGTTTTGATGTACATATGACAAATGAATCTGAATCTAATCTGAAATGATGGAAAGTTCAGATGATCCTGAACAGATCAGAGTGACTACTTCAAATTTAGTCGTAACTACCTGAACTTCCTTCCTCTCCCCCCTGCCCAAGTCAGAATCAGGTTTATTACCACTGACATGCATCATGAAATTTGTGTCAGCAGTACAGTGCAATAAATAAAAATTATAAATTACAATAAGAATATATTTACAAAAGAAAATAAGAGGGAGCAAAATAGTGAAGTAGTGTTCATGAGTTCACAGACCGTTTGGAAATCTAATGGCAGAGGGAAAGAAGCTTTTCTTAGAATCAACATCTCAGCTGGAATCAGACTCGCATCTCTTGCTCTTGCCATGTGGGTCATTGAATCCCTTCCACTTTCTCCCACTTAGTTATAGTTCAATTATTCACTTTCTTCTCTCTCTTTCTCTCTCCCTCTCTCTTCAAAAAGTCCGAGTCGAACCCGGCAGAGGGAGCCTCGCGAAGGGACGAGTCTCCCATGGACGTGGATCAGCCGTCACCCGCTGCTCAGGAGTCGCTGTCGTTGGGTAGGTCTGCCTCAACGGGAGTGTGATGTCCATGGACGGGGAGAGTGAATTTGCCCAGAATCTCTCAGTAGAGCTAGCTTAACAGAGTCACATACAAGACTGGACACTGGAATTTCAGAGCAATGCACAGGAGAGGTTGGAGGAACTCTGGAGTCAGGCAGTACTGGTAAAGTTCCTGCCACAGATTTACTATCACTGACTTAATTTGCTGTTTTGTGGCTGTAGTCCAGTGTAAATGTGTAAAGTGATTATTAGAGACAAAAATAGTGCAAATTACAATCAGTAATCAGTAATTTTTTTTTAAAGGAAATTAAATTAGTGTAGAAAGAGAAGGAAAAAAATACTGAGGTGGTGTTCATGGTTCATTCGGAAATCTGATGGCAAGGGGAAGAAGCTGTTTCTAAATCCTTCAGTGTGTGTCTTCAGGCCCCTGTTACCAGCACCTTGATAGTAGCAGTGAAAAGAGGGCATGTGCCTGGGTGACGGATGCTGCATTTTTGAGGCATTGCCTTTTGAACATGTCCTGGACAGTGGCAGGGATAAGTTTACAACCCTCTGCCTCTCAGGTCCTTTTTAATCTTTCCCACTTCACCTTGAATCTGTGACTCAGAATTTCAGACTCACTTAGCCCTGGGGTGGGGTGGGGGGACCTGCAGTCCACCTCTCATTATTTAAACTTTTGTATAAGATTGCCCCCTTTCTCCCAAGTTTCAAGGTAGCTGTTCCTAAAGTTCAGTGTGGGTCTTCAGACTCGTATAACCTCTACCCCGATAGTAGTAAGGAGGAGAGGCAGGTCTTGGATGGTGCTCACTATTAGGAGTTTGAGGAAATTTGCCACCTCATCAAAGACCAGCAGATGTCTACCAACTTACATTGGACAGCATTCTGATTGGTTGCATCACTGTCCGGTATGGACGGTCCATAAACGCAAACCCCATTTGTTCTCTTTTTGCACTACTGCTTTTTTTTAATATATTCTTATTGTAATTTAGGTTATTTTTTAATGTCTTGCACTCTGCTGCCATAAAATAGGAAATTTCATGACGTGTTTGTGATAGTAAACTTGTTCTGATTTCCACCTCTCACGCTACACACTAGCATCAATTTACAGCGCGAATCAGCCCATAAACCCTTCGTGTTGTTAGGATGTGAAAGGAAATGGGAGCACAGGGGTGGGGGGAGAGGAATCCATTCGGGTCACAGTGTCGAAGATTGGGGATTGAACCCGCATCTCTGCAGCCTCCACCCACTGCGCCACTCTTTACCCAAATGCGGGCAAGTGGTGGGGTGGGAACTTGGCACAGCAGGTAAAGCCACAGCCTCACAGTGCTGGAGGCCCAGGTTTAATCCCTGCCTCCAGTGCTGTGTGTGTGGAGTTTGCATGTTCTCTCTGGGCTGCTCTCATTTCCTGTGAGTTGCAGAGTTAAATGACCACTGTAAGTTGCCTGAGGGTCAGGGTAGAATCTGCAGGGAGTGTGAGCACGTGAAGAGAATTAAAAAGAGCTTGTCACAGTATTAGTGTGAGTTGGTGTTGTCGCTGTGTCATTCAACCATAGACGTGTATGTTTATTTATTGAGATATACACAGAATAGGGCCTTCAAGCTGCGCCACACCGGCAATCTCCTGATTTAACCCTGGCCTAATCACGGGACAATTTACAATGACCAATTAACCTACTGACAGATATGCCTTTGGACTGTGGGAGGAAACCAGAGCACCCGGAGAAAACCCACACATTCCACGGGAGGGCGTACAGACTACATCAGAATTGAACTTCCGAACTCGGTAACACCCCAAGTTGTTAAAGCGTCACACTAGACTACTGTGATGTTACAGTGAAATAAAATATTTTTCTTCTGGGCCCAAGGTGCAAAACGCAGAACATATAGTTACTGTCCAACATCTGCAGTCTCAAAATATTAGCATAGGTCCCTGAGTGGCTTGGCCTGAAGATTGACAGGTTGACAAAGTGCGAGGTGCATGTTTGCATAAGACAGTATAATACTACTGGTACAGTTATAATGAAACAAGCAGTCGTATAAATATGTGAAGCAGCAGCAATAAGCAGGGAAAAGTGACCAGTGCAGGATGGAAGTGTGGCTGTGAGTTGGGGAGTGGGGCAGGTTATTTAGACGGGGTGTACATGTGAGCTGGGTGGCAGCAGGGTGTTAAGAACTGGAAGAGGAAGCTGTTTCCCAGCCCGACAGTTCTGGTTCTTGCACTGCAGGAAGTCAAAAAGATTGCGGGAAGAATGGGAGGGGTGTTTGACAATGCTGGAACATTTATGGGGGGAAGTGGGGAGAAACCCGAATGATGTTTGCAGCAGTCCTCTGTGTGCGTTACAGGTCTTGCGTTCTGTTGCGTTGTAATTCCCATTACAGACGATGTTTCCCCACTGTCTGTCTCTGTCTCCCTCTCTCTCTTTAAATCTATTGAGCATTACAAAGAGGCAGTTGGATGCGGTCCTTGTGAAGGTGGATGTCTCTGAAAAAGGCCCTTCAGCCTACCTGATCCACATGAGCTAAGATTCCCACTGAAACTCCTCCATTTAGCCCATACCCCTCTGAAACTTTCCTACCCGGGTATCTGCCCAAGGATCTGTAAGTGTTTTTTGTGCATCTGCATCAACCACCTCCTCTGGAAGCTCATTCCACCCTTTGGGTGTAGAGGATGCCCTCTCAGGTTCCTTTCGATTCTCTCTCCTCTGTAGCAGGCTGAATGGCCAAATTCTGCTCCTATGGCTTATCGTCTTTCTTCTTAAGCCTCTGCCCTCGTGATTATCCAACCCCGGAGAAAAAGATGTTTCAAGTAAGTCAAGTTTGTTGTGTGCACAAGTATGATGAGGTATTTAGCCTACAGTCCATTACACCGCCGGTGTTACGGACAGCAATGGAGGTCCTCCATCACTGGTGGTGTATCATCGCACTCAGATGTAGAAGGATTTCTCATTGCTATTTCCATAACAGTTTTGTTTTACCAGTCTGTGTTGTTAGCCCTGATCTGATCCCTCAAAACTGGAAGATTGGTGGATCACTCTTAGTTTGACCTGTTTGGTATGGGTGATCCTACCAAGAGCCAAAGCACAAGGCCCTGACTCCAAACAGCATAGTCCTCCAGGTCATTGAGGCTCGTAAGCCCCCAAACACTACCAGAAGTTTGTGGTCCTCTTGGAGGGCACTGAGGTAATGAAAAGCTTACTGTAACATCACAGGCACATAGGTACAGACAACAGGCAGAACATGAACTCTACAATTATAGATAAAATTGTACCAGTAAATTATGTGTAAAATTATACCATGAAGTGGGGCAAAAGCAAGACAGGTGTGTTTTAAAAAAAAATCAGATCAAAGTCAAGCATAAATGAACGAGAGCATAATTCTTTGAAAGTGACATCACAGATAAACAAAATGGTGAAAGAGATATTTAGCACGCTGGCTTTCGTCAGCCAGGGCTTTGACTAGAGGTGTTGGGACATGTTTTCACAGTTTAAAATCAGGTTTAATGTCACCAGCATATGGTGTGAAATTTGTTCTCTTTGCAGCAGCAGTACTGCATAATAGGATAAAAACTTTGAATTACACTAGGTATATTTTAACAATAGTTAAATAAGTAGTGCAAAAATAGGAGTAAAGTGGTGCGGTAGTATTCGTGGGTTCGATGTCCATTCAGAAATCGGATGATAGCGGGGAAGAAGCTGTTCCTGAACCGTTGAGTGTTTTCAGGCTTCTGATGTCAGCATTGAGAAACAAAGCATGTCCTGATTGATGAGGGTCCTTAATGATGGATGCCGCCTTTTTGAGGCATCACTCCTTGACGATGTACTGGATGCTTCGGTGGCTGGTGCCCATGTTGGAGCTCTGCAGCTTACTTCAATCATGTGCAGTCCAGTCGCCCCACCATCAGCATACCAGATGGTGATGCAGCGAGTTAAATTGGTCTTGATGACGCAGCCATAGAAATTTGTGAGTGTCTTTGGTGACATACCAAACCTCAAACTGCTAATGAAATGTAGCACTGAGGCTTCAATTGCAGCACCTTGCACAATTTTGGTGTTTTAGAAAGATGGAGCTAAACTGGAAAGAATGCAGAAAAGATTCACTGGGTCTAGAGGTTCCGAGTCCTCAGGAGAGATTGTCCTGGCTCGGCCTTCATTCCTTAGAACGCAGGAGAGTGAGGAGCAACCTTACGGAAGTGTTCAAAATAATGAGGGGCATGGATAGCGGTAACAGTCTTTTCCCCAGGGTAGGGAAATCCAGATCTAGGGGCATAGGAGGGGAGAGATGTGAGGGGCAACTTTTTCATGCAGAGGGTGGTGAGTTTGTGGAATGATCTACCAGAGGAAGTGTTTGAAGCAAGCGTTACCTTTTGTAACTTCAAAACATTAAACTAATTCAAGGGTAGACACAGGAGTCTGAAATGTGTATAAATTCATGTTCACTGTAAGCAAGGCACATACTCACATGGTAGTGTGATGATGGATTTATACATATAAACCGTAATGGAAAAAATATATATTTATAACAGATTGTTTAATCCAACAGTATATTTACAGGATTACTCAAATGTTACGGAAATTCCAAATACACAACAGCAGGTGCAATAAGAAACACTTGAACAGGTCCATGGAGGGGTACAGGACCAGCTTGGTGGGCACTGGTTGGCATGGACTGAATGGATCAAAGGGTCGGCAGCCTCAGCAATAGCAGACTGCGGATCCTAAGAGGTGGTCCATGGTTCTCAATTGTTGAAGTAAAGTTAGGCTTGTTCAGAAACCTAACAGTCAGACCAGAAATGGTGGGTTTGATGCGGGTAACCTGCTCTGTCTCAATGCCATCCCTGACAAGAAGCCCCTTCTATTTGTCTGTGCAGCAGGTTCTGAGGCAAGCCAAGCGGGTGAGAAGAAGGAGGAGGAGGAGAAGCTGCCGGAGCTGCCCCTGCTGAGCGAGCAGCTGAGCCTGGACGAGCTGTGGGACATGCTGGGCGAGTGTCTGAAGGAGCTGGAGGAGTCGCACGACCAGCACGCTGTCTTGGGTGAGAGACAATGGGGAGGGGAAGGCGGCTCACGTCTGTGAGGGTCCAAGTCCAGAGATTACAGAAAGGTCACACAACCAGCACGCCGTCTTGGGTGAGAGGCAATGGGGAGGGGAAGGCAGCTCACGTCTGTGAACAGAGGGTTCCCGGGGTCCAGGTCCATAGATCACACAACTGGCATGCTGTCTTGGGCAAGAGGCAATGGGGAGGGGAAGGCGGCTCACGTCTGCAGAACAGAGGGTTCCTGGGGTCCAGGTCCATAGATCACACAACTGGCATGCTGTCTTGGGCAAGAGGCAATGGGGAGGGGAAGGCGGCTCACGTCTGCGAACAGAGGGGTCCACGTCCATAGATCACAGAAAGTTGCCACCCAGATTGACGGGGTGGTTAAGAAGATGTATGGCATGCTGACCTTCATTAGTCAGGGGAATTGAGTTTAAGAAGCATAATGCTGCAGCCCTGTTAAACTCTGGTTAGACCAATATTGTGTTCAGTTTTGGTCGCCTCATTATGTGGAAACTTTAGAGAGTGTGTCATATGAGGATAAGCTGAGCAAGCTATTACTTTTCTCTCTGGAGAGGAGGATGAGAGGTGACTTGATAAAGGTGTAAGATGATAAAAGACTCAGAGTGGACAGCTTATCATCTTAATAGTATGTTTTTGCATATTAGCCATTGCTATCCTTTTTCGCATTCTGACAATAAGAGCACATACTTTTAAGGCAATTGGAGGAAAGTATAGAAGGGATGTCAGTATTTTTTTAGAGTGGTGGGTGGGTTGAATGTACTGCCAGGGTTGGGAGAGGCAGATACATTAGGGACATTTAAGAGACTCCTAGACTCCTAGACATGATAGAAAAATGGAGGGCTGTGTGGGATGGAAGGGTTAGATCTTTCTTGGAGGAGGTTACAAGGTTGACATAGCATTGTGAGCTGAAGGGTCTGTATTGTACAAAGCCTGTGGTCCAGGGATGGATTGGTTCGTTTTCTGTGCCATGTCATATGAAGTGGGCAATCACGGTTTTTTTCATGACCATGATTGCTTTTGGCAATTTTTTTCTACAGAAGTGGTTTGACCTCAGATGGGTGACCTCAGCCATTATCAATGCTATTCAGAGATTGTTCGCATAACCTGAACGTGATATGCATCATCTGCACATATGACCGTCCACCACCGGCTCCCATGGCTTCGTGTGATCCGGATCGGGGGGGAGGGCTAAGCAGGTGCTGCAACTTGCCCAAGGGTGACCTGCAGGCCAGCAGAAGAAAGGAACACCTTACACCTCCTTTGGTAGAGATGTATCTCCACCCACCACCCAAGGAATGGGTAAAGTTGATTAATGAATACAGTTGTTTTAATTCTACTACAATTACCTTTTTTGTTTTCTCTCTCTCTCGCTCTGTGCACAGTCCTGCAGCCCGCAGTAGAAGCCTTTTTCCTCGTCCATGCGACCGAGAGGGAAAGCAAGCCCCCCGTGCGCGACACAAGGGAGAGCCAGCTGGCCCACATCAAGGACGAAGCACCACCCCTCTCCCCTGCCCCGGTCACCCCAGCCACGCCTTCCTCCCTTGACCCATTCTTCTCCCGGGAACCCTCGTCTATGCACATCTCCTCCAACCTGCCTCCAGACACTCAGAAGTTCCTCCGCTTTGCAGGTAGGTCTCAAAAGTAGTTAGCTAGCTTCTTGTAATGTGACTTGATGGGAAATGTTTGATATTTGGAAAGGGTCTTTAGAAATCAGATATTTCCTCCAGCTTTATGAGAATATGGAACTAAAATTACCATTATTGGAGCTGCACTAGGAATGTATGATGGGACAGGAAAGAGATATTTTCTTTTGTGTCTGACCCTTGGAGTGTGTGATGGGATCGTGTGGAGGGAGCTTCACTCAGTTTGTTATCTGCTGTTTCGTGTGAGTTGGGCGATCATGCCTCAGGCCTGTATGATGCAGTGGCGTGGAGGGTGCTTCACTCTGTCTTTAACCCCTGGAGTGTGTAGAGGGGGACCTCACCTTCTACTTGGAGTGCCTACCAATCCATCGATTTAATCTGTGTTTTGTATTTTCCTGCAGAAACCCATCGGACTGTGCTAAACCAGATCCTGCGGCAGTCCACCACTCACCTGGCAGACGGTCCGTTCGCTGTTCTCGTGGACTACATTCGGATACTTGACTTCGATGTCAAGCGCAAGTATGTCTCTGACTCCCTGAACCCAATCCATTCTGTTTCCCATTGCAACATCCACATCGCCCTACCTTTTGTTGCTGCCACAACTCCGGTTAAACGTTCCCAGAACCATAGTTGGTACTCAAGAGATACTGTGCTAGATATCCTGGCTGAGGTCCCTCAGTATTCCCATGCGGAATGAGAGAGGAATGGGATTACTCTGACAGTTGATGGGCCAGAAGGTTTCCTATGGATTCAGCAGGAGTATCCTTCTGGACTGTGTTGTCCAGAGAAAGTATCAGGCAGGAACCAGTTTCTGCTTTTTTGCAGTGCCTTTGATCGATGTCAGAGTGATCAAAGAGCGAGAAGCCAAAGAGAGCGGAACTGGACAAGACCAGTAAATTTTCCACAGCAGTGATATTACACCTCGCGTGTCTCTTCCAGGTAACTTTCATTGGCAGCCCATCAAACCCCACTTGCTACAGGCAGGTGAGAACTGAGAGTACCAGAGTGGGAAAGTTGATCGTTTGTAAAATGCCAGGCAGACTTTCAGGTTGATAACCTTTCAGCAGAATGTAAGAGGCATAGATCGAGTGGTTAGCCAGGGACATTTTCCCAGGCAAATACGAGACGGAATAATTTTAAGGTGATTGAGGTTAAGTATGTCAAAAGTAGATTTTTTTATACAGAAAATGGTAGCTGCAGCATGCATGTGATGGGCCAAAGGGTGTGTATTCATGTTGAATGACTGTTCTATGTCATGTGTCTAATTCCCCATCTTGCAGTGCACCTGCATCTTCCTGGAATAACCCTCTGTGTCAAGGTCAACCCATGGGTAGGAGACACTCTCCCCCCCCCCCCCCCCCACCACCACCACCTGCCCCCACATCTCATTATGCCCCACTCTAACCTGCCTCCCATTTCTCTTCTGGCCAGGTACTTCCGTCAGGAGCTGGAGCGCCTGGATGAGGGGATCCGCAAGGAGGATCTGGCGGTCCATGTGAGGAGGGACCATGTCTTCGAGGACTCGTACCGAGAGCTACATCGGAAGTCCCCGGAGGAAATGAAGAATAGGCTGTAAGAATGGTTCCCACTCAACCTTCCAGCCTTGGCCTTCTTTTATGGCATGGGGCATGGAAATTAGCAAACTTGAAGGGGGTGGGAGGAGGCAAAAGGCAAACCCCATTTTCCATTGACAATGCCTGAAAACTCTGTATGGCTGCTATAGTCAGTGGTGTAAATCTGATAGTCACTTTGGACAGCAGTCTTTCAGAGATAGTGCCCCAGTTAAAATATTGGATAAACTCGAACTTTGAGAAGCAAGTGTTGTCCCGTGCAGCTTCTCCAGAAACACCAAGTTCTGGCAATACTCAGCAAGTCAGACAGCATCTGTGGAGACAGAAGCAGTCCACGTTTCCAGCTGATGACCAGTCATCAGAACCAGAGTGACTCTTCCCTAAATGGGGAGCAAATTTAGAAATCAGAGGCGCATGTGTTCCCTGATGGTTAACTTGAGTCAGTGGTGAGGAAGCCACTTATAATGTTAGCATTCATTTTCAGAGGACTAGAATATAAAAGCAAGGGTGTAATGCTGATTTTTTTTTTATAAAGCATTGGTCAGACTACACTTGGAGCATTTCGAGCAGCTTTGGGCCCCCTTTCTAGGAAATGATGTGCTGTCTTTGGAGAAGCTCCAGAGGAGTTATATGAGAATGGCCCCGAGAATGAAAAGGTTAACATATGAGGCTCTGGGCCTGTGCTGGCTGGAGTTTAGCAGAATGAGAGGGATTCTCATTGTAACCTGTTGGATAGTGAAAGGCCTAGATTGAGTGGATGTGGGGAGGTGGCTTCCAGCAGTGGAGGAGTGTCTGACCAGAGGGCACAGCCTCAGAGTACAGGAACATCCCTTTAGAACCGAGGTAAGAAGGAATTTCTTTAGCCAGAGGGGGTGAATCTGGAATTCATTGTCATAGATGACTATGGAGGCTAGGTCATTGTGTATATTAAAAGTGGAGGTTGATGGGTTCTTGATTAGTAAAGGCATAAAAGGTATGGGGGAAAGCAGGAGAGTGGGGTTGAGAGGGATCATAAGTCAATCATGATGGAATAGCAGAGCAGACTCGATGTGCTTAATCTGCTCCTGTCTTATCGTCTCTATGTCACTGACAATGGAGACCACTTCCTCATAGCTGCTTCTGATAAAAACTTAGGAAGCATTATGTCTGTGTGTTTCTTTCTCCGTAGACGCTGCCTGGCCAGCTGAGTATCAGTCATTGTTGTATTATTGCCACAGGTACCAAGGAATAGTGAAATGCTTTGTTTTGCCTGCCAATCTGGCAGGTCATTCCAAACACAAGTACTCCCGGATAGTACACAAGAGAAAACAATAGCAAAATGCAGTATCACAAAGTGCAATGCAGCTAGATGGGAACAGATGTAAGCACCGTGATATGGTCGAATGAGAGGTCAAGAGTTCATCTTTATTTTATACAGATCCTCACGGCAGTAGGGTAGAAGCTGTCCTTGGGTCTTACATTTTGTGTTCTCACGCTTTTCTATCAGGAGAAGAAAGAATGGCCAGGCTCCTGGATTATGTTGGCTGCTTCCTCTAGACAGGAGGAAGTACGGACAAAGTCCACCAAGGGGGAAACTGGTTATATGATAGTCCACAACTTTCTGCAGTAACAATCTCAGCAGAACAATTGCCATATCAAGCTGTGATGCATCCAGATAAGATGCTGGGTTAGTTTGAGATCACCTTGCTGCTGGAGAAGTCCATGGTTTGTGCATTCAACGCTGGCGGGCTTTGTATCTAAACCCCTCAACTCTAGCTTTCCCTGCAGCTAATCACACAGCAGAACAAACCAAAGAGCAATGTACAAACGCTGGTGGAACTCAGCAGGTCAGGCAGCATCTACAGAGGAAAGTAAACAGGCCAAGACGCTTCATCAAAACTTAGTTTTGGCCTGAAATATTGACCGTTTATTCCCCTGCATAGATACTGCCAGACCTTCTGAGTTCCTCCAGCATTTTATGAGTGTTGGTCTGGATTTCCAGCATCTGCAGAGTCTCTTGTGTTTATCATAACCCTCTGGCCAAGTCGGTTCAGAAACAGTTACTACCCTTCAACCATCAGGCTTGTGAATCATCATCAGATAACTTCACTCGCATGAACTCTGAACATTTTGCATTTGTGGTTTTTGTACATTGGTTGGTTGTCTGTATTTGTCTGTAGTTTTTCATTGATTCTATTGCGTTTCTTAGTTCTGTGAATGCCTGCAAGCAAATGAAGCTCAGGATAGTAAATGGTGACATACATACTTTGATAATGAATTTACTTTGAATTTTGATCCCACAACCCCCACACTCCATTTCAAGTGCTCTACAACTCCTGTTCTCAGTATTATTTAATATTCATCATTATATATGTACTTTGACAATCAATTTGACTTTGTCTTCCCAGGTACATCGTCTTCGAAGGGGAGGAAGGGCAGGACGCGGGGGGCCTGCTGCGCGAGTGGTACATGATTATCTCCCGGGAGATGTTCAACCCCATGTACGCCCTGTTTCGCACATCGCCCGGCGACCGCGTCACCTACACCATCAACCCATCTTCACACTGCAACCCTAACCACCTCAGCTACTTCAAGTTTGTGGGGCGGATTGTGGCCAAGGCGGTCTACGACAACCGGCTGCTGGAGTGCTACTTCACCCGTTCCTTCTACAAGCACATCTTGGGCAAATCTGTCAGGTACCCAGCACCCGCTGCTCTCTCACTCTCTTTCTCTCTCGCCTTGCATGGTCTCCCTGGCACAGTGTATAATCAGGAAACACGGTGGTAGCAAGGAGATCCCCCCTTTGCATTGGGAGACCCTTTTTGCATGGATTCAGAGGAGGCAAACTATAATATCCAAGTGCAGCCTAACCAGTGATTTTTACAAGTATAATATGCAGCCTCCCCACACCTACATCTTTTGCCTCAGACAGTGAAGACAAACATACTCCACTTCATCTTGACAACCCTGGCCAACTGTGGGCAGGAATTGAACCCAGATCACTGGCGCTGTAAAGCATTGCGCTGTCCACTATGCCTACCATGTCACCCCTGTTTTACACACTGCAGGTGTCTGAGAATCCTTGAAGGACTGAGAACAAAATAAAGCAGGATCACTGAGGTCACACTGAGCCACTGACCCCTCCACAGATGTAATAACTTGTAGGATTCAACTGCCTGGATTAGAAGGCATGTGCTATAACGAGAGGCTGGACAAACATGGTTTGTTGTCTCTGAAACGGGAGATCCGATAGAGGTTTATTAAATTATGAGAGGCATAGATTGAATAGATAGAATATCTGTTTCCCATTGAGATGTCTAATACTAGAGGGCATGCATTTAAGGTGAGAGGAGTAATTTCGAAGGAGATGTGAGGGATACATGTTTTTTACACAGAGAATGCTGGGTGCTGGGAATGTGCTGTCTGGGATGGTAGAAAAGGCCAAAACATTACAGACGTTGAGATAGGCACATGAATGTGAGGGAAATGGAAGGATATGGACATTGAGTAGGCAGAAGGGATTAGCTTAGTTGCCCATTTGATTGGTTCAGCTCAGCAATGTGGGCCGACGGGCCTCTGTTCTACTATTCTAGTCTCACTGGTCACTGCTGCACACCTTGCCCAACTCTGATCCCCGTGCTGGTCCAGGTCCTGCAGGTCTCTGGATCCGTGAGCTGTGAGTGGATAGATAACTGGGCATCTCTGCAGCTTGGGAGTCTTTCTTTTTAACACTTTGCTGCCTTGCTTTCACTGACAGGTATACAGACATGGAGAGTGAAGACTACCACTTTTATCAAGGGCTGGTGTACCTGCTGGAAAATGATGTCTCCACTCTCGGCTATGAGCTCACCTTCAGTACAGAGGTATCACTAACAGGCCATCCCTCTCCAGCCACTGGCAAGAAGTCTGGCCCTCCCAACCCCCATGTCAATGAGCTTTTATACTCTCTTTGCCAACTCTTTGAACGATGTAGCACATTTCACCATACTGATACCGAAGCACTTCATGATTCCAGTCTTCCCCCTCTCCATTTACCGCTCAGGCGTGCCCACTCTTTTCAAGAATATTTTGGTTTCTCAGTTGGACTTAGCCCAATTTTGACCATGGGGCAAAGAAGGAGAATTAGGTCATTCAACCTATCCAGTCTGCTTCTCCGTTTCATCATGGCTGATTTATTTTCCCTCTCAACCCCATTCTCCTGCCTTCTCCCTGTCACCTTTGATGACAATCAAGAACCTGTGTGTGCTGCAAGAACTTATCAACCTCTGCTTTAAATATACCCAATGACTTGGTTTTCTCAGCTGTCTGTGGTAATGAATTCCACAGTTTCACCACACTCTGGCTAAAGAAATTCCTTCTCATCTCTATTCTAAAGGGACATCCTTGGCTGTGCCCTTTGCTCCTATGGGAAACCTTGTCTCCACATCCTCTCTATCTCAGCCTTTCAGTATTCGATGGGTTCCAAAGAGATCCTCCCTCATTTTTGTAAACTCCAACAAATACAAGCCTAGAGCCATCAAACACTTCATAAGGTAACCCTTTTGTTCCTGGGATCATTCTTGTGATACCATCCCATTCCATCCTAAGAGATAGAAAGGACGGGTTCAAGATGCTTCTTGGTTAAGTTGACAAGACGATCACTAATAAATCTAGTCTGGTTGGATTTTTTTTATCCCAACTATGGCAGAAATGTAAATCACTCTACCCCAAAGAATCAGCTTGGGGAAATACAGACATTATCCTGAATGGTTAAAGATCTGTTCCCTTGAAAGGACCATGATAACACAGAGAGTTTAAGAGTTCATCTTTATCATGTGAAAGATCCATTTAAGAGTCTTGATCCCTGTTGGCATCTGATAATTCCATTCCTTAAATATTTTTGTACCCAGCATGGGTTTGTCCCTCTAAAAATGTAATGCCTTCACTCTCTCTCCTCACTGTGTCAGTACTCAAATCTCTCACCTGAGTTTATACCACTCATTTACATTTACATTTTAATATCCCACCTGGGGCCATTCAGCTCTCCCGTCTCTGTGAAACCTTTTAGCATCTTATCTGGTCTTATTGCACCATCTCATCCTGCAGGAATGTCTTAATCTCCCACCTGGGCTTTCACAGTTCTTTGGCACTTGGATTCCTACCCACTCTTGATTTGTGAATTGCTTTGGAGAAATACAAGTACGTGTCCTTTTTCCCTACAGGTGCAAGAGTTTGGTGTGTGTGAGGTGCGGGATCTGAAGCCCAATGGAACGCATGTTGTCGTGACGGAAGAGAACAAAAAGGAGTACGTTCATCTGGTCTGTCAGATGAAGATGACCGGTGAGTGACCCAGGGTTGGTCTAGAGGGCCAGGTTTCCTCTCAGATTGAAGGCATTACCCCAGAGTCCACATACTTCTCTGAACCTAGACTGTCATTGTTTAAATGGTGTACTCAGTATTGATGAGAAGATTACAGATGTTTGTGTGTTATTAGTTTAGACAGATTGTGTTTATTATTGTAACTTAGATGAAGATCAGACCACATTTAATGTATAATTAATGCAGAAAACCAGGTAATTGCAAAGGGTTCGCCAACTTTTTCTTGCAACTGTGTGTATGTATGTGTATATATTTGTAAATGTATTGCAAATTTGTAAATCCGGTGGGAGCAAAGGATGTTGGGAGTGGCGAGAGTGGAGCACAGCAGGTGGCAGAAAAGGAGTGCCACAGTGGGGGGGTGATGGCATGGGTGCAGACACATCCATGAGAGACTAGGCAAGGTCATTTTATTCCGAACAATTGATTTATTGATCATTACAGAATGTTCAGCTGGTTCTTCACTCTCCCTTCCACTTTACCCAATGATGATTTACCTCTCTCTGCACCCTTCTCACTCTCAGTCAACAACAGTCACCATATACAACACTGAGATTTATTTCCTTGAGGGCTGCTGTACTACCTTCCTGGTGGCAGCAGGGAGAAGTCCTGGGTGGTGGGGACCCTTGATTAAAGGATGCTGCTTTTTTGCGGCAGCATTTCTGTACATATGCTCAATGGTTGGGAGGGCTTTACCTGTGATGGAAGGGCTGTACCCACTATTTTTTGTAGGATTTTCCATTCAAACCGTTGGTTTTTCCATACCAGGTTATAATGCAACCGGTCAGGATACTTTCCACCACACATCTATAGAAGTTGTCGAAGTTTTAAATGTCATGCAAATCTTCGCAAACTCCTAAGCAAGTAGAGGCACTGCTGTGATTTCTTCATATTCTGCTTGCATGCTAGGAGGATAAACAGCTGTCATTTCAAGCCGAGACAGGATTGGAAAGGATGGGGGAAGAAGCCAGATTAAGGAGGTGGGAGGAGTACAAACAATACTAGTGATGGGTGAGACCAGATGAGGGTGAAGATGGATTGGGTGGGGGAGGGAGGGTACAGTAAGAAGCTGGGAGGTGATAGATGGAAGAAGTAATGGGCTAAAGAAGGAATCTGATAGGAGAGGGGGTGGACCATGAGAGAAAGGGAATGAGGAGGGGAACCAGAGGGAGGTGAAGAGAAGGGGTGAGGGGTTATCCAGAATACTACCTTTCCTGTAGGTAGGTGACCAGAACTGCACCCGATACTCCAAATTAGGTCTCACCAACATCTTATTTAACTTTAACATAACATCCCAACTCCTGCACTCAATTCTTACACCAAAACACTAAAGGATATGATGGGACATGGGGACAGGAAAATTGCAGTGAAATCAGTCAGCCATGATCTTGGAACGTGAAAGCAGGCTTCACAGATGGAGTGGTCTGGATCAAATGGTCCAGCTTTATGAAAATGACTCAAGTCGCCACCTTATTGGATACCTCTTGTACCTAATATAGTGGCAACTCTGTATGTTTGTGTTCTTCTGCTGCTATTGCCTATCCACTTCAAGGTTTGATGTGTCGTGCATTCAGAGATCTCATTTGTCAGCTTGATCCAGTTCGGCCATTCTCCTCGGACCTTATCAACAAGTCATTTTCACCCAGAGAACTGCCAGTCACTGAATGGTGTTTGTTTTTCACGCCATTCTCTGTAAACTGTAGAGCAGGGGTCCCCAACCTTTTTTATGGCATAGACCCCTACCATTAACCAAGTGGTCTGAGAACCCCAGGTTGGGTACCTCTGCTCTAGAGACTGTTATGCATGAAAACCCCAGGAGATCAGCAGTTTCTGAGATACTCAAACCACCCCATCTGGCACCAATGTCAAAGTCACTTAGATCACATTGCTTCCCCATTCTCATGTTTGGTCTGAACAACTGAACCTCTTGACTATATGTGCATGCTTTTATGCATTAAGTTGATACTACATGACTGGCTGAAAAGTACTTGCATTAATGATCAGATGTACCTAATAAAGTGGCCACTGGGTGTAACTCGTTTTTACTTGCACTTTGTGCAGGTGCTATCCGGAAACAGCTGGCTGCCTTCCTGGAGGGCTTCTACGAGATCATCCCCAAGCGATTGATATCAATTTTCACGGAGCAGGAGTTGGAGCTACTCATCTCTGGTCTACCAACGATTGACATTGATGACTTGAAAGCCAACACTGAATACCACAAGTACCAGGTTAACTCCATACAGGTGGGCCATGGCATTCTGCACCCCTTACTCTTTACACAATAGCTGTTAGTTTCTTATCATGGGGTGTAAACTGTTACAGTGTAAAAGGAGCTTCACTCACTGTCTGACCTTGGGTATGTGCGATGGGACAGTGTGGAGGGAGCTTCACCCTGGGAATGTGTAATTAAATAGTGTAAGAGTTTCCCCCTATACCTAATGTGCTGTTGCTGTCCAGGACATGATAAGGGAAATTTGTTCTTCCTCTGGGAGAAAAACTGTCACCTGACTAATCTGCATTTGCATTACTGATGTATTTTAACTTGAGTCATTTTACTGGGTTGTATTAATAAAGGTCCTTGGCATTGTGGTAGGCTTGTTCCCTACTGTTCTGTCACAGAGCGTACCTTTTCAGAACGCCGTTTGTTTTCTCCCGACTAGAATCTCCTAGGGCATGGCTCAGTGCTGCAGCTGACCCATTCCAGCTCAGATGACATGCAGAGTCTAGGATCAGAGCAAATAAAGATGAATTTCTTTAGCCAGAGTGTTGTGTATCTGTGGTATCCATTGCCACAGACAGCTATAGGTGTGGAGGAACTGAGCCAAGTTAATGAGCTGGTTAAACCCATCATCCCGGCCGTGGCTTGCTGGAGTCCTCTGTCCAAGGCTAGTCTGTTGAGTTGTCCACAGGTGTTGGCGTTTCTTTAGCTCTGGGTTTTACGGGTTACTAGCCTCATGCCCGACCCTCCTCTTGCAACAGGGCTTGGAACCATCTGGTGGAGTTAACGGTATGGCCAAGGTGCTTGCTGAAGTCTCTGTGTATTTTTTCACCCACAGATCCAGTGGTTCTGGCGGGCACTGCGCTCCTTCGACCAGGCTGACCGGGCCAAGTTCCTGCAGTTTGTCACTGGCACGTCCAAGGTCCCACTGCAGGGCTTTGCGGCTCTGGAGGGGATGAACGGAATACAGAAGTTCCAGATTCACCGGGACGACCGTTCAACCGACAGGCTGCCCTCTGCTCACACTTGGTGAGTGATTACAGTGTAGTTTACCTTGGCTTATTTATCTAGAGGGGTATGAGGAGACAGCACTGCCTGCATGTGTGTGTGGAGTTTGCACATTACCCCTGCGCCCTAGGGTTTCCAGTTTCCTCAATATGAGGGGCTTGTGTGTTAGTTAGCCACTGTAAATTCGCCATTGTGGAGGAAGCTTCATCTTGTGTCTGATCCCGGGTGTGTGTGATGGGATGGTGTGGAGGGAACTTCACTCTGTGTCTGACCCTGGGAGTGTGTGATGGGACGGTGTGGAGGGAACTTCACTCTGTGTCTGACCCCGGGAGTGTGTGATGGGACAGTGTGGAGGGAGCTTCACTCTGTGTCTGACCCCGGGAGTGTGTGATGGGACGGTGTGGAGGGAGTTTCACTCTGCGTCTGACCTCAGGAGTGTGTGATGGGAAGGTGTGGAGGGAGCTTCACTCTGCGTCTGACCCCAGGAGTGTGTGATGGGATGGTGTGGAGGGAGTTTCACTCTCTGTCTGACCCCAAGAGTGAGATGGCATCAGCGAGGAGAGAGCCTTGATGATAGATGCTGATTTCTTTCGGCAGTGCTCAGCTCAGCTGTGCTCAAAAGTGGGCAGATCTGTGATAAAATGCAAAGGGTTGTCGACCAGAATCAGCTTAACTGGCGTCTTTTTCTTTGGCATGGGCACACTGGACTGAGTGAATCAAAATTCATGTTTAATTTTGTTCTGTGCTTAATCGGAATCAGGTTTATTATCACTGACATATGCCTTGAAATTTGTGTTTCGTGTCAGAAGTACTGAGCAAGAAATGAAAGACCATTACCATTAAGGTTAGGGTGGCCTCGGTTAGTCAGGGTTGACCATGGATATTGCATCCTTGCTGACTAGATACGCAAGCCAGGGCAGTACGATATGAAGAGCAAGCTGTTGTCTGTGTAGTAAGCTCCCCCTCTCCACACAGCTGATAAACCCAAAGGAACAGCAGAGGCCAATACAACATCATCGCAAGCGTTACCAGTCAACATTGAACTCAATGTAGGACTGCCTTAGGGACAAGAATTTTTCCCCTGGGTTTACTGGCAAAGTCCTCCCCAAGAGTGGGTATAGCTGCAAGGCAGCAGAGGTTTGAGATCAAAGTTTTCCTTCCAGATGAGCTGCCAACCACAACTGAGGAGCCCTATCTGCCCAAAGTGACTGGCATTAAGGCACCAGTGACCCACACTTGCCCCTGCTCTTGTCAGTAGAAACAGTTCCACTGGGCTTTGTTTTCAGAGGCTGTGTGAGACGCACACCGTGGGCAGCACTTAACGGGTAGTGGGAGCTTATCTCCATTACCTCCTCCCGACTATAACAACTTTACGGAGCCATAAGATCACAATATAAAAATAAATAGTACAGCACTCCAATGTCTGCATTTGTTTCATTTGCAAAAGTCTTGATGTCTTGAGGCGTCGGTGCCTTTAAAGGCAATGTCCCTGCGCTCTTCCCTCAACGTGCAGAGTCAGAACCGGGTTTAATATCACTGATGTGCCCTAAAATTTATTGTTACACAGCAGCAGTGCAGAGTAAGGCATAAAAACAGAACAGAAATTACAATGATTACAATAAGGAATATATATATATATAAATAAAAATAAGATAACTAGTGCAAATAGAGACCAAAAATGGTGAGGTAGCATGGAAGCAAACCTTTCGGCCCCATTGATCCATGCTGACCAAGATGCCCCCCCTAAGCTATTCCCAGTTGCCTGAGTTTAGCCCATTACCCTCTAAGCCCTTCCTATCCATGTACCTGCCTAAGTGTTTGTGTTGTTGTAGATCTTGTTAGTGTGCCACTTCCTCTGACAGCTTGTTCCATATACTCACCAGCCTCTAAATGAACAAGTTCCCCCTCAGGTCCCTTTTAAATCTTTCGCCTCTCACCTATTCCCTCTGCTTTGTTATCTCCCTTCCCTGGGTAGAAAGACTGCACCCCTCCCCCCATGATTTTACACATTCATTTGCTCTCAACACTCCCAGAAATAAACTCCTTTCCTGCCTTCCAAACCTCAAGCTAATAATAATCAGGAACCATGGCAACGTTTTCATAAATCGTTGCACTCTTTCCAATTTGATGACAGTCATGTGCAAGGAATATATTGTTGCCGCAAAAGGCAGGATGCTTTCTCCCCGATCGTGTGGCATGCTGTACTTTGTGGCCTGCCTCCAGCACATCCTTAGATTATATTGCATCCACAAAGCCTTAGAGGAACTCAGTGTGTCAGGCAGCATCTATGGAGGGAAATGAACAGTCAACATCTTTTCACCGAGACCCTCTTGGTCCTGACCTGCTGAGTCCCTCCAGTATTCTGTGTGTGTTGCTCAAGATTTCCAACATCTGCAGAGTATCCTGTGTTGAGGTAAAGGAACTCATCAGCAGGAACAAAGGTGGGAGGGTTGGAGATTGAAGAGAGATGGAAGATCAAAGTCCTGTGCTCAGAGTGTTGTGGGCTAGTGTGGCAGGGGACTGTGGATTTGTGAGTGAAAGAGGATGGTCCGAGTGTGTGTCTGTGATCAGGGAGTCATCCTGTATGTGTGTGTTTCAGGAACAGCTTCTTCCCCACCGCCATCGGACTTCTGAACGGACAATGAACCCATGAACATCACCTCAATATTTTATTAATATTTTTTGCTGTGCTTATTTAATTTAATCATTATAATTTTCTTGCTGTCATTTTTAGTTTTTTTTATTAATATGTTTTGCACTGTGCTGCTGCGGAAGAACGACAGATTTCATAAGCCAGTTGTAATGGACCTGATTCTGACGTGTGTCTGTGACCAACACAGTCCAAGCATTGTGCTGGGAGCAATCCACAAATGTCACCACACTTATGGCAGCCAATATAGCATGCCCATATCTTTTGACCCGTATGTCTTTGGAATTTGGGAAGAAACTGGAGCATCTGGAGGAAACCCATGGGGGCACAGGTGGTGGGGGGGGGGGGGCGGTGGCTGGCATGCAAACTCCCGATAGGCAGCGAGAATTGAACCCAAACAGTAACCACTGACACCGTAAGTTATTACAGCCCTGTACTGGTGATAAATGCAAAAAGCTGAATCTGAATCTCTTGTGCCTTGTGTGTTCCTCTCTCTCTCTCCGATGTGATTATAATTTTTTTGTTTTTAACCTCTAGCTTCAACCAGCTGGATCTTCCAGCCTACGAGAGCTACGAGAAGCTTCGTCACATGCTGCTGCTGGCGATACAAGAGTGCTCCGAAGGATTTGGTCTTGCCTGAAGCTTGTACCGGAAGGAAGGAAGGAGCAAACAGAGAACGAAGAAAAGCAGGCAGTACACAAGGGGAGATTTTTTTTTGGAAAAAAAAGAAAGAACGCGACTGTACAATGTGCATAATTTGCTCTCCTCAGACTGTCCTGGTAGGCTCGCTTTAAGAAAAACCAACTTGCGTTACAGAGAGGCACCAAATGTGCTGACTGGATTACTGGAGTGAGCTTCACAAGAGGGGGAACAAAAAAAAAATGACTTTGGGAACTTTTTTTCAACTTTCCCGAACACCTCCTCCTCCTCCGCCCCACCCGTTAGGTTGCATCTCCTTTTGTGTTTGTGCGCGCTTGTGTTGTCTTGACCTGTACATTGATGAAAGAGGAACACCTTCTCCTCAACGTGAGAAATTGTCTCCAGTGTTGCTGAGGCCACTTGTTTCAATGTCACTCTTCACGACGCTGTTCTTTTTTCCTTTTTGTTACGTTTCTCTCCGCTGAATCCATGCAAGTACTGAGGATGTAAATAAATATTACAGGAGTTTTGATCCACAGGTGGCCCCGTTAATCCAATCAGCAGCGGAGCGGCGACCGGTTGAGAGGTTGGGGGTTATTTTTGCGAATCATGGGAAGGCGGTGGTTTCTGAACTGGATCCCCATATAATTGGACGGTAACACGCAGACAGGGAACAGCAACAAAATTAAGATGGGTTGAGCAACCAGGGAGGGGAACAGAAGGGCAAGGGAAAAGGCTTAAGTTGTAAAATATGTGCAGACATAAAGTCGATAGACACGTTCATGCTTTTTTTTTCATATTTATTCGTTTAGATTTTTTGGAAAATTCTGGAGTAAATAAAAAGCTGGTTTGATTCACTTAATTCTACATTTTGAATGTTTAAATGAAAAAAAAAGAGAAATTGATTAAAAGCAAGAAGCAAATAAGATCGGAGATGAGTTGCATCTAGAGTCACAATCTCATTTGACTTCCGGTCCTTTGCCTGCCTTGAAATGGCTTCAGGAGTGCAAGCGAGAGAGGAGGGGAGGGGGTTCTGTTATGCCCAGTAGTACTTTGGACAAAGGAAAAAAATTATACAAAGAAGATTCATTAAAGGTTTAGTTTGAAAAATATTTTTAAGTCTGGTCATTCTGGCCTCTGGCTATCCACACGATCAATGCCTCTCATATTAGTATGTTGGATCTACGGGTGATGTTAACTTTCAGGAGCTTGAGACTCTGTTATTTGAATGGGGCAGTTGTAAAGCATGAAAAACTAATTCCAAAATCAAATTCCAGCATTTCAAAAGTATTCACCGCCTTTGCTCAGTAAAATAGTTGAACCACTTTTTGCCGCTATTACAGCCAGTAGTCTTTTTGGATGTCTCAATTAGCTTTGCCCAACATGACAGAGCAAGGTTTGCCCATTCCTCCTTGATCAAGCTGTGCCAGTTTAGTTGGGGAGCAGTAGTGGACAGCAATCTTGGGGTCTTGCCAGAAATGTTTGATGGGGTTAAGGTCAGGACATTTGAAGCCACTCCATGGTTGCTCTGGCAATGTGCTTTGAGTTGTCGTCTTACTGAAGGATGAACTTCCTGCCCAGTTTAAGCTTTCTGGCAGAGACAAACAGGGTTTTTGTCCAGGATCTCTCTGTATTTAGCAGCATTCATCTTCCCATCATTTCTGTTGCAGAAAAGCATCCCCATAGCATGATGCAGCCTAACTTATACCACTAAAGGCCAGTTAATACTTCTGCGTCAAATCTATGCTGTAGGTACAGTGTCGCCACGTACCCTACACCATCTGATGCACAGCTCCCCAAAAAATGTAACTACATGTCGCAGCGACACAGACCACAACAACTGTGATTGGTCCGCTTGGTAGCATCACATTTCCAGTTGCTTCTGAACAATTAACCAAATTGTCAAATCTACCTGCCGACCTCCAAAAATATTTGAAATGCATTTCCTCATCCATGTCTCTCAGTGGCTGGACAAGCACAGAAAATTCACCCTCCTTCTGCCTCAATCCATTCAATGGTCGTACACACCATCTCCTCCAACGTCTTCTCTCTTTTCTACGTTGTAGTAATTTCAATAAAAATAATCCTTGTTCAACATTTATTAGCTTCAACTCCAACATGATGCGCTCAGTTTCAGTTGCCAATGTTTGAAGTACACACAGAAACTCAACACGGTGGCCCATAGAAACATAGAAACCCCGCTGCCAACTAGCATTTTGGCAGTGAATTGCAGAGTGACGCAGACACACCAACGCACAAGTATAAATGCTCACAATGGTGTAGGCTACTGTGTAGAGCCTACACAGAAGTATAAATCAGCCTTCAGTGTTGCGGCCAGAATGTTCTACTTTAATCTCATCCAACCACAAGACCTTTTACATCAGAGATTAAGGGAGCTAGGGCTTTACTCTCTGGAGAGAAGGATGAGGGGAGACATGATAGAGGTATACAAGATGTTAAGAGGAATAGACAGAGTGGACAGCCAGCGCCTCTTCCCCAGGGCACCACTGCTCAGTACAAGAGGACATGGCTTTAATGCAAGGGGAGAAATGTTCAAGGGGGATATTAGAGGAAGATTTTTTACTCAGAGTGGTTGGTGTTTGGAATACACTACCTGAGTCGGTGGTGGAGGCAGATACACTAGTGAAATTTGAGGGACTACTACTCAGGTATATGGAGGAATTTAAGGTGGAGGGTTATATGAGGTGGGGGCAGGGTTTAAGGGTCAGCACAACATTGTGGGCCGAATGGCCTGTGCTATGCTGTATTGTTCTTTAACAGTATCTTCTAAGTGACACTTTGCAAAGTCATTACAGGCAAGGATATTCTATTTTTTTTAAATCAGGGCCTCTTACATGCCACTCTTCCATAAATGCCCTTTTTGTGTAAGGCCTGCAAGATTGTGGAGCCATGAACTTCATCTGCAGTTACAGCCACCAACTTCTGCAGCTCACTCAGTGACTGCTGGCATCACTGTAGCTCCTCTTACAGGTACCATTCTCCAACAACTGAGTTTAACGTGGTAGCCTGACCCTAGGCTGTGGTTTCATGTGTTTTCTGCTTTTCCACAATGGTCTGCACTGAGCTCCGTGGTATGTTGAGATGGTCCTGTATCCTTCCACAGATTTGTGCTTCTCTATTATCACTTACCTGACTTGTCTTGAATGTTCTTTTGTCTTCATTTTGGTTTGGCTTGTTGAAAGCTCTGTTGGACCTGAGGAAAGTTAGCACAGTAATTACAAAGGGGATGATTACTTTTTCAGCCTCACAATTTTGGTTTTCAATTTTTAGTAATTCGTAGACGTTTTGGAACTTTTGACTGACATGATATGCAATATTTTGCAGATTAGCTCAAAAAATCCTACTTCAGTATATTTTAAATTTAGAAAATGGGGCAATTAAATGTGAAAATAGTTGTGGGGGCTGAATAATTACTCTGTAATTTCCACAGCCAATGTTCCTTTGGTAGGACAATCCTGCCCAGAGTTGCCTTTGGAAGAGAGATAGAACATTTTGTAAAACAGCAGCTTCAAGTTCCTAATTGTTAACATCATCATTAGCTTGTCCTGGTTCAACCAAAGCCAATAAAGATCAATAATACCTCTCTTTCCTCAGGAGGCTAAGGAAATTTGGCATGTCTCTATCAACCCGTACCAATTTTTATCATTGCGCCATAGAGAGCATCCTATCCGGATGGATCACAGCTTAATTTGAACACAGCTCAGTTCATCGTGGATGCTAGTCTCCCCTTTGAGGACTCTGTGCTGCTCCCACTACCGGATTTTAGACCCAGAGCTAATGCCAATATGTTTAAATGACAGAGGCTCTGGATAGGTACGTGAATTCACAGAGAATGGAGGGATTATGGACATGTGGTAGGCAGAAGGATTAGTTTACTTTGGCATTTAATTACTAGTTTGGTTAGCTCAGTGAAGTGTGGTGGGCCAAAAGGCTTGTGTCTTTTCTGTGTTCTACCATCAGGACAGTCTGGGACTTGGCAGGGAGCCTGCAGTTTGGTACTGTTCCCCTGACACCTGCCTCATCCTCCCTTGGGGTCAGGACACTTGAAGGTGACGGAGCTGGTGCGGGAGGGGAAAGGAAGGGATTTTAAAGGATGCAGCCTGTACTGAGATATTTTCCCCGTGGAAGGAGCATCAAAAAGAAGAGGGCACAGGTTTGAAGGGGATGTGGAAGCACCAACGTGGCATGCTCACAAATCAGGAACCCTAACCCGTGCATCTTTGGGCTGTGTATAAACTCCTTACAGGCAGAAGCAAGAATTGAAACCAAATCGGTGATAGCTAGCGCTGCAATAGCATTCGGCTAACGACAAAGCTACCGTGACACCAAGGGGGCTTGCCAGCCACCCCACCCTGGAGAATTTCTTCGCTCCTGGTGCAGTTCTTCTCACAAGGTCTTGGATGGTTGTTGGAGGACCAAGTCACTGAACACTTCAGGTGAAATGAGACGCTTTCTGCCTGTCAAATAATCCACGCTAGTCAGGTGTCCCATTTGGCCCATATCCCTTTAACTTTTCCTATCAATGCCCCTGTCCAGGTGTCTTAAACTTTGCAATTGTAAATACCTCTGGCAGCTCAATCCAGATACCCACCATCCTTTGTGTGGAGCAAACTGAGCCCCTACCCCACCCCATGTCCCTTTTAAATCCTCCCTCCCACTTAAACCTACACCCTTCTAGCTTTAGGCTCCCGTACCCTGGTGAAAGAAGACGGTGACAGTTCATCTCATGGCCCCACACTCATGTTCTCAGTATATTTTTATTTGCACAGTTTGTCGTCTTCTGCTTAGGATGATTGACAATTTTTGTTTCAGCATAGCTTTTCATAAGTTGTGTTGTTTTCCTGAAAGAAAATTAATCTCAGTTGTATATGGTAGCATATGCATACTTTGATATTAAATTTACTTTGAACTTTTATAAAGTTCAATGTGTACGTATTGTCTATAAATTTGATAAGAGTTATCACATTTGATTAATTTTCTTCAGAGTAACAGCCCCTGCCTGATCAGTCTCTTCTTATCACACAAGCCCTCCCGTCCTGGTGAATCTTTCCTGCCCCCTCTCCAGCTTAGCAACATCCTTTCTGTAACTGAGTGACCAGAACCAGAATCATGTTTATTATCACTGACATAACACGTGAAATTTGTTTGTTTTGCAGTAGCAATGTGGGGTACCATATTTTTTAAAAATTGCTACAATTTACAAAAAGAAATGTGTAGCTTTTTTTTAAATGAGAAGTGCAAAAAGAATAAAATAGTGACCTACATGGGCTCAGAAAGCATGGTGGAGGGGGAAATGTTGAGTGTGTGTCTCCAGGCTCCTGTAGCTCCTCCCTGATGGTGGGACACTTGTTACTCACTGCCTTGGTGAAGCAGGTAACGTTATCAAAGACCCCACCCACTTTGGACTTCCTGTTTCTTCCCCCCCCCCCCCGCCATGTCAGGAAATTTGTTGGTTTGCGGCAGTGCAAGACATAACATGCTATAAGGAATATAAAACAAAAGGAGTGCAAAATAGTGGGTAGTGTTCATGGACAATTCAGAAATCTGCTGGTGGGGGGAAATAAACTGTTCCTAAAATGATGAGTGTGTGTCTTTAGGCTCCTGTACCTCCTCGCTGATGATAGCAATGAAAAGAGGGCATGTCCTGGGGGGTGGCCTTGGATGATGAATGCCACCTTCTTGAAGCATCACCTTTTGAAGGTATTCTCATTGGTGGGGAGGCCAGTGCCCATGATGGAGCTGGCTGAGTTTACAGCTTTTTCCGATCCTGTACGGTGGCCCCTCCATTCCTGGAGAGGAGGGGGAGATCATCATCCAGTGCCAGCAGGATTGTAGTTGGTAAGACTGAACCAAAGTGTCTTCCTGTCCTGGTTGATTGTAAACGTTGCCTGAAGTGTTCACATCACCCCCGAAGCCTAATCTGCTGCTCCAGCTACCAGTTAAGAATTGCATCTGTCTCTTGCACAGGCACCACTGTTCTGATTGATGTGGGCTCGTCAATAGCAGGTAGCATGAAGTAACCAGTCTTAGCTGTGTGTGCAGGAAAAATCCAGCAAGGCTGCAATGAACAGGAAAGGTTCTGGAAAAGACTAACTGAAAGCTGGTCCACCTGGGCAGAGGCCCAGTTTGTTCCCTGCAGCATCAGTAAAGCAAAGTGACCTGCCGTATTGGGGGAGTGAAGAAAGAGAACTTTCTGTTGGTAAATTAGTTTGCACTCAGTGGGCACTTTACTAGATACACCTGTGCACCTGCTTGTTAATGCAACTCAATGCATAAAAGTCTGCAGACATGGTCAAGAGGTTCAGTTGTTACTCAAACCAAATATCAGAATGGGGAAGAAATGTGATCTAAGTGACTTTGACTGTGGAATAATTGGTGCCAGAAGGGGTGGTTTGAGAATCTCAGAAAGTACTGATCTCCTGGGATCTTCACACACAGCAGTCTCTTGGAAATTTACAGAGAATGGTGCAAAAAAAAACATCCAGTGAGCAGCAGTCTGTGGGCAAAAACACTTTGTTATTGAGAGAGAGGTCAGAGGAGAATGGCCAGACTGGTTCAAGCTGACACTCATTTTCTTGAGGGCATACTCAATAAATCCATAGAATAATAACCATGTCAGAATCAGTGGAAGACTGCACCAACTTGGGTGTTGAACCAGTGTGCAATGAACTGCAAATACAAAAAGAATAACAATAAATAAATATTAAGAGCATGAAATGAAGAGTTCTCGACAGTGTTCTATAGGTCGTGGGAACATTTCAAGGATGGGGCAAGTGAAGTTGAGTGAAGTCATCTCCTTTGGTTCAAGAGCCTGACGGTCAAGGGGTAATAACTGTTCATGAACCTGGTGCTGCTGCAGCCAACAATGAGAAGAGAGCTGCCCTGGGTGGTGATGGATGCTGCTTTCCTGCGATGATGCTCTGAGTCGATGTGCTCAGTGGTGGGGAGGGCTTTACTCGGAATGGACTGGGCCGTATCCATGACTTTCGTAGGATTTTCTGTTACAACAGTTGTGCAGGAGAGCATCTAAATGCACAAAATATCGAACTTCAAAGTGGATGGGCTACAGCAGCAGACGACCACTCCTGTACCTAATAAAGTGGCCACTGAGTGTTTGTCGTATACCAAGATGCTGTTTTGTACAATCTTCTTGAACTTTGTTTTAGATCACCGTCCATTCCATTGCAACAGTGCCTTAAGGTTTTCCAGGGAAAAACTGGAGGAGAATGCAGAACAAAGAAAGTGCAGTGCAGGCAGACAGTAGTTGAGGAATTTATTCATATGTGCAGAATCAGATGCTCTGCTCTTTGCACAAGTTCTGTTCATGCTGGGTTGGGTTGACCATCGAGCTAGCAACTCAGCCTCGTAAAATAGACCAATGGCAAGATTGGTGCCCCATGTGCCAAATCAGCACAGGAAGGAACTTGTATATATTTAAATGTGTTCAAAAAAGGGAACATCAAACAAAAAGAAAAATAGTGAGGCATTTTTAAATAATGGCTTCATTGTCCATTCCTAAATCTGATGGTGGGGAAGAAGCTTTTCCTGAAATGTTGCGTGTGTGCCTTCAGGCACCACCTCCACTGAGAAAAGAGCATCTTCAGGGTAATGGGAGTCCTTAATGATGTGCGTCTCCTTTTTGAGGCACTGCCTTTTGAAGCTGTTGGGTATGTATTAAGAATCTGCTGAGGTGTGTTGGTGCAACATGCAACAAAATTCAGCAATTTTAAAGAATTACGTAAATTACTGTAGTAGATATGTGGTTTAAAGTGTTTACAGTGCAGGAAGGTGGGGTGGCTAACCAGAATAATTGATCACATTAACTGTGGGGGAAAGAAACTTTTAAGCTAGCGTGGTTTTTGTTTTAATAGCCCTGCAGCACTTTACAGAAGGGAGCTTTTGGAAAAAGCATCTTGCAGGATCCACAATGCTTTTATCCAACAAGTCCAACAGTGATGGTAGGCTGCAGCCAGTGACTTCACATTTCACTGTGGGTTTTGTATATAGTGAGAGGATGCTGCACTGAACCAGATGGCTGATGTGAGGATGCTCTCTATGATGGCAGTGGTTTGTCCTGGGGAGGATAGAATTTCAGCAAGAATGTCCTCTTTCGAGCCTTTTTGTTAATGAAGGAGATATGGTTCTCCCACATGAGGTCCTGTGAAATAAAGATGCCCAGGAACCCGGTGTTGAAACAGTACTAACCGCAGAGTGGGTGGAAAGGAGGTGTACGCATGATGAGCAAGGTGTAGAGGCCACAATGAAGTAGATTTTGAGGTCAAGGGTCTATCTTGTACTAGGGAACATTTCAATTGTCTTATAACGTTGGGGTAGAAGCTGATGGTATTAGAATTAACTGGTGGTATTTTCTGCCTGATGGGAAGGGGAAGAAGAGATGATGTCCAAGGTGGGTGGAATCTTTGATTATTTATTTTTACTTATTATTTCTCGAGATTCAGCACAGTATAGAGGCCCTTCAAGCTGTGCTGCCCAACAATCTCCAGTTTAACCCTGGCCTAATCACGGGACAGTTACCAATTAAACCTACCAACTGGTACATCTTTGGCCTGTGAGTAGAAACTCACGCAGTCACAGGGAGAGCATACAAGAGACAGTGTGGAAATCGAACCTGACTCACTGGTACTGTTGTAGGTTTTCACAAATAAAACAGTGGAGGCATTTTCTGTTTAAGAAAAAACCATAGCAACTCATTCAACACCAAAAAACTGAACACAAAGTCCTTTACATGAATACTTTTATCACGTCAGACCAGCCTCTTAAAGGGAACCTCAAACCAATGTTGGTGGTTGTGAATTCTTAACATTTCCACCCATTACGTTATGCTACACAGCCCCCTCCACCCCACACAGTATTCACTGAAACTAGCATTGTGAGCCTGGCCCATGCTCAGACAAGCCACTCTGTCGCCCTTCCCGGGCACATTAGCGAGGGCTATGCAAACTTCATCAGGCATTTGCTGCATGAAGAGTTCTTTAAAAATAAAACAAGAATGGTGACTTCCCAGGAGAGAGAGAATGTGGTCCATTAGCTCCAAATGCTGAGCATTGCTGAGGCCCGGCAAGGAGAGCACTGTTTGACACACTGATGGGCTAAAAGCTGCGTTTTTAGCAATTGTTATTTATTGTGTTCTAGTAGACTCACCACTCCGGCAGCCATGGAGTTGATGAGCAAGAAATATTTGGTGGTGTTGGCAGAGATTTCTCCCAGGGCAAACTGGAGCTCAGCTTGTATGAACCAAGCGAGAGCATTTTCAAAGCCACTGTGTTGGCTGGCGTGTACAATAACTCAAATCACCTTAGAGCATCGGGGTCACCAATGTAAGTTTTCACAAATAAAATGACAGAGGCATTCTATGTTTCAGAGAAAACTCTAGCAACTTGTTTATTGAACACACGAACTGAACACAAAGCACTGTAAAAGTCCTTCAAGTAAATACCTCATCACATCAGACCAGCCTCTTAAAGTGAACCCAAACCCAATGTCGATGGTTGTGAATTCTGTATGTTTCCACCAATTACTGTGTGTGAACCACTGCTACTGAAACAGCAGGAAGTGTGTACGAGGGTGCCTGGAGGGGGCGGCTGGTTTTTAAAGATTACATTAAATTTTTATTTGTCACATCAAAACAAAGTTTTATCATTTATGTGACTGACCACACAGACTGAAGAAGTGCAAGTATCGCCCATGTTTCTGGCACCTGCATAGCATGCCCACAACTTACTGACCCTAACCCATGCGTCTTTGGAAAGTGGAGCAAACAGCAGAAACTCGCACGGTTGTGCAGCAAGCATACAAATTCCTTACCGGGAGGAGCGGGAATTGAACCCTGATCACTGCTCACTGGCACTGTAAGGCATTTTGCTAACTGCTTTACAGTGCCGTGCCAAGCCTCAATGCAGCTGGGCTTGCCTGGGTGAACAAAGCTTGCGGAATTCAGTCCTGAGTCACAGAGTCATAGTGTACTACAGCAGAAACAGGCTCTCTAGCCCATCTAGTTGATGCCTAGTCCCACTGACCTACCCCTGAACCACAGGCCTCCAGGCTCCACACACCCACACACCTACCCAAACTTCTAAGTGCTGAAATGTTTTTCACCATGTTTTTTTGATTTCTCAAGTGCCCTCAATACCATATAGCCCTCATTGCAGGGGGAATATCTCCATTCAATGCCGGTTGCCAATTCCATTCTGTCCTGGATAATGGAGTACCTGACTGGCAGACCACAGTATGTGCGGATTCAGAGCTGTGGGTCAGACAGGGCTATAAGCAGCACTGGGGCCCCTCACAGGACTGTATTGGCTCCTTTCCTAAACACAAAGTATACTGCAGATGCTGTGGTCAAATCAACACGTACAAACAAGCTGGAGGAACTCGGCAGATCGGACAGCATCCGTTGACTGCTCATTTCAACGGATGCTGTCCGACCTGCTGAGTTCCTCCAGCATGTTTGTACGTGTTGGCTCCCTTCCTGTTTACCCTGTAAACCTCAGACTTTAGATACAACTCTGAGTCATGTCATCTGCAGAAATTCTCTGATGACTCAGCAATAGTTGGATGCATTTAGGGAGGACAGGAGGTTGACTACAGGGCCCTGGTGGAAGACGCTGTCAAATGTCACAAGCTGAATCATCTGCAGCTCAACATCAGCAACACAGAGAAGATGGTGATGGACTTTAGGAAGACCAGGCCTGCACCATTCCGTTACTATTGATGGTTTGGATGTGGATGTGGTGAGGACCTACAAGTAGCTGGGGGGGCACCTGGATGACAGATTTGAGTAGAGCACCAACACAGAGGCTGTGTACAAGAGGGGCCAGAGTTGCCTCTACTTCCTGAGGAGGCGGAGGTCCTTTGGAGTGTGCAGGCCTCTCCTCATGTTCTACTAGCCTGTCGTCACCAGTACAATCTTGTATGCGATAGTGTGCTGGGGCAATGGCATCAACAGGGGTGATGCCAACAGGCTCAATTTACATTAGAAAGACTGGCTCTGTCAAACTAGACACACTGGAGGCTGTGGTAAAACAAAAGACCCTACAGAAAATCCTGGCGATTCTGGACAATGTTTCTCACGCTCTGCCTGCCACAGTGAACAGAAGAATACTGCCAATAATTGACTAAGACAGCTGTGCTGCTCCAAAGAACACTATATGAGGTCATTCTTGCCCTTGTACAATAAGCTCTATAATGAGTCAACCTATAGCCGGGGAAATGGTGACCCCCTCCTGGTAGACTGTTCGTGGTAATTTTTTTTATTCTTTCTTGCTTCTCTTTTAGTATCTGTGTATCTGTGCACTTGTAATGCTACTGTGACCCTGTAATTTCCTTTGGGATCAATAAAGTATCCACCTATCTATCTATATCTCTTCTACTGGCAGCTTGTTTCACTCTTGCTCTAACCTCTGGATGAAGAAGCTCTGCCTTGTTCCCCTTAAATATTTCAACCCATGACCCCGAGTTCTAGTCTCACCTAACCTCAGTGGAAAAATCCTGCTTGTGTTAACTCCTATCTGTACACCCCTCATAATTTTGTATATTCTCTCTATTCTCCTAAGGTCTAGAGATTAAGACGATAGATATAGGAGCAGAATTAGGCCATTTGGCCCATCGAGTCTGCTCTGCCATTCAATCACGAGTGATCCTTTTTTCTATCTCCTCCTCAAGCCCAGTTCCCAACCTATTCAGCCTTTCCCTGCAATGAGACAGTGCTAGAACACTAGAATACTACAGCATAGTACAGGCCCTTCAGCCCTCCATGTTTTGCCAACCCATATATTCCTTTAAAAAAAGTACTAAACCCACACTACCCTGTAACCCTCTATTTTTCTTTCATCTATGTGCCTGTCAAAGAGGCTCTTAAATACCCCTAATGTCTTAGCCTCCACCACCATCCCTGGCAAGACATTCCAGGCACTCACCACCCTCTGTGTAAAAAAATTACCCCTGATGTCTCCCCTAAACTTCTCTCCCTTAACTTTGTACATATGCCCTCTGGTGTTCTATTATTCGTGCCCTGGGAAACAGGTACTGGCTATCCACCCTATCTATGCCTCTCATTATCTTGTAGACCTCTTATCAAGTCCTCTCTCATCCTTCTACATTCCAAAGAGAAAAGTCCCAGCTCTGCTAACCTTGCTAAAACTGAACCACAGAGAACGCTGGAACTAGGAGACAAGATTTAAAGTTTCGGTTCTTTTCATTCACAACTGGAAACATTCACTGTTTCTCCTCCCAGAGACATTGCCCCACCTGCAAAGTGTCTCTGTTATATTTGACTCTTCAGTACCCAAAATTGGAAAGGGTGATGTATACAGGCCTGTTTGAATGGACATAGTATACAGAATAAAGTAGATTATCTTGTTACACATTTAGAGGTTGGCGGGTATGATGTTGTAGGTACCAGTGAGTTGTGGCCGAAAGATTATAACTGGGAGCTCAACATCTAAGAGTGCACATTGTATTGAAAGGATGGGTAGGTAGACAGAAGGGAGGGTGGCTCTGTTAAGGAAAAAAATGAAATCAAATCCTTAGAGAGAGGTGACATAGAATCAGGAGATGTGGAATCCTTAAGAAAGTTCAAGGGTAAGAAGAATCTGCTGGGAGTTCTATACAAAGCCAGGATGTGGGATATAAGCCCCAACAGGAGACAAAAGGCATGTCAGGAGGGTATGTTACAATAGCCATGGGGAATTTCAGTGCATTGGTAGGTTGGGAAAATCAGATTAGTGCTGCATCCCAAGAGAGGGGATTTGTAGAAAGCCTAGAAGATGACTTTTTAGAGCAGCGTGTGGCTGAGCCAGCTAGAGGAAAGGCAGTTCTGGATCTGGTGTTGAGAAATGAGCCAAATCTGTGAGTTGTGGGCACACTACGTTAGCACCAGAAGCACAAAACATTCGAGGGCTTGGACTGTGTTGGCCGCTAGCACAGACAATTATGATGTCCGTGTGGCAAGTGAAGTTTCTCTTTAATCATTAAGATCACTCCTACGTTCCAAGGAATAAAGACCTAACTTCTCCCTGCAGCTCAGCCCTCTCTTCCCGGCAACATCCTTGTCACTTTTTTTTTTCTGGATCTTCTTAGTTGGAACACTATGCTCGGTGAGCAAAACGGTACACGGGATTGCAAGCGTTGTGTTGGCGTATTGATTACTGTTCCGATCTCCACTCCACAGGAAGGATGTGGCAGCCAGAGAGTCACCAGGGCTGTCAGTTGAAAGGAGATTTATTATCAGAGTGTGTGTATGTCACCATATTACAGCCCTGTGATTCTTGCACAAAGAAACACAATAGAATGAATGGAAAAACTACACACAAAGACCAACAAGAAACCAAAGTGCAAACGATGACAAACTGTGCTATATTTTTTAAAAATCCAATAAATAATATTGAGGACATGAGTTGTCGGGTCCTTGAAAGCGAGTCTGTAGGTTATGGGATCAGTTCAGTGTTGGGGTGAGTGAAGCTCTCCACACTGGTTCAGGAGCCTGATGGTTGAGGGGTAATAACTGTTCCTGAACCTGGTGGTGTGGGACCTGAGGCTCCTGTACCTCCTTCCAGATGGCAGCAGCGAGGAGAGCACGGTCTGGGTGGTGGGGCTTTATTGTGGCAGTGCTCCTTGTCGATGTGCTCAATGGTGGGGAGGACCTTTCCCTGTGATGTGAAGGAAAGACTGGGCTTATTCTCACTGGAGGAAAATTGATAGATGACCTACAATAATGAGGAGCATTGAGGAATATTGCCTTTTCCCAATGGAGTGGGTTTCTAAAACTAGAGGGCAAAGGTTTAAGTCATGGTGGAAGTGTCAGTGGGGGAGCACTTAGGTAACAATGACCATAAAAGAGTAAGGATAAACTTTATTTGTCACATACATTTTTACAGTTACTCTAAAAATGTCATTTTTAGGCATCTGTTAGTCTCGAGAGACCATGGATTTTTGCCTTGGAAAGGGTGCAGGCCTGGGCAGGGTTGTATGGAAGACTGGCAGTTGCCCATGCTGTAAGTCTCCCCTCTCCACGCCACCGATGTTGTCCAAGGGAAGGGCAAGGGCTGATACAGCTTGGCACCGGTATCGTCGCAGAGCAATGTCTGGTTAAGTGCCTTGCTCGAGGACACAACATGTTGCCTTAGCTGAGGCTCGAACTAGCGACCTTCAGATCACTAGACCAACGCCTTAACATGTTGGCCACATGCCAACACTAAAAATATCTTAGGCACATATATCGTATCTAACTCAGGTACCTGGGATTTTTGCTCAGTGCTGTAGTTTTCAGCATGGAGCAGAGAGTGAGTTTGTAAATCTGACAGGAGCAAAAGATGTTGGAAGTAGCAAGGGTGGAGTTCCACCCTTGGGAGGGGTGTGGAACAAGTGGCAGAGAAGTAGTGCCAGGCAATGGGGAGGGGGGAGGGTGGCATGGGTGCAGACACACCCAGCCCAGAGACACCAGTCAGTTTGATTGATCATTACAGAATGTCTCTCCGGTGCTTCCCACTCCCCCTCTCCCTTCCCCCTCCCTTCCCCTCTCCCTTCCCCCTCCCTTCACCTCTCCCTTCCCCTCTCCCCAACCCTTTCCCCAACCCACTCCCTTCCCCCTCCCTTCACCTCTCCCTTCCCCTCTCCCCAACCCTTTCCCCATCCCGCTCCCTTCCCCTCTCCCTTCCCCCTCCCTTCACCTCTCCCTTCCCCTCTCCCCAACCCGCTCCCTTCCCCTCTCCCTTCCCCCTCCCTTCCCCTCTCCCTTCCCCCTCCCTTCACCTCTCCCTTCCCCTCTCCCCAACCCGCTCCCTTCCCCCTCCCTTCACCTCTCCCTTCCCCTCTCCCCAACCCTTTCCCCATCCCGCTCCCTTCCCCTCTCCCTTCACCCTCCCTTCACCTCTCCCTTCCCCTGTCCCCAACCCGCTCCCTTCCCCTCTCCCTTCACCCTCCCTTCACCTCTCCCTTCCCCTCTCCCTTCCCCCTCCCTTCACCTCTCCCTTCCCCTCCCCAACCCGCTCCCTTCCCCCTCCCTTCACCTCTCCCCAACCCGCTCCCTTCCCCTCTCCCTTCACCCTCCCTTCACCTCTCCCTTCCCCTGTCCCCAACCCGCTCCCTTCCCCTCTCCCTTCACCCTCCCTTCACCTCTCCCTTCCCCTCTCCCCAACCCGCTCCCTTCCCCCTCCCTTCCCCTCTCCCCTACCCTTTCCCCAACCCGCTCCCTTCACCCTCCCTTCCCCTCTCCCCAACCCGCTCCCTTCCCCCTCCCTTCACCTCTCCCTTCCCCTCTCCCCAACCCGCTCCCTTCCCTCTCCCTTCCCCCTCCCTTCACCTCTCCCTTCCCCTTTCCCCAACCCGCTCCCCTCCCCTCTCCCTTCCCCCTCCCTTCACCTCTCCCTTCCCCTCTCCCCAACCCTTTCCCTGCCCCTTTCCCACTCTCAGTCCACAATAAGGTAAGATGAGATAAAACCTTATTTATCCCAAAGGAGATTATTGATGCAAGGTTGCTCAGTCAGAAATACATACTTTAAAATACAAAATATGAGCATTGAGGTATGAAAAAGAATACAAAATGTGCAAGATACAGATGTGCAATGAAGCTACACTTGGAGGAGTTGTAGAGTCTTATAGACATGGGGAAAAAGGATCTCCTGAGGCGTTAGCGGAACACCTCCATGGAATCAGTCTGTTACTAAAGGGTCTCCTCTGTTTGTTCCATGTCTCATGGAGGGGTGAAAGGGATTGTCCATCACGTTCTGTAGTTTCTGTAGTATCGTCCTCTCAGACACAACCACCAGGGAATCCAGATCCTCCCTTAGAACGGAACAAGCCTTCCCGATGAGCTTATCCATCTTCCTGGCAGCTGCTCTCACCCTGCTGCCCCAGCAGGCCACAGTATAGAAAAGATTGCTGGCCACCACTGAGCTCTTAAGATCATAAGATGTAGGAATAGAATTAGGCCATTCGGCCCATCGAGTCGGTCCCACCATTCCATCACGGCTGATCCTAGATCTCGCTCAACCCCACACGCCTTCCTTCTCACCATATCCTGACCGATCAGGAAACTATCAACTTCCATCTTCAATACATGCACGGACTTGGCCTCCACTTGGCAGAGCATTCCACAGATTCACCACCTTCTGGCTTTTAAAAAACCCTAACATTTCTAGAAGCTTGCCCCTCAATTTTGAGGCTGTGCCCTCTAGTTCTGGATGCCCCCACCACAGGAAACATCCTCTCCACATCCACCCTGTGTAGTCCTTTCAACATTCAGTAGCTTTCAATGAGCTCGCCCACATTCTTCTAAATTCTGGTGATTACAGGCCCAAAGCTGCCAAACGCTCCTCGTGGTACTGCAGGCGTTGAATGACTGGAGCCTCCTCAGGACGTGTAGTCAGCACTGTCCCTTCTTCTACAGAGCCTCTGTCACTTTTGTCCACTCCAGGTCTGTTCCCAGGTGTTGGTTGTCCAGGATGACCTCCACATCCATTCTGTTGATGGAGATGTCAACGCGGTTTGTTCTGACCTTCCTGTAGTCCACCCCCAACTCCTTTGTCTTAGTGATGCTGAGCTGCCGGTGATTCAGCCACACCCCTCGACAAAGTTGTCCTCCACTCCTCTGAACTCAGCCCCGAGTGGCAGGTCTCCGAGTTGTATCTGAAGTCCGAGGTGCAAGGAGTGAACCGAGGAGAGCCACCAACATGACCTGCACCTTGGTCATCCCAGCGCTGAGGTAGGCAGGTCATTCCAACACGTTGACAGCCGCAAGACAGCGTCCCAGGGCAAGTACTCAACGTGTGCACGGAAAACCGGCTGGTGTACTCAGAGGCATTTTTAATCTCTCCCTCTCCCAGTCCCTCCTGCTTCAAATCGTCCATCACTGTCCCCGCACCAAACAAAACCAAGGTAACATGTCTGAACGACTGGCATCCTGTCGCACTCTCCTCAATAATAAGCAAATGAGAGGCTGGTCAAGGACTGCAGCTTGTGTCGTGGTTTTTCGTGCCCCACAGATGATTGGGAGACGCAGAAGATTCTTCAAGAAGGGTTAAACTTTAATTTGCAAATCAAAGCTGAGACAGTCAATGAGCTAGTCGCTGATTGCCCACCGATCCTTGGACACGGCATTTTTTATAGCAATCTCCTGGTTTAGTTGTATTAGCATATGCAATCAGCCTATAGTTGCGTATCACACGTACATCCGCCACTATTGTTTCTACCCATTGACTTAATCATGTTCTAATCTACATCTCTCAGCTTACCTCTTATTAACACACCATTGTCTTCTACATTCCTAAGATTTCATTTTCCTAGTAAATTGGGTACATGCATAGCGCATAGCAAATAGCAAACTCAGACTACATAATTTTGGTTACACAGCAATCTCAACTTTTATACTCCAATATATCCCCCCTTTGAGACCCAGAGTCTCACACAGAGAAAAGACTGAGAGTCTGTGCACAAAAGCTCCAATAATCTCAAGCACTTATTCCCAAATCTCGGGTTAAACTATAATTTTCTGCGCCAAGACCTCAAAGTATTCTCTCCCTGTTACCCTGGGCCGCTGAGCCAAAAACCTGTCCCTCTGTACCTGAGACAGGGAAAAAGACTCAGAAGCCCTTACAATCTACTCCCACACTGTCGTTTTGCTCTTGTTCATCCTGCAGGTGTTAACGATACATTTTCGGTGTTTCTTTCTCCACTAAGCTTGCTTCAGTAATCACCATGAGCATCGGAAATTGCTTGGTTGCAGCACGCACTAAAAGAGATTGGAGACAGGGAAGAAAACAGCACAGCACAAGTGCACAGCTCAACAATACTGACAGTTACTGCCATTTTAGTCATCCATGCTCCCCATCCTCCGTGTCTACTTTCTAACCAATCAAATAACTGATGTCTGGACCCTGCATTCTGTGCGCATACCTCACACTGTGACAAGACAAAGTCCACTGAAGCCTTTAAATAAGGTGACCAAAAACCATCCTTCTTTATTTTCTTTATCACTCAGTAGAGGGGTGGGCGCTACCAACAAACCGTCTTCCGTGCTCCACAAGCCTTCCAGGTTCTGCTTGGCCCCCCTTTTTCTCCACATTGTCTGTTCTGCCAAAGTTGCCTTACCTTGTATTTCAATTAGGTCCTCTACCTCAGGTTCTGGAGTTAGTCTTACCTGGGGGGCAATGACAGCTGATGTACACCCAGTCGCTTTTCTGGCTGCCTCATCCACAGCTTGATTTCCCTTTGTTATTACATCATTTCCCTTTTTATGTGCCTGGCATTTTACTATAGCCAATGCTTTAGGTTTCATTATGGCTTTTATTAAGTCTAGAATTTGCTGACAATGTTGTATGGGATCTCCATTACTTTTTTTAAAACCTCTCTGCTTCCACACTGCCCCGAACAAATGGCATACTCCATGAGCATATGCCGAATCAGTCTAGATTGCTACTTTCTCACCTTCCATCATTTCACACGCAGCTGTCAGGGCTTTGATTTCCGCTAGTTGGGCAGAACACGGTTGGGGACAGGATTCCATCCTAATAATCTTATAGCTTGACTGATCCTGCTGCACTACTGAGAACCCTGCATGATTTCCATCATAGTCCCTATAACAAGAGCCATCTACGAACAGAACCTTTTTATCTACATCCTCTAGTGGTTCTGACCGTAAATCTGCTCTCAATTTGGCAAATGCCATTGTCTTCCCTACACAATCATGGGGTTCTCCTTCATAGTCCAAAGGGACAAAATCGGCTATATTACTGGTAGTGCATCTCTGTATAGTTATATCTGGAAATATCAATAGCATCTGATACGCTGCTATCCTGGCTGGCGTCAACACAAATTTCCCTCTTTCCAGCAATTCTGCTACTTTGTGGTGTGTGTACAGAGTCACAGGATAGCCCAGGGTTACAGACGATGCCTTTTCATATGCATAGTACAGCTCCGCCAATCCCTGATAACAGGGTGGATACCCCTGAACCACCTCATCTAGTCTCGTACTGTAGTATGCTATCGGCTGCTTTGCTTTTCCTGCGCCTGTCTCTTGTGTTAGAACGGCTGTGACATAACCCTCCTGTCGGTTAGATACATACAAATGAAAAACCTTCTCGTAGTCAGGCAAAGCTAATGCTGGTGCTGACTGCAATTCCTGCTTAATAGTATTGAAAGCTATCTCCGCCTCTCCATTCCACTGTAAGCCGTTTTTCAAATTTGTATGCCCTGCTTCTTTCATTATCTTTCTCAAAGGTGCCGCAATCTCAGCAGATTCTCCTATCCAATCTGAGCTGTACCCTACCATTCCCAAAAATGTCATCATATGCCCTATAGTCTGGGGTTTGGGGGCCTTAGTTATTGCCTGAATCTGATCTGGTGCTATCGCCTTCACTCCCTTGGATATTACCCTGCCTAAGTATTCCACTTGCTGCGTACAAAATTGCAGTTTCTTTTTGGATACTTTATGTCCTCCGTGCGCCAGCTTCTTTAACAGAGTTATAGAGTCCTGCTCACACTGTTCCTGACCGTGGGAGCAAATCAACAGGTCATCCACATACTGTAACAATGTACTTTCCAATGGCACACCCTCTAGGTCTGCCTTCAACACCTGATTAAAAACGTGTGGTGAATATTTAAATCCTTGCGGCATTCTGGTACAGGTATACTGAGCACCTCTGTAAGTAAATGCAAACAGATACTGACACTGGTCGGCCAGAGGAATGCTGAAGAAAGCCGAACACAAATCAATCACTGAAAAGTAACTTGCTTCTGGTGGAACATTAGTCAAAAGCATGTGTGGGTTGGGGACTACCGCTGGCCAGTCCTGTACCACATCATTTACCGCCCACAAATCATGCACCAATCTCCACTTAGATTTATCTGCTTTTAACACCGGCAGCAACGGGATATTGCATGGACTGTTTGTTCTTTTAAGCACCCCTATTTCAAGCAACCCCTGCACTGTCGACTATTCCCTCTTCTGCTTCTTGTCTTAGAGGGTATTGTGGTCTCCTGGGTGGAATTGCTCCCCTTTTCAGCCTTATTTCCACCAGACTAGCTGTTTTTATTTTCCCTACGTCCGTGTCATGCTGTGACCACAGAATAGATGGCAACTCATCTAACCTTCTATCTTTCTGCTGGCCTCTTTCCTTTCCCAGCAATGGCATGTGTGGTTGGGGAGCTATTTCGACCTCTCTCACTGTTCCTACCATATCTACACTTACCATTATTTTAATGCAATTGTTCTTCTGATATCCACACTGTTATGGTTTCAGCACTCTTAACTAAGGGTCCTAAGTCTTGAGACTGATATCCCTTGTTTACCAACAACGTTACGTGGGGTGCAGCCTCCGGTATCCTGTACCATTTTTCTAAAAGGGTGTTCCACTTAACTTGTAAAGCTGCCCCTTGCTTTCCAATTATCACAGCCTCCCCTTCCAGGTGCTGTTGGCTACATGCCTCCAGGTGCCATCTCTCCTCTAACTCCCTGTTCTGAGTCTCATCAAAAATCACTGTACAATGTAGCTCAGATTTGGGCATTACAGCCCTGGGTAATATCGCCTGCACGCCCTTTTTCCATTTTTTCCCAGGTTTCCTGAACCTGATCTGCGATGTCTCCTATCCAAAAGACATTAGCCTTCTTGTCTTCTCGCACTATCAATTGAGCCCCTGCTCTTTCCACACTCAGCCCATTTCTGGTGCATTCTAATTTTAATTCCAGTTTCAATAAGGCATCTCTGCCTAACAAATTAATCGGAGTTCCTTTAAATACTAGCACCGGCAAAACAATTCCTTTATTTCCCATTCTGAACCGCACTGGAGCCATGCACTGTGTCAGCTGTGTTTTCCCCGAGAACCCTACCGTCTTAATAAACTTTCCTGACATGGGAAGGTGAAGGGCATACTGTGGCTGTACACAAGTGTACGTGGCTCCAGTATCTATCATCATTGGTGTCAGTTGCCCTTCTAACATAACCTGAACAATGGGTTCCTCGTCTGCCTCCCTTGTTATCATTGGGTAATGTCCCTTCCCACTCAAGTTCCCGGGGCACCCCTAATACCTCGTATAGGGGTTCACAGGTCCGCTTGGGCCTGTGGGGGCTGGTCAATAGACAATAGACAATAGGTGCAGAAGTAGACCATTCGGCCCCTCGAGTCTGCACCGCCATTCTGAGATCATGGCTGATCATTCACTATCAATACCCAGTCCCTGCCTTGTCCCCATATCCTTTGATTCCCCTATCCATCAGATATCTATCTAGCTCCTTCTTGAAAGCATCCAGAGAATTGGCCTCCACCGTCTTCCGAGGCAGTGCATTCCACACCTCCACAACTCTCTGGGAGAAGAAGCTCTTCCTCAACTCTGTTTTAAATAACTGACTTATTCTCAATCCATGCCCTCTGGTACTGGACTCTCCCAACATCTGGAACATATTTCCTGCCTCAATCCTATCAAATCCTTTAATTATCTTAAACGTTTCAATCAGATCCCCTCTCAATCTCCTCAATTCCAGTGTGTACAAGCCCAATCTCTCCAATCTCTCTGCGTAAGACAGCCCTACCATCCCAGGAATCAACCTAGTGAATCTACGCTGCACTTCCTCAATTGCCAGAATGTCCTTCCTTAAACCTGGAGACCAAAACTGTGCACAATATTCCAGGTGTGGTCTCACCAGGGCCCTGGACAAATGCAAAAGGACATCCTTGCTCTTGTACTCAATTCCCCTTGTAACAAAGGCCAACATTCCATTTGCCCTCTTCACTGCCTGTTGCACTTGCTCATTCACCTTCATTGACTGGTGAACTAGGACTCCTAGGTCTCTTTGCATTTCTCCCTTACCTAACTCTACACCGTTCAGACAATACTCTGCCCTCTTGTTCCTGCTTCCAAAGTGGATAACTTCACATTTATTCACATTGAATGACATCTGCCAAGTATCTGCCCACTCACCCAACTTATCCAAGTCTCCCTGTATTCTCCTAACGTCCTCTTCGCATGTCACACTGCCACCCAGTTTAGTATCGTCAGCAAAGTTGCTGATATAGTTTTCAATGCCCTCATCTAAATCGTTGACATAAATCGTAAAGAGCTGTGGTCCCAATACTGAGCCCTGTGGTACCCCACTAGTCACCTCCAGCCAGTCCGAGAAACACCCATTCACTGCTACCCTTTGCTTTCTATCTGCCAACCAGTTTTCTATCCATGTTGAAACCCTGCCCCCAATGCCATGAGCTCTGATTTTACTCACCAATCTCCTATGTGGCACCTTATTGAATGCCTTCTGAAAACTTAGGTACACAACATCCACTGGCTTACCCTCGTCTAACATCCTTGTTACACCCTCAAAAAACTCCAACAGATTAGTCAAGCATGATTTGCCCTTGGTAAATCCATGCTGGCTCGGCCTAATCCTATTTCTGCCATCAAGATGTGCCACTATTTCGTCCTTAATAATGGACTCAAGCATCTTCCACATGACTGACGTTAAGCTAACAGGGCAATAGTTCTCCGTTTTCTCCTTCCCTCCCTTCTTGAAAAGTGGGATAACATTAGCCACTCTCCAATCTTCAGGAACTGATCCTGAATCTAAGGAACATTGGAAAATGATTACCAATGCATCTGCAATTTCCTGAGCCACCTCTTTTAGAACCCTCGGATGCAGACCATCTGGACCCGGGGATTTATTAGCCTTCAGTCCTACCAGTCTACTCATCACAGTTTCTTTCCTAATGTCAATCTGTCTCAATTCCTCTGATATCTTATGACCCTGGCCCATCCATACATCTGGGAGATTGCTTGTGTCCTCCCTGGTGAAGACAGATCTAAAGTACGCATTAAATTCTGTTGCCATTTCCCTGTTTCCCATAACAATTTCTCCCAATTCATTCTTCAAGGGGCCAACATTGTTCTTAACTATCTTCTTTGGTCCTTGGCTAAACTTTAGTTCCCTTCTTATCGGTTCCTGCTCGTGTGTGACAGGCCATGGTGTAAACGGACAATCTCTTCTCATGTGACCTGGCTGATTACATCCCCAGCACAATCTCTCTACCTCTCTTTCCCCCTGTCTCCTCACTGGTCCCCTCTGCCCATAGCTCCTCTGTCCCCCTCCTTGGGACTTCCAGTCCTGTCTGGGCTGTTTTAATTTAGTCTGTTCCTGATAGGGCATTTGTGGGAATGCTCCTCCAAAGACGATTATTGGCATGGGGTTTTCCAGCCTTGTCTTACAGTATGATCAGTTCCCCCATATAGCAGTGCTTTGTCCAGTTCGATGGCTGAACTCGGACCGGTGGTTGCTGGCAGCATCTTTTTGTTTTTCTCTTTTTCCTTCTTTTTGAGTTCTTTGAGCTGCATTTGTATTAACTTTCTTTGCACCTCTTCCTGCTGCTCAGCCAACCTTTGTTTGTCTTTCCGGTATTTCTCAACCGCATGGACTACGTGGTCTCTAAATTCTTGTGGGGTCATTGACGTTAGCCCAACCACTTCCTCCAGTTTGGATTTTACTTGTGGAGGCATTGCATCCAAAATGCTATGTCGGAACAGTGAGGTCATAAATAAGCTATTTTCCACCTCTTGCTCAGTCTCCAGTCTCCACCTTTTCAACTGGTTTTCTACGTAGGCTGCTGGGTTTTCAGTGTCTCCCAGTGGATCTCCCTTTAAGGCTTTGGGGTCCACTTTGGGTGGATAAAGCTTCCTGAGGGCCTGCCATATCCTCTGCCTCACTCTGTCAAACCCACCTCCATCAGTTCTCGGGTCGTTCGAGTTTACTATGCCAGCCATTTCCATTAGTTCATTAAATTTGGAGGTTCCCATCAACCTTATCAATACTGCCTTCAAATCTCCCATAGCCAATAATCGTCCCGCCGTTTCTTCTTCAAAGGCTCTAATCCATTTCCCTGCTCCTTCATGTAGATTGGGCAGAGTGTTTTTCAGCCCTTCTAGGTCCTGGGATCCCCAAGGGATGTACTGCACTTGACCTGATCCTTTAACTAACAACGGCATCATTCTTCCTCCTTCTTCCCACCTGCCCTGGCTCTCCTCCTCACCTGACTCCCCATCTGTCTCAGGGTATGTCTTTACTGCCTCCCACACAAATGTCTCCGGGGTCCTCTTCTTCCCTTGGTCTCCTTGTGGAGTCCTTCCTTTCTGTCTTGATTCAATACTTGGTTGGCCCCTGGAGTATTTTTCGCACCTCTTCTGACAATCCCCTCTCAGTAACTTATCTGGCTCTCTCTCTACTTCCGCAAGTCACTCCCCTACCGCCTCCTTCTGCTCTTCTGGGCTTCTGCCTCCTACCTCTTCTCCACAAATTCTCACATCCTCTCTCTCTCCACTTAACTCTTGCTCCTCCAATGAGTCACCTTCTCTTCCTTCCTGTCCGTGTCTGTACACCCTGGCAGGGACTCCTCATGATCCTTACTCATGCTTGATTCCCTTCTCTCTTGTGTTTCTCCAAGACTCTCATCTCCTATCTTTTTTCCACTTCCTCTTGAATGCCTCATCTCTTCCTGCCCTGACGAGCCACTTTCTTTTCTAGTCTGTTTATTTCTGTGGTATAACCGATACCCCTCATACTCCTTTTCCTCTCTCAAGTATTTCATCCATTCAATCTCTTCTTTCATTCCTCTCTTTGCCTGTTCCACCTTTATCCTTTCTGCCTGTATCTCCTTCCATATCGCCGCTTTTTCCTTCCCGTATTGTTTTATTCCTCCTCATTATCCCAAACTTGTACTTCTCCCTGCATGTTTACTGTTCCCGTCAGCGGGGGCACTGCTTAGGGGTTCCTTCTTCATTAGAGGGAGGGGGCTTTTCTGTTTCTTTCGCATCCGGGTACGGAGCTGAAGCCAGCTTCTCACTGTACCTTCCTCTCTCTCTAACAGGCTGTTTCTCCAGCACCTTAGTGTCTTCCTCGCTTGTAATCAATATTCCACCTGTCCTCCTCAGCCTTTCTCCCTCTGTTCTGAAGAGTTTTAACACTTCCATTTCTCGTTCTCTTTTTTGCCCTCTTCTTAGATTTATCTTTTGGTTTGTAATTTTTAATTAGTCCCTCCATTTCTTCGCACAAGCTTACATCAAATGTTCCTTCTCTTGGCCATTTTGTGACCAGGTTTTTGGTTCTTTTTTTCCCATTTTTCTGAAGTTTTTGTGATTTCATATTTAATTAACGGGATTTTTTTTGTTCAGAATCTCTACTGCCGTTCCTTTATCTGTCATGTTGTTCTCTTTTTTTAAGGTATTTCAGGGGTTCACAGTTCGTTTACTGGATAATATTATTTACTCTAATTCTATGCCTATCGTCTATCTACCAGCACTTTAAACTATATATTGGACTGTCCTTGTTTCCTATTCTGTTCTGCCCGTACAGACCTCTACTCAGAGCGGTACCCACAGAACTTGCTCTTTGCACCTCGTCTATTCAGACCCAGATCTCTTAAGGCGGTATCGACGAGGATTTTCTCTATTTTCCCGTTCAGACCTTTGTTTCATACGAAGCGATTTACCAACACCACGTGGAATTTTTCTTAACTTAACTTCTTATTAACTTATTTGTACTTACCCTCACTGCCGTGTTCTCGATCAATCCTCTGAGCCTCCTGTTAACCCCCAATTCTGCCAGATTCTTTGGACCGGAGAGACCCTTCGGCAGTGGTTCCACACTCCTGAGACTCCAAGACCTCCCCAAAACCAACAGAATTCTTAGTCCAAATTGTCGCAAAAAGCGCTTACCTTTTGTTTGGGTGCACCCTTAATTCTGTTAGCCTTGTGGGGGTCCCTAGAGGACTGGGAAGTGCCCCCAGTCTGCCGTTTCCTTTCCGCGGGTCTCTTTCCGGTCCTGCCGCGGTCGCCAATTTTGTCGTGGTTTCTCGTGCCCCACAAACGACCAGGAGACGCAGAAGATTCTTCAAGAAGGGTTAAACTTTAATTTGCAAATCAAAGCTGAGACAGTCATTGAGCTAGTCGCTGATTGCCCACCGATCCTCGGACACGGCATTTTTTATAGCAATCTCCTGGTTTAGTTGTATTAGCATATGCAATCGGTCTGTAGTTGCGTATCACACGTACATCCGCCACTATTGTTTCTACCCATTGACTTAATCATGTTCTAATCTACATCTCTTAGCTACCTCTCATTAACCCACCATTGTCTTCTACATTCCTAAGATTTCATTCTCCTACTAAATTGGGTACATGCATAGCAAATAGCAAACTCAGACTACATAATTTTGGTTACACAACAAACAATCTCAACTTTTCTACTCCAATACTTGTTATCACCCACACTGGAACCCCCACAGTTCACCTACTGACACAACCGATGGACAGATGACGCAATAGCCACAACTCTACACACCATCCTTACACAACTGGAGAAGATGGATGCTTATGTGAGAATGCTGTTATTGGACTTTTTATAGGCATCCGTTAGTCTCGAGAGACCATGGATTTGCACCTTGGAAAGTTTCCAGGGCGCAGGCCTGGGCAGGGTTGTATGGGAGACTGGCAGTTGCCCAAACTGCAAGTCTCCCCTCTCCACGCCACCAATTCTGTCCAAGGGAAGGGCAAGGGCCAATAGAGCTTGACACCGGTGTCATCACAGAGCAATGTGTGGTTAAGTGCCTTGCTCAAGAACACAACAGGCCACCTTAGCTGAGGCTCGAACTAGCAACCTTCAGGTCGCTGGACCAATGCCTTAACCACTCGGCCGTGCAGTGCGGCATTCAACACCATAGCTCCCCCTGGGCTCAACAAGATGATCGGAGACCTCAGCCTGCACCCCACCTTGTCCAGCTGGATCCTGGACTACCCGTCAGATCACCGGCATGAGGTAAAGATGGGCGCCCTCATCACTGCCCCTCTGACCCTCAACACAGGAACCCTCCCCCACGGCTGTTTCCTGAGCCCCTTCCTCTAGATAGATAGATAGATACTTTATTCATCCCCAAGGGGAAATTCAACATTTTTCCAGTGTCCCATACACTTATTGTAGCAAAACTAATTACATAAGTATTTAACTCAATATAAATATGATATGCATCTAAAATCACCCTCCCAAAAAGCATTAGTAAATAGTTTTTAAAAAGTTCTTAAATAGTTACTAAAGTGCATTGAGTGGTAACTTAAGCTCAGTCCTAACCCCGGCACTTTAACATGTCTTGCCCCTGGTGGTTGAATTGTAGAGCCGAATGGCGTTGGGGAGTAATGATCTCTTCATCCTGTCTGAGGAGCATTGCATTGACAGTAACCTGCCGCTGAAGCTGCTTCTCTGTCTCTGGATGGTGCTGTGCAGAGGATGTTCAGGGTTTTCCATGATTGACCGCCCATTCAGCGCCCATTCAGCACCCTCCGCTCTGCCACCGATGTCATACTCTCCAGTTCTGTGCCCACGACAGAGCCCGCCTTCCTTACTAGCTTATTAAGACGTGAGGCGTCCCTCTTCTTAATGCTGCCTCCCCAGCACGCCACCACAAAGAAGAGGGCGCTCTCCACAACTGACCGATAGAACATCTTCAGCATCTCACTACAAACATTGAATGACGCCAGCCTTCTGAGGAAGTACAGTCGACTCTGTGCTTTCCTGCACAGGGCATCTGTGTTGGCAGTCCAGTCTAGCTTCTCGTCTAACTGCCCCACGGCTGTTTCCTGAGCCCCTTCCTCTACTCCCTCCAATAGGCCTCATTTATAACAACGATGAGGCATCCTACGGAGGAGAGGCTAACACCTAGACACTGGTGCCAAGAAACAACCTCAATGTCGAAAAAAGCAAAGGAGTTGATGGTGGGCTACAGGAAGAACAGACACAGGCTAGCCCCAGTTGACATAAGGGGGCTGTAGTTCCTCCGTATAAACATCACTGAGAATCTCACCTGGACTGTACATACCGGCTGCATGGTGAAAAAAGCACAATAGCCCCGTTTTCACCTCAGACGATTGAAAGATTTCAGCACGAGTCCCCAAATCCTCAGGACTTCCTACAGGGGCACGATTGAGAGCATCCTGACTGGCTGCATCACTGCCTGGTATGGGAACTGTACCTCCCTGACGCACCATCGATAAATCTTGGAGACATGAGGCGAGATGTAGGCTTTTATTGGCTGGAAGAAAGAACAAACAGCAAGAGACCGCCACACAACATCCTGGAGACTGAGGGGGGGATCAGTGCCTCCAATCGCCTTTATACAGGAGTCCGTGGGAGGAGCCACGGGAGCAGTCAGCAGAGGGGTGTGTCCAGACAGGTGTATGTAGTTCACCACACTCTCTTAATCGCAGGACTCTGCAGAGAGTGGTAAATGTGAACTTCCCACTATTCGGGGCATTTTCAAAGACAGGTGTGTAAAAAGGGCCTGAAGGATCATTGGGGACCCGAGTCACCCCAACCACAAACTGTTCCAGCTGCTACCATCTGGGAAATGGTTCCACAGCATAAAAGCCGGGACCAACAGGCTCCAGGACTTGGCCGTCAGATTTATCAATACGCATGGTCTGATTGTGTCTGACTGTACATTGTCTGACTGTATAATGTATCTGACTGTAATGCATGTGTACAAAACAGTTCTGTATACAGTCTTAGTGTTTGGTCAATTTCCCTTCCTTGTACATAGCGATGGAGATGCAGCGTGACAATTTTTTACTGCCGCATGTTGTGAGAAATGAAATAAATTCTAATTCTAAACAGGTCGGGGGACAGGACAGTCCCCTGAGGTGATTCTGCTGCCAACCACACTCTGCAATCTCTCGCACACTGTGCCCGTCTGGATAGGCAGCCAGTACCGGCACCTCAGTGAGCTTCCTCCCGAGTCAAGCAGGCCGTGTCGGGCTACACCCCGCTTACCCCGCCTACCCCGCCCAGGTGGAGTCTTTCCAGCTGCCCCCTCGCCTGCTGAGCAGTGACAGTCCGTGTCAGTGACAGTCAGTGTCCCAGTCCCCTTCAGTCACCCGGTCCCGCTCTCTGGTCTGTTTTATCTTCTTACTAACCCGCAGCCCCGTGTCAGGATCATCACTCACACACGACATGAAATTTGTTCTGTATTCCCGGCGGCAGCAGGACAGCGCAATACGGAACATTACTCGCTCTGTATATGCGCCCGGGGCTTTTGATGTCAAAGACCAGCAAAGGAGTTGCTGGGGGCAGCCCGCACGTGTCAGCACACTGCCGGCGCCAGAAGCACCCCCACAGCTCACTGACCGAGGGAGGAACCGGGGGGACGTGCAGACTCCTCACGGGCAGCGGCGGGATTCGAACCGCCACCCCCGGCGCAGTAAAGCGTCACGCTAACCGCTAGGTAGGACATGGGAGCAGAACCAGGCCATTCAGCCCAGTTGGTTCATTGCTGTCTTTGATTTAAACCCCATTCTCTCTGTAGCCCCGAACCCCACCAAAAGGCTATCAATTCCTGCCTTAAGTACGCTCCGAGACTCGGACTCCACGCCTGTCTCTGGTAATGAGTCCCAACGTTTGATTTCGGAGTGAATGAACTGATTCCCTGGCTAAAGAATTCCCTCCTGTCAAAGGTTACGGTGGTGGTGGGGGGTGGTTGAGAGGGATAATAAATCAGCAGTGATCAGACGACGGAGAAGACTCAATGGGCCGAATGGCCTAATCTGCTAGCATGCCTTCTGGAATCCTTTCTGCACCTTCTCCAAGTCAAAGGCATCCTTTGTACAGCGGGCGGCAAAACTCCACACAATACTCCAAGCGCGGCCTGGGACGAGAGCTGGAGGATTACCCAAAGTGGACTGTTCCTTCAAAAAGCCATTTCAGCGAGGCAGAGAGAGAAAGTCTGCGAGTTGCCTTGGAAACTGAAGGGCGGAGACAGCTGGTGTTCAGGCCTTGTGGGGTACATACAAGGTCAGTTGGCTTTATAATCGGACAGGTCAGACACTGACACTGGTGAGCTTTGTGTGCCCACGACAAAGGTGGGCTTTTTGCCCACAGTGTGGACAAAGGGTGACCGGTGGGGAGCTATCAGTGTGTCCAACCCTTGCCTGGGTTGATAGCTTACTGTGGAAATCGGCATTCTTGTTTTTTGTGGTCACGGTCGGTGACTTTAATAAGTTTTGGAAACAGGAGGACGATGTGTAAGATTCAACGGCATTGACACTAAGAAGACAAAACATCCTTTCTGTCTAACTCTACTCAAATCAAGTTGCAGAACTGAGCTGACTACTTACTATACCACCGTAAGACCGTATCACCTAACCACCTGAGCTGGGAGAAGCTTGGGAATTTTATTTACTCACTTTATATGCATATACTCTGCTAACCTGGGTTTATATTACTTTATCATGTAGTTACTAATAAAATAATGTTTGTAACTCAGACTCACACTCAGGTGTATCCATTTCTGTCCTTTTTAACCCGTTACGGGCTACGTAACAGGACTCACCGAGGACCTGTACGGTCCTAACGGTAAGTACTCAAACGCTTATCGGCGAAGGTCGGTGTGCCAAGCACCGCTGACACCTCACTGTCTACTTGTGCCACCACGTAAAGCCCCAGAGATCCGGAGGTGCCATTAACAGTCCCCTCCTGCGTCAGGGTCTCCATTCGACTAGCAAGCCAGTTACTGACTGGTGTTTGCACTGCAGAGTGGCGGACTGGGCTGTAAATCGGGTGAAGACACACACTTCCTTCCCCAGAGTTGGGGAGTCGAGATGTGGATGGGATATTTCCTATAGTGGGGGAGTCCAGGATCAGAGGGCACAGCCTCAGAATAAAAGTAGATGAGGAGGAATTTCTCTAGCCAGAGTGTGGCAAATCTGAGGAAATTGTTGAGACACAAATCGCCAAATCATTTGGGTAATATTTAAGGTGGATGATGATAGGTAGTTAATTAGTAAGGACGTCAAAGGTTTCGGGGAGAAGGCAGGAGACTGGGGTTGTGAGGGTTAACAAAATCAGCCATGTTTGAATGGGCAGAACAGACTCAATGGGCCAAATGGCCATACTGGCAGGCACAGGTTTAAGTGCAAAGATAAAATAGGAACTTGAGGGATAATTGTTTTTTTATATATTGAGTGGATCATATACAGAATGAGCTGACTGAGGAAGTGAGGCAGGTACACAGTGTTTAAAAGATATTTGGACAGGTGGACGAATGAAGATTAAAGACTGGCTTAAAGGGTGAAGTGCACCCTTTGCATCAACCTTGGGGTCACGCCCACCACTCACAAACCCTAACCCGTACGCCTGTGGAAATGAGGGACAAAACCGGAGCAAACCCACGTGGTCGCGGAGGAAACTCATAGACGGCAGCCCCGTCTCGCTGTAAAGTGTTTCGCTACCGTGGCAGGAACAGTGACGAGGGATCTGTGTCAAAAGTGGGCGAATGGGACCTGCGTGGACTAGATGGGCCGAAGGGTATGACTCGCCCCTCTGGTTGGAAAGATGCCCGCACCCAGCGCATTTGGTGCTCGAAGAAGCTGCACTGCCTTTCCTGGGGCTCGCACCTCGTAAGCAGTTTTGGGCCCCCTGTCTAAGAAACCATGTGCTGGCATTGCGGAGAGTCCAAAGGTGGATCATGGGAATGAAAGGGTTAACGCATGAGGAGCATTTGATTCTGAGCTGGAGTTCAGTAGAATGTAAGTGGGGGTGAGGGAGGTATGAGGAGCATCGAAACCTGTCGGATACTGGAGGACTGAGATAGAGTGGTTGCCTCATGTTGTTACAGCCGGGGGTGGTATTGGGGACTAGCTCCTTGATGCACCTTCAATAACTCTTGGAGACGGGAGGTGAACGATAGGCTTTTATTAGCTGCAAGAGACCACCACACAACATCCTGGAGACTGAGGGGGGAGCAGTGCTCCAATCGGGGTCTGTGGGAGGAGCCACAGGAGCAGTCAGCGGGGTGGGGGAGCATGTCCAGACAGGTATATGTAGTTCACCACGTTCACCCCCCTTTGTTTTAAAAGAGAGTCCCCATGGAGCGAAGTTTCTTACAAGTATATTTACAGGTCAAGTCTAACAGGTGGTCGAGTCCGTCGCTGCGATCTGCGTAGCACCGGAGACGGTGGTTGTGCTGGCTCCGGCCTGACTTGAGGTGTCAGCCCATTAGGTGTCAGTAACCCCTCATGCATGTGCGAGACACCCGTTATGGGAGTGTCGTGAGGGGTCTGTGTAGGGCTTGGTGTGCACGGTGTCTCGTGGGTATACACCTCGGTGGGTACGGGGTTCATAGTCACTGTGGAGTGTTCGGGGTAGTGGTCTGCTGCTCCTGCGGGCACCAGGTCGCAGATGGAGACTGTGTCCTCCCGCCCATCAGGTAAGACCATGTAGGCATACAGGGGGTTTGTATGAAGTAGGTGAACCCTCTCGACCAGCGGGGAGTATTTATTGCTCCTCGCATGTTTCCGGAGTAGCACTGGCCCTGGGGACGTCAGCCAAGCCGGTAGGGTGGTCCCAGTGGTAGACTTCCTGGGAAAAGAAAAGAGTCGCTCATGAGGGGTGGCATTGGTGGACGTACATAACAGGGAGCGGATGGAGTGGAGTGCCTCGGGGAGGACCTCCTGCCAGCGAGAGACCGGCAATCCCTTTGACTTAAGGGCTAAAAGTGTGGCCTTCCACACAGTGGCATTCTCCCTCTCCACCTGTCCATTTCCCCGGGGATTATAGCTCGTGGTCCTACTAGTAGCAATGCCCCTAGCCAGCAGGTACTGGCGCAGCTCGTCACTCATAAAGGAGGACCCTCTATCACTGTGGATAAAGACAATAGGTGCAGAAGTAGACCATTCAGCCCTTCGAGCCTGCACCGCCATTTTGAGATCATGACTGATCAACTGCTATCAATACCCGGTCCCTGCCTTGTCCCCATATCCCTTGATTCCCCTATCCATAAGATACCTATCTAGCTCCTTCTTGAAAGCATCCAGAGAATTGGCCTCCACTACCTTCCGAGGCAGTGCATTCCAGACACCCACAACTCTCTGGGAGAAGAAGTTTTTGCTTAACTCTGTCCTAAATGACCTACCCCTTATTCTCAAACCATGCCCTCTGGTACTGGACTCTCCCAGCATCTGGAACATATTTCCTGCCTCTATCTTGTCCAATCCCTTAATAATCTTATATGTTGCAATCAGATCCCCTCTCAATCTCCTTAATTCCAGCGTGTACAAGCCCAGTCTCTCTAACCTCTCTGTGTAATACAGTCCAGATATCCCAGGAATTAACCTTGTGAATCTACGCTGCACTTCCTCTACAGCCAGGATGTCCTTCCTTAACCCTGGAGACCAAAACTGTACACAATACTCCAGGTCTGGTCCCACCAGGGCTCTGTACAAATGCAAGAGGATTTCCTTGCTCTTGTACTCAATTCCCTTTGTAATAAAGGCCAACATTCCATTAGCCTTCTTCACTGCCTGCTGCACTTGCTCATTCACCTTCAGTGACTGATGAACAAGGACTCCTAGATCTCTTTGTATTTCTCCCATACCTAACTCTAAACCATTCAGATAATAATCTGCCTCTAATGTCTGATAGTGTTGTGATGTCACCAGAGGCCCCGCCTCTTTGTGATGTCACTGTCAGGCACTGGAAGGGGTGGGTGACAGTTGCTCTGTTAACGACAGGCGTCGAGGTGAAGCCCAGGTCTGGAGAGACCGTGGAAGGTCACTCGACCAGGAGGACTCGAGGAGGACGACAAGGTGATGTGCGTTGGACATGGTCGAGGGGCCGCAAACTGTTGGCACGGGTTGGTACGGAGTGGCAAAGACCTTTCGGCCCGCCATGAATATTCTACTTCTCTCTGCATTAATCCCATTTACCCACACTTGGTCAGAATCACAGATCACTACAGCACAGAAACAGGCCATTTGGCCCATCTTGTCCCTGGTGACCTAGGAAGTTGTATCAGACAGTTTGGTGAGGCCTATTTTGGAGTATAGGAGTTGGGATGTAATGTTAAAATTGTACAAGGCATTGGTAAGGCCGAATTTGGAGTATTGTGTACAGTTCTGGTCACCGAATTATGGGAAAAATGTCAACAAAATAGAGAGAGTACAGAGGAGATTTACTAGAATGTTACCTGGGTTTCAGCACCTAAGTTACAGAGAAAGGTTGAACAAGTTAGGTCTTTATTCTTTGGAGTGTAGAAGGTTGAGGGGGGACTTAATAGAGGTATTTAAAATTATGAGGGAGATAGATAGAGTTGACGTGGATAGGCTTTTTCCATTGAGAGTAGGGGAGATTCAAACAAGAGGACATGAGTTGAGACTTAGGGGACAAAAGTTTAAGGGTAACACAAGGGGGAATTTCTTTACTCAGAGAGTGGTAGCTGTGTGGAACGAGCTTCCAGTAGAAGTGGTAGAGGCAGGTTCGGCATTGTCATTTAAAACAAAATTGGTTAGGAATATGGACAGGAAAGGAATGGAGGGTTATGGGCTGAGTGCAGGTAGGTGGGACTAGGTGAGAGTAAGCGTTCGGCACGGACTAGAAGGGCCGAGTTGGCCTGTTTCCGTGCTGTAATTGTTATATGGTTATATGCACACAGTTCTAGTCTCCTGCCTGCAGGACAGATATCGATAAGATTGAAAGAGTACGGAGAGAATCCACGAGGATGTTGTCGGGTCTTTGTTGCCACAGGCGCCTGTGAAGGCCAAGTTGTCGGGTATACTTAAAGCAGAGTTTGATAGGTTCTTGACTGGTCAGAGATACAAGGAGGAAGCAGGAGAATGGAGCTGAGAGGGAAATGGATCAGCCATGATGAAATGGTGGAGGAGAGTCGATGGGCCAAATGGCCTAATTCTGCTCCTCTATCTTGTGGGCTTGAGGGCCTAAGTTATAGGGAAAGGTCAGGACACTCTCTGGAGGGTTTGAAACCGAGTGGGAGATTTGACACGACTACCCAATATCTTCCACTGAGACTACATCCAGAGTTGATAGGTTAAGGATAAAAGGTGACATATTTCAGGTGAACCTGGCTGGGGGGGCAGCTTTGCTCAGAGGGTTGAAAGAGCTGCCAGCAGAAGTGGTGGATGCCCACAGACTTTTCCCCAGGGTAGTGGAGGTTTGAAACCACTGGGTCAGAGGTTTCAAATGAGGTCACCTCATCCCCCTCCCTCTCACTATCTCCCTTCCCTTCCTCCTAGTGCCCTCCTTCTCCCTGCTCCCTCTCTCATTTCCTCTGCCTCTGCTCCTGATCCCACCCCTTCCCTTCTTCGCTCCTTCCCCCTCCCCAATGCCACCTCTTCCTGTCCTACCCCTACACTCTCAATCCCCCTCCCTCCTTCACTCTCTCTCCTCCACCCTCACCTTCCTCCTGCCCCACTCCCGCAGTGTTGAAGGAGCTGCCGGAGGAAGCGGGGGTGGGGGGGCTTCACCTGTGACGGACTGGGCTGTGTTCACCGTTTCCTGTCGGCTTTTCCGTGCAAGGGTGTCGGTGTTCCGTGGTGCAACCAGTCAGGATACTCTCCCCTTCACGTCCGTAGAAGTTTGCCGAAGTTTTAGACACTGAAGTTCTAAGAAAGTTGAGGCGTTGCCGTGTCTTGTTTGTATGTGCTGGGCCCAGGATATCAGCAGGTCAGGCAGCGCCTGTGGTGGCAAATAACATCTCCTCTGTTATTACCTGGTTGCAGTCATGACAACCACCTTTCCCTCGGTGTCAGCTAAACAGAACAGCAGTTCCAGAGTCTGCATGTTCTCTTTGGAGTCCAAGGATGTGTTGAAAACATGTTAGTTCACGATCCATTATTGAAAGTTTAAAACTAGAAGTTCAGCCGTTGGACAAAAGTTTCAGAGATGAGCAGAAACAAAGGGCTAAGAACAAACCCCATTTCCAGAAAAGTTGGGATATTTTCCAAAATGCAATAAAAACAAAAATCTGTGATATGTTAATTCACGTGAACCTTTATTTAACTGACAAAAGTACAAAGAAAAGATTTTCAATAGTTCTACTGACCAACTTTATTGTATTTTGTAAATATACACAAATTTAGAATTTGATGGCTGCAACACACTCAACGAAAGTTAGGACAGAGGCATGTTTACCATTGTGTTACATCACCTTTCCTTTTAATAACACTTTTTAATCGTTTTGGAACCGAGGATACTAATTGTAGTAGATTTGCAATTGGAAATTTTGTCCATTCTTGCTTGATATAAGACTTCAGCTGCTCAACAGTCCATGGTCTCCATTGTCTGATTCTCCTCTTCATGATGCACCATACATTTTCAATAGGAGATAGATCTGGACTGGCAGCAGGCCAGTCAAGCACACGCACTCTGTGTCTACAAAGCCACGCTGTTGTAGCCCATGCAGAATGTGGTCTGGCATTGTCCTGCTGAAATAAGGATTGACGTCCCGGGAAGAGACGTCGCCTTGATGGCAACATATGTCTCTCTAAAATCCTAATATAAGCCTCAGAGTGAATGGTACCTTCACATACATGCAATTCACCCATGCCGTGGGCACTGATGCACCCCCATACCATCACAGATGTTGGCTTTTACACCTTTCGCTGATAACAATCAGGATGGTTGTTTTCATCTTTGGCACGGAGAACTCGATACCCGTTTTTTCCAAAAACTAGCTGAAATGTGGACTCATCTGACCACAACACACGGTTCACAGTCTTTCAGTCCATCTGAGATGAGCTCAGGCCCAGAGAACTTGCCGGCGTTTCTGCATAGAGTTGATGTATGGCTTCCTCCTTGCGTAATACAGTTTCAAGTTGCATTTCTGGATGCAGCGACGGACTGTGTTAAGTGACAGTGGTTTTCCGAAGTACTCCCGAGCCCAGGTGGCTATAATTGTCACAGTAACATGACCATTTCTTAGGCAGTGCCGCCTGAGGGCTCAAAGATCACACGCATTCAACAGTGGTTTCCAACCTTGCCCTTTACGCACTGAGATGTCTCTGAATTCTCTGCATCTTTTCACAATATTATGTTCTGCAGATGCTGAAAGACCTAAATTCTCTGCAATCTTGCGTTGGGAAATGTTCCTTTTGAATTGACTAATAATTCTCTCATGAATTTTGGCACAAAAGGGTGAGCCACGACCCATCCTTGCTTGCAAAGACTGAGCCTTTGATGGACCCTACTTTTATACCCAGTCATGTTACCTCACCTGCTACCAATGTGGAGTCTTCCAAACCGGTGTTACTTGAATATTCTGTGCACTTTTCAATCTTATTTTAACTCTGTCCCAACTTTTGTTGAGTGTGTTGCAGCCATCAAATTCTAAATTTGTATGTTGAGTTAAGGCAACTTCCTAAGATAAGGGAGGGTCAATTAGAAGACGCACAGGGAGAACATGTTTAGTCAATGTTAAATGTAAGGTGATAAACCGTTATGTAGCTGTTATTTCGTTATGCTGCCAGTAGGTGGAGCTTTACACCCATATTGTCAAAAATGCAAGTTAGAAATTCAAAGTTCAGAAGTAAATATTATTATCAAATTTTATTTGTGCAAATGCAAATATAAATAAAAGTGAGCAAGGTCCTCAATGAATACTTCTCTTCGATTGTCACCACTGAGAAGGAACTTGATGACGGTGAGGACAATATGAGTGAGGTTGATGTTCTGGAGCATGTTGATATTAAGGGAGAGGAGGTGTTGGAGTTGTTAAAATATATTAGGATGGATAAATCCCCAGAGCCTGACGGAATATTTCCAGGCTGCTCCATGAGGTGAGGGAAGAGATTACTGAGCCTCTGGTTAGGACCTTTATGTCCTTGTTGTCCACGGGAATGGTACCGGAGGATTGGAGGGAGGTGAATGTTGTCCCCTTGTTCAAAAAAGGTAGTAGGGGTAGTCCGGGTAATTATAGACCAGTGAGCCTAATGTCTGTGGTGGGAAAGCTGTTGGAAAAGATTCTTAGAGATAGAATCTATGGGCATTTAGAGAATCATGGTCTGATCAGGGACAGTCTGCATGGCTTTGTGAAGGGCAGATCGTACCTAACAAGCCTGATAGAGTTCTTTGAGGAGGTGACCAGGCATATAGATGAGGGTAGTGCAGTGGATGTGATCTACATGGATTTTAGTAAGGCAATTTGACAAGGTTCCACATGGTAGGCTTATTCAGAAAGTCAGAAGGCATGGGATCCAGGGAAGTTTGGCCAGGTGGATTCAGAATTGGCTTACCTGCAGAAGGCAGAGGGTTGTGGTGGAGGAAGTACATTCAGATTGGAGGGTTGTGACTAATGGTGTCCCACAAGGATCTGTTCTAGAACCTCTACTTTTCGTGATTTTTATTAACGGCCTGGATGTGGGGGTAGAAGGGTGGGTTGGCAAATTTGCAGATGATACAAAGTTTCATGGTGTTGTCGATAGTGTAGAGGATTGTCAAAGATTGCAATGAGACATTGATAGGATGCAGAAGTGGGCTGAGCAGTGGCAGATGGAGTTCAACCCGGAGAAGTGTGAGGTGGTACACTTTGGAAGGACAAACTCCAAGGCAGAGTACAAAGTAAATGGCAGGATACTTGGTAGTGTGGAGGAGCAGAGGGATCTGGGGGTACATGTCCACAGATCCCTGAAAGTTGCCTGACAAGTAGATAGGGTAGTCAAGAAAGCTTAGGGAGTGTTAGCTTTCATAAGTCGAGGGATAGAGTTTAAGAGTCGCGAGGTAATGATGCAGCTCTATAAAACTCTGGTTAGGCCACACTTGGAGTACTGTGTCCAGTTCTGGTCGCCTCACTATAGGAAGGATGTGGAAGCATTGGAAAGGGTACAGAGGAGATTTACCAGGATGCTGCCTGGTTTAGAGAGTATGGATTATGATCAGAGATTATGGGAGCTAGCGCTTTACTCTCTGGAGAGAAGGATGAGGGGAGACATGATAGAGGTATACAAGATGTTAAGAGGAATAGACAGAGTGGACAGCCAGCGCTTCTTCCCCGGGGCACCACTGCTCAATACAAGAGGACATGGCTTTAAGGTAAGGGGAGGGAAGTTCAAGGGGGATATTAGAGGAAGGTTTTTTACTCAGAGAGTGGTTGGTGCATAGAATGCACTGCCTGAGTCAGTGGTGGAGGCAGATACACTAGTGAAATTTAACAGACTACTCGACTGGTATATGGAGGAATTTAAGGTGGGGGGTTATATGGGAGGCAGGGTTTGAGGGTCGGCACAACATTGTGGGCCGAATGGCCTGTACTGCGCTGTATTGTTCTATTTTCTATGTAAGTAGCAATAAATAACGAGAGCATGAGATAAAGATGCCTCAAAGTGAGATAATCGGTCATGGGAACATTTCAATGATGGGGCAAGTGAGCGTAATTATCCCCTTCAGTTCAAGAGCCTGATGGTTGAGGGGTAGTAAATGTTCCTGAACCTGATGGTGTGAGTCCTGAGGCTCTTGTACCTTCTTCCTGATGGCAGCAAGTTATACACTAGTGAAACTACAAATTCAGTCTTGCTAAAAGCTCACTAATTCAATTAGTACCTTATTAAAAGCATAAAGAACTGCTGACTCCTATATTACCTTCAGGAGGAGATGTACATGCTCCTGTCTACATTAACAGTGCTTCGAATTCCCCAGCGCGGACGTCACCAGCAGCCTGTCCTGGTCCAACCATGGCCAAGAAACTCGTCTCCTTCCTCAGGAAATTCGAGACATCCCACTCAATCGTTACCATCGATTCGGGTGTCTGACGCCATGGATCCTGGCTCGGCCCGCGACTGCAAGGAGCCGCACAGAGCTGCGCACTCGGCTCAGCACATCAGAGAATGCAACCTGCCCTCCACAGACTCTGCCCACGTTCCTTGCAGCCTCAGTGAAGCAGCCGGCAACCCCCCCCCCCCCCCCCACCCCGGACATTCGAACGTAGAAACTTACAATGTGGTGCTGAAACTGCCTCGGATTTCCCCACTGCGTAGCCCTCTATTTTTCTAAGCTCCATGTACCTATCTAAGAGTCTCTTAAAAGACCCCACCGAATCCACCTCCACCACCGCTGCCGGCAGCCCATTCCACACACTCACCACTCTCTGTGTGAAAAATTTCCCTCTGATATTCCCTTGTACCTACTTCCAAGCACCTTAAAATGGTGCCCCTCATGTTAGCCACTTCAGCCCTGGGAAAAAGCCTCTGACTATCCACACAATCAATGCCTCTCATCATCTTGTACACGTCTATCAGGTCACCTCTCATTCTCCGTCGCTCCAAGGAGAAAAGGCCAAGTTCACTCAACCTGTTCTCATAAGGCATGCTCCCCAATCCAGGCAACATCCTTGTAAATCTACTCTGCACTCTCTCTATAGTATCCACATCCTTCCTGCAGTGAGGTGGCCAGAACTGAGCACAGTATTCTAAGCTATCACACCATACGCCTTCTTAACCACAGAGTCAACCTGCGCAGCAGCTCTGAGCGTCCTATGGACACAGACTCTAAGATCCCCCTGATCCTCCACTCTGCCACGAGTCGTACCATTAACATTACATTCTGTCTTCAAATCTGGCCTACTAAAATGAACCAGTTCACAATTATCCAAGTTGAACTCCATCTGCCACTTCTCAGCCCAGTTTTGCATCCTATCAATGTCCCTCTCTAACCTCTGACAAGCCTCCAGACTGTCCACAACACCCCCAACCTTTGTGTCATCAGCAAACTTACTAACCCACCCTTCTACTTCTTCATCCAGGTCATTTATAAAAATCACGAAGAGGAGGGGTCCCGGAACAGATCTCTGCGGAACATCGCTGGCCGCAGTCCTCCACGCAGAGTACGACCCATCCACGGCCACCCTTTGCCTCCTGTGGGCATACTCAGCCAATCTATAGTAACCACAAAAGGATCAATGGAAGATAAGCCACAGTGCAGATATAAATAATTAGCGATAAATAATGAGAACACGAGGTAAAGGTCTCCTTGGATCCCCAGACTCAATACTTTCTGAATGAGCCTCGCATGGGGAACCTTATCAAATGCCTTACTGAAATCCATATACACTGCATCCACTGCTCTACCCTCATCAATCTGTCTTGTTACCTCCTCAAAGAACTCAATCAGGTTCATACGGCACGGCCTGCCCTTGATAAAGCTATGCTGACTACCCCTAATCAGATTATGCCTCTCCAAATGCTGACTTCTCCCCCTCTCCCATCGGGCAGAAAGCCTGGGACCACGTTCCACCAGGCTCAAGGGCAGCCTCTACCCCGCTGTTATCAGACCGATGAATGGTTCCCAAGTGTGACAAATTGGAGATTTGCCCTCACAGTCTACCTCATCGTGACCTTGCACCTTGTCTGTAGCTGTTACTGTTGTACTCTGTTCTAGCTCAATGGTCGGTAGAACAAAATGCAGGTTCTGCCACTAGCTTAGTGCGTGCCACTAATAGTCCAATTCCAAATCTAATTTCCAGCTTTCAGCAGAACGGGAAGGAGGAGTGGAGGTGAATCGATACCTTGCTCTTATCTCCTGAGCGATGAGCAAGCGTGTGCTGGAGAAGGGAGTGAAGAACCTACTGGGGACCCAGGTGGACAGCGGTGCACGAAGCCCGGAGGAGAAGACGTCTTCCTCGCTGGGACACCACGTCGCCCCGTCCGAAGATGTCCCAAGGAATGAGGAGACGCCTGACCCCTAACCTCTCCCAGGAGACCCTCGGCGACCTGGGCTCCCAGAACTCTGCCCGCCAGCGACTGGTCCCCGCGGCTGGGACCCCCGCCGACCCAGGACACCGCCGCGGCCCTCCCCTCCCTCCGCCAGACGGGGGCAGTGCTGCCCAGGGCAACGCGTGGTCGCTGCCCGGCCCAGACGAGGTGTCCATCAGGGTGGAGAGTCCAGCGGAAGAGGAGGCCGTGTCCGCCAAGGGCAAGCCCAGGTCCGAACCCAGGCACCGCTTCACCTTCCGCGGCAGGGCATCCAAGAAGAAGGTAAGGGTATATGTGGCTGTTGGGGGGGTGGGGTGGGGGTTAATCAGGATCGGGAGATACCTTTCTCCACCCCGGGCAATCAGGGAGCACTTTTTAATTCAGCAACACAGCACAGAATACATCTTTTGGACTACCCTGCCCCGGTAACCCCAATCACAGGACGTCTTGCAATGGGGTGACATCTTACAAATCCTACTCGGGTGGCAAGTGGAGATACGTCTCTCCCAAAAGAGCTGTAAGGCGCTCCTTTGCTCCGCTAGCCCACAGGTCACCGTCGACCTGCTTAGACCCTCCCCTACCCCACCGATCGGGGTCAAGTGAAGCCATGGGAGATGGTCGTACGAGCAGATCACAAGTCCCGGTTATGTGACCGCTGACGCCAGGCAGACAATCTCGGATGCGTATTGATAATGGCTGCGGTCACCACTAGACCAGAAGAAGGCAATGGCAAACCACTTCTGTAGAAAAATTTGCCAAGAACAATCACAGTCGTGGAAATATCATGGTCGCCCACAACATATAACACAGCACATGATGATGATGATGATGATGATGAATTAAACGACCCAGTATGTCTTTGTACTGTGGGAGGTAACCAGAGCACTGGGAGGACACCCACGTATTCCACAAGATGGCGTCGGAATTGAACTCTGACCTCCCGCCCTGTAGTAGCGTTGTGCTAACCACTATGCTACTGAGGCGCCCGACCCTGTCCCTAATCACCTCCTCTGAGTGAAGGTTCGGACAGAAAGGGGGAGGGAGGGAGGGAGAGAGAGAGAGAGAGAGAGAGAGAGGGAGGGAGAGAGAGGGAGAGAGAGAGAGGGAGGGAGAGAGGGAGAAAGAGAGAGAGAGAGAGAGAGAGAGAGAGAGAGAGAGAGAGAGAGAGAGAGAGAGAGAGAGAGGTTTTGGAGTCCCTCTCCCTCCCTCCCAGATGTTTCCTGCACCCAAGGGTTCACACCACTGCCCAAGAAGAGGGCCACAATTCCCTGTCACCTAGTTCACCCCACAGTGGATGGGTGGGTGGAGGGGAAACAGGACACAACCCCTTTGCTCCCCTCCCCACAGGGTGAGGGAGGGGCTGAGTGGTCTGGGTACAGCAGGATCTCACGAGAGGAGGTGGGGGGACAAGGGGGAGTGCTGGGTTGAGGTCAGCTGCTCTCAGCCATGGGTGGTGCTGGAGGGGTGAAGGCCGGGTTTGTGGGGCAGGGAGGGAGGGGTAACACCTCACCACCACCCCCGTTGACTAGTTCAAACCTCAGATTGTGTGGCTGTAGGGCAAATTCCCCCCTCCCACAAAACACCTGCCCTCCTCTCCGCACCTCCGCCCATGCGGCATATCCCACCCGCATGGATAGACGAGCCTTGTCACCGCGTTCACGGGCCATCTCGTCCTCCACCCTCCCGCTTCCCCTTCCCTCTCCCACTCTCTCCCTTGTCCTCCGGTGAGGAACAGGATTTCTCCAACGTTGGGGCTTTCGTCACTGGATATGGTCCACGTTTCACCAGGCCCTCCCACAGTGACTGGAGCCCCCTGGGTTCAGAGAGCTGGTTCAGGACCAGGGTGACATTTTCTCTCTCTCCTCCCCCTTTGTCCCCTCTTCCTCCTTCCTTTTAACCGTTTCTCTCCCCTTCCCTTCATCACCCCCTCCCTTCTGACATTTCCACCCTCGCCCACCAAATCCTTGCCCACCCACCCCGCAAACCCCTCCTCTTCATATTTTCCCCTTTAAACACTGCCCCACCCAAAATACCCTTACCATTATTCCATCTCCACCCTCTCCCTCAACCCTCCACTATCCCTTCCCCCTCCTCTGTCACACACCTCTCTTCCCCTCCCTCAAACCTTCCCCCATTCCCCCACCCCCTCCTCAAACACCTCCCTCCATCCCCTCCCCCACCCTCCCCTGTCACACACCTCTCTTCCCCTCCCTCAACCCTTCTCCATCCTCTACCCCTTCTCCCTCCTCAAATCTCCCTCACTCATCCCCTCCCCTGCCCACCACTTCTCCCTCACTCCTTCCCCTCTCCCTCACCCGCAGCCCCTCCAGGCTGCCCCCCTTGAGCAGGCGGATGCCGGGACCCCCAGACTGCCCTCCCTCGCAGATAGCGAGCCCGACGGGCTGGAGGCCTCGGGTAGCACGCCGCCGCCGACCAACCCCGACCACCCTGGGGTCCTCCCGACCAGCGATGTGGAGCCCCTCCAGCCCGAGGCCCCGGACAGGCTGAGGCCCGAGGGCCCGTCCGCCGAGATCAGCAACGACTCCAGCTGGCTGGCCGACCAGGAGAGCCTCGGCACCCCCTTCGTCCTGGATGAGCTGGCCGCCGTGCGGGAGGCCCAGCAGAGCCTGGAGCTCAGCGTGCTGGGTGTGGCCGAAAGCCACCGACAGCAGCTCGCTGCCCTGGAAGAGCTGCTGCAGGACGAGAGGCAACGGTAGGGCGGCCTGAGGCGCTCCCTCACCCGTGAATGGGATAGGTCGACACGAGACGCTCCCTCACCCGTGAATGGGATAGGTCGACACGAGGCGCTCCCTCACCCGTGAATGGGATAGGTCGGCACGAGGCGCTCCCTCACCCGTGAATGGGATAGGTCGGCACGAGGTGCTCCCTCACCAGTGGATGGTGGGGCGACACGAGGCGCTCCCTTACCGTGGGATGGGTCTGTACGAGGCGCTCCCTCACCCGTGAATGGAATGGGTCGGCACGAGGCGCTCCCTCACCCGTTGGTGGGGTGGAGGCGGCTTGAGGCGCTCGCTCACCCATGGGTGGGATGGGGGCGGGCTGAGGCACACCAACCGGGAGTCTCCGGACGGGTGCAGAAGAGATTCAGCAGGATAATAATAACCATAACAGAATCAATGAAAGCCTGGATTAGAGAGCGAGAGTGATGAGAAGCTGGACAAGGGGTCGTTTTCTCGTCCGTTTGAGGCGAGAGCGCTGTTCTGATGGGTGATAGAATAATGAGCCACAAAGAGGGAAGACGGCCTTTTCCCCAAAGGATTAGTCTTTAGCTCTTTTCCACCTCTCGCTTCCCGGCTTCTCACTTCAATCCCCCTACCTCCCCCCTCACCCGTTCCACCTGTCACTTCCATTGATTCTGTGATGGTTGTTATTCTATTATGGAGTTATTGAGCATGCCCACAGGACAATGAATCTCAGGGTTGTGTATACGTTGGAAATCCTGCTCACCAACCACAGCCTCAGAGTAACTTTATTAGCAAAGGACTGAGTGATATAATGAGCAAATGGAGACATGGGCAAAGAGTCGGCCGGTTTGGGAGTGGTTTAATATTGTCGCCTGTACCGAGGTACGGTGAAGATCCTGTCTCGCAGAAGATCAGATCATTACACAGTGCAAACAATAGGAATGCTGAATTAAGGGTACCGGTTATGGAGGAAGTGCAGGGCGGGTAGACAGTAAGGGGCAAGCTAGATTGTAATGTCAAGATCTTACTGCGTGGGGGAGCCAGTCTTTCATTCATGTACGTGTGTATCTATTTACGTATGGATGGATGTATCGATTGAGGTACAATGTGCAACCTGCTTTTCCAGCCCTTCAACTGCGCCACCCACAGGTTTAACCCCAGCCTGATCACGGGACAATTTTCGTGACTGACTAACCGATGGGCCTTCGAACAGCGGGAGGAAACGCACGCAGCCGCGGGGAGAGCGTACATAGTCCTCGCAGACAGCGTCAGGGATCGGAGTGAACATCGGCACAGAAGCTGCCCCTCGAGCCCGCTGCTTTCAGACCCCTGCATCGTCTGCCCGATGGGAGAGGAGGGAACGTTTGGGGGCTGGTTGATGCTGAGGCGGGGGGGGGGGGGGGGGGAGCTGGTTTCCGAGCCGGGATGCTCCCGGAGAGGATGGTGAAGGGCTGACGGGGACAGGCCACATTACTTTCAGCTCCTGAGGAAGCAGGGGCACTTGAGCTTTCCTGTCTGAGGACCCTGTGTGGTTGGACCAGGGGCGGTCACTGAGTTTATCTATCGAATACTGAAAGACTGACCTGGAGATGATGTTTCCAGTGGTGGGGGAGTCCAGCACCAGAGGGCACTGCCTCAGAATAGAGGGGTGCCCCTTTGGAACAGAGATGAGGAGGAATTTCTTTAGCCAGAGGGAGGTGAATCTGTGGAATTCATTGTCACAGACGGCTGTAGAAGCCAAGTCTTTGGGTATATTTAAAGTGGAGGGTGATAGGTTTTTGATTAGTTGAGGACGTCAATGGTTAGAGAGAAGGCAGGAGAATGGGAGTTGAGAGACATAGTAAATCAGCCATACTTGAATGGTGGAGTAGACTCGATGGGCTGAATGGCCTAATTCTGCTCCAATGTCTTACGGGCATGGAGTCGTCGTTGAGAAGAGGCCCTTCAGCCCGACTGGGCATGACAAGCCAATCCGTCCATCTTGCTGTTGGACTTTGGGAGGCCAAATGCAAGGGCAGGAGGTGGGTAGTAATGACCGGGCCCTCGGGGACACAGATGTACACTCGGGGCGCAAGTCCACTGCTCCCTGAAAGTGGGTGAAAAAATTAGTCAAGGTGGTAAACGAGGCCTGTGGCACGCTCGCCTTCCTTGGTCGAGAAAAAAGTGTAAAGGTCAGAGGGTATCTTTGAACACTGCCCAACAGAACAGCATTCCTCTGGACCAAGGAGTGCAGCAGAAGGCACACGAGATAGCAAGCACAGAAAAAGAAATGTATATTTCAAGTCCCCATATGACATATTCCGCAAATTGTAGTTCCCTGGAGCTGGCAGGAGAATGCAGCTTGTCATTCCACCGCTTGAACACTGGAGGGCAGCACCGACAGGAGGGGGCAGCCCCCAACCGAGCATGGACGCCACGCTACACCGCACCCAGCATCTCCTCTCCTGGGCTGCAGCTCGAGGCCCAGTCGTTGCTACGGCTGAGGCCGTGCAGCTGCACCGCCATCAAATCCCCCTCCTATTCATCACATTGGTCCAACGACAGTAGCGCTGTCAGCAAACTTAAATATGGCCCTGGAGCTGTGCTTGGCCTCAAAGCGAGTAGAGCAGGGGGTAAGCACGCAGTATTGTGGCGCATCGGTGCTGATGGAGATCGTGGAGAAGACGCCAATCCAAGCTGACCGTGGTTACCAATTGAGGATTCAATTGCACAAGCAGGTATTGGGGCCGAGGCGTTGGAGCTGATCGATTAGATTTGGGTCTGGAAAACTGAGCTGCACCCTGATGTTCCGGGGCCGAGTGATGAGCCAGTTCCTTCGGTAGGCAAATTGGAACAGATCCAAGTCGCTTCTCAGGCAGGAGACGATGAATTTCATCACCAGCCTCTGCAAACACGTCAACACTGAGGATGTAAAGTGCTGGTCACTGGAGCAGTTGGGAACCTCAGACTGCTGAAACAAGAGGTTGAAGATCTCAGTGAACAGTAAGTTTCCAGCTACCCTCCCATCACCATCTTTCCTCGCGTTTGCAGTTTGTCTCCTCTCGCGGACTGGTTGATCTCAGTACTTTCTCACGTTCTTTTGGGTTTCTTTGCTCTTCTGTGAATGCCTACAAGGAGGGTTATGCTGACACAAAGGTCCTTTGATAATAAATTTACTTTGAACTTTGATAGAGCATCAGGTAACCAACATTCACAAGAAAAGTACTAACCGTTTCGACTTTGCACAATTTATAAGGGGAGAAGGTCCCTTGCTGAATGGAGGCGGTGATTAGGGTTGTGCTGGCTGGTTCGAGAGCCGAATGGTTGAAGGGAAGCGGCTGTCCCTGGACACGGAGGTGCGGGCCTGGAGACTTCGGTACCTCCTGCCCAATGGGAGCAGTGCCAGCCGGGCGCTGGGGGGTTTCGCGATGAAGAAAGGCTGTTTTCCTGCTCCCCCCTCTCTCTCTGAGGGACAGGATTCCTGGTTCTTTTCTGTACCGGGGACCATTCGCAGTTCCTGCCTTCCTCCGACTAGCCTGGCCGGGATCCGGGAATTGACGGGAGGGTGGGGAGAATGGTCAGGAAGGGTCTGTTTCTGCCCTCGGTGATCTTTGTGTGTCACTCACCTGATCCTGATTTGCACCAATGTACAACTGACAACAGTGAAAACCAGCTCCCCGTCCGTACATCAGCGCAGGGCTGCAGATCGTGTCCCACACACTCCGATCTGCGGCATAATCCACACACGAGTGTGTGTGTGTGTGTGTGAGCATGTGTCTGCCTATGTGTACGTGCAAATGTGTGGCTCTCTGGATGGGTATGTCTCCGTTTGTGTGTGTGTCTGTCTGTCTCAGTCCTCTCTGTCTGTGTGATTGAGTGTAAGTGTGTGTGTGAGTGTCTGTGTATGAGTGTGTGCGTCTGTGTGTGTGAGTGTCTGAGTGAGTGTGTCTGTGTCTGTGTGTCAGAGAGTCTGAATGTGTGTGTGAGAGAGTCTGAGTGTGTGTGTGAGTCTGTGTGTGAAAGTCTGAGTGTGTGAGAGTGAGTGTGTGTGAGAGTGAGTGTGTGTGAGAGTGAGTGTGTGTGAGAGTGAGTGTGTGTGAGAGTGAGTGTGTGTGAGTGAGTGTGTGTGAGTGAGTGTGTGTGAGTGAGTGTGTGTGAGTGAGTGTGTGTGAGAGTGAGTGTGTGTGAGAGTGTGTGTGTGTGAGAGTGAGTGTGTGTGAGAGTGAGTGTGTGTGAGTGAGTGTGTGTGAGTGAGTGTGTGTGAGAGTGAGTGTGTGTGAGAGTGAGTGTGTGTGAGAGTGAGTGTGTGAGAGAGTGAGTGTGTGTGAGAGTCTGAGTGTGTGTGAGTCTGTGTGTGTGAGTGTGTGTGTGAGTCTGAGTGTGTGTGTGAGTCTGTGTGAGAGTCTGAGTGTGTGTGTGAGTCTGTGTGAGAGTCTGAGTGTGTGTGTGAGTCTGTGTGTGTGTGTGAGAGTCTGTGTGTGTGTGTGTGAGAGTCTGTGTGTATGTGAGAGAGTCTGAGTGTGTATGTGAGAGAGTCTGAGTGTGTATGTGAGAGAGTCTGAGTGTGTATGTGAGAGAGTCTGAGTGTGTATGTGAGAGAGTCTGAGTGTGTATGTGAGAATCTGAGTGTGTGTGAAAATCTGAGTGTGTGTGAGAATCTGAGTGTGTGTGAGAATCTGAGTGTGTGTGAGAATCTGAGTGTGTGTGAGAATCTGAGTGTGTGTGTGTGAAACTGTGTGAGAGTCTGAGTGTGTGAGTGTGTGTGAGTCTGAGTGTGTGTGTGTGAAACTCTGAGTGTGAGAGTCTTGAGTGTGTGAGAGTGACTGTGTGTGAGAGTGAGTGTGTGTGTGAGTCTGAGTGTGTGAGTGTGTGTGAGTCTGAGTGTGTGTGTGAGTGTCTGTGTGTGTGTGAGTGCGTGTGTGTGTGTCTGAGTGTGAGTGTGTGTGTGCGTGAGTGCGTGAGTGAGTGTGTGTGTCTGTGTGTGAGAGTCTGAGTGTGTGTCTGTGTGTGAGAGTCTGAGTGTGTGTCTGTGTGTGAGAGTCTGAGTGTGTGTGTGTGAGAGTCTGAGTATGTGTGTGAGTGTGTCTGTGTGTGCGAGTCTGAGTGTGTGTGTGAGTCAGTGTGAGAGAATCTGAGTGTGAGAGTGAGTGTGTGAGTGTGTGTGAGAGTCTGAGTGCGTGAGTGTGAGTCTGATTGTGTGTGTGTGCGTGTCTGTGTGTGTGAGTGACTGAGTGAGTGTGTGTGTGTCTGTGTATGTGAGAATCTGAGTGTGTGTGTGTGTGTGTGTGAGAATCTGAGTGTGTGTGTGTGTGTGTGAGAGTCTGAGTGTGTGAGTCTGAGTGCGTGTGTGTGAGAGTGAGTGTGTGAGAGTCTGAGTGTGTGTGAGGTCTGAGTGCGTGTGAGAGTCTGAGTGCGTGAGCGTGTGAGTCTGATTGTGTGTCTGAGTGCGTGTGTGAGTCTGAGTGTGTGTCTGAGTGTGTGTGAGTGTGTGTGCGAGTGACTGAGTGTGTGTCTGTGTGTGTGTCTGAGTGTGTGTGCACGTGTGTGAGTCTGAGTGTGTGTGTGTGAGAGAGTCTGAGTGTGTGAGTGTGAGAGAGTCTGAGTGTGTGAGTGTGAGAGAGTCTGAGTGTGTGAGTGTGTGTGAGAGTCTGAGTGTGTGTGTGAAAGTGTGTGTGTGAGAGTCTGAGTGTGAGTGAGAGTCTGAGTGTGAGTGAGAGTGAGAGTCTGAGTGTGTGAGTGTGTGTGTGTGTGAGTGAGAGTCTGAGTGTGTGTGTGAGTGAGAGTCAGTGTGTGTGTGAGTGAGAGTCTGAGTGTCTGTGTGAGTGTGAGTGTGTGTGTGTGAGTGAGAGTCTGAGTGTGTGTGAGAGTGTGAGTGTGTGTGTGTGTGTGAGTGAGAGTCTGAGTGTGTGTGTGAGTGAGAGTCAGTGTGTGTGTGAGTGAGAGTGTGTGTGTGAGTGAGAGTCAGTGTGTGTGTGAGTGAGAGTCAGTGTGTGTGTGTGTGTGAGTCTGAGTGTGTGTGTGTGTGTGAGTCTGAGTGTGTGTGTGTGTGTGTGAGTCTGAGTGTGTGTGTGTGTGTGAGTCTGAGTGTGTGTGTGAGTGAGAGTCTGAGTGTGTGTGTGAGTGAGAGTCTGAGTGTGTGTGTGTGTGTGTGTGAGTCTGAGTGTGTGTGTGTGTGAGTCTGAGTGTGTGTGTGTGTGAGAGTCTGAGTGTGTGTGTGTGTGTGTGAGTCTGAGTGTGTGTGTGTGTGAGTCTGAGTGTGTGTGTGTGTGAGTCTGAGTGTGTGTGTGTGTGAGTCTGAGTGTGTGTGTGAGTGAGAGTCAGTGTGTGTGTGAGTGAGAGTCTGAGTGTGTGTGTGTGTGAGAGTCTGAGTGTGTGTGTGTGTGTGTGAGTCTGAGTGTGTGTGTGTGTGAGTCTGAGTGTGTGTGTGTGTGAGTCTGAGTGTGTGTGTGAGTGAGAGTCAGTGTGTGTGTGAGTGAGAGTCTGAGTGTGTGTGTGAGAGTCTGAGTGTGTGTGTGTGTGTGAGTCTGAGTGTGTGTGTGTGTGTGTGAGTCTGAGTGTGTGTGTGTGTGAGTCTGAGTGTGTGTGTGTGTGTGAGTCTGAGTGTGTGTGTGAGTGAGAGTCTGAGTGTGTGTGTGTGTGTGTCTGAGTGTGTGTGTGTGTGTGAGTCTGAGTGTGTGTGTGAGTGAGAGTCTGAGTGTGTGTGTGAGTGAGAGTCTGAGTGTGTGTGTGTGTGTCTGAGTGTGTGTGTGTGTGTGAGTCTGAGTGTGTATGTGTGAGAGTCTGAGTGTGTGTGTGTGTGAGTCTGAGTGTGTGTGTGTGTGAGTCTGAGTGTGTGAGTGTGTGTGTGTGTGAGTCTGAGTGTGTGTGTGTGTGAGTCTGAGTGTGTGTGTGTGTGTGAGTCTGAGTGTGTGTGTGTGTGTGTGTGTGTGAGTCTGAGTGTGTGTGTGTGTGTGTGTGTGTGAGTCTGAGTGTGTGTGTGTGTGTGAGTCTGAGTGTGTGTGTGTGTGAGTCTGAGTGTGTGTGTGTGTGAGTCTGAGTGTGTGTGTGAGTGAGAGTCTGTGTGTGAGTGAGAGTCTGTGTGTGAGAGAGTCTGAGTGTGTGTGAGTCTGAGTGTGTGTGTGTGTGAGTCTGAGTGTGTGTGTGTGTGAGTCTGAGTGTGTGTGTGAGTCTGAGTGTGAGTGAGTGAGAGTCTCAGTGTCTGAGTGTGTGTGAGAGTCTGAGTGTGTATGTGTGTGTGAGTGAGAGTGAGTGTGTGTGTGAGTGTGAGAGTCTGAGTGTGTGTGAGAGTCTGAGTGTGTGTGTGAGTGAGAGTCTGAGTGTGTGTGTGTGAGAGTCTGAGTGTGTGTGTGAGAGTCTGAGTGTGTGTGAGAGTCTGTGTGTGTGTGAGAGTCTGTGTGTGTGTGTGTGTGAGAGTCTGAGTGTGTGTGTGTGAGTGAGAGTCTGAGTGTGTGTGTGAGTGAGAGTCTGAGTGTGTGTGTGTGTGAGAGTCTGAGTGTGTGTGTGTGTGAGTGAGAGTCTGTGTGTGTGTGTGTGAGAGAGTCTGAGTGTGTGTGTGTGAGAGAGTCTGAGTGTGTGTGTGTGAGAGTCTGAGTGTGTGTGTGTGAGAGTCTGAGTGTGTGTGAGAGTCTGTGTGTGTGTGTGAGAGAGAGTCTGAGTGTGTGTGAGAGTCTGAGTGTGTATGTGTGTGTGAGTGAGAGTCTGAGTGTGTGTGAGAGTCTGAGTGTGTATGTGTGTGTGAGAGTCTGAGTGTGTGTGTCAGTGTGAGAGAGAGTCTGAGTGTGAGTGAGAGTCTGAGTGTGTGTGTGAGTGTGAGAGAGAGTCTGAGTGTGTGTGAGAGTCTGAGTGTGTGTGTGAGTGTGAGAGAGAGTCTGAGTGTGTGTGTGTGAGTGAGAGTCTGAGTGTGTGTGAGAGTCTGAGTGTGTGTGTGAGTGTGAGAGAGAGTCTGAGTGTGTGTGTGTGTGAGAGTCTGAGTGTGTGTGAGAGTCTGAGTGTGTGTGTGAGTGTGAGAGAGAGTCTGAGTGTGTGTGTGAGTGTGAGAGAGAGTCTGAGTGTGTGTGTGTGAGTGAGAGTCTGAGTGTGTGTGAGAGTCTGAGTGTGTGTGTGAGTGTGAGAGAGAGTCTGAGTGTGTGTGTGAGTGTGAGTGAGAGTCTGAGTGTGTGTGAGAGTCTGAGTGTGTGTGTGAGTGTGAGAGAGAGTCTGTGTGTGAGTGAGAGTCTGAGTGTGTGTGAGAGTGTGAGAGAGAGTCTGAGTGTGTGTGTGTGAGTGAGAGTCTGAGTGTGTGTGTGAGTGTGAGAGAGAGTCTGAGTGTGTGTGTGTGTGTGAGAGTCTGAGTGTGTGTGAGTGTGAGAGAGAGTCTGAGTGTGTGTGTGAGTGTGAGAGGGAGTCTGAGTGTGTGAGTGTGTGTGAGAGTCTGAGTGTGAGAGAGAGTCTGAGTGTGTGTGTGAGTGTGAGAGAGAGTCTGAGTGTGTGTGTGAGTGTGAGTGAGAGTCTGAGTGTGTGTGAGAGTCTGAGTGTGTGTGTGTGAGTGAGAGTCTGAGTGTGTGTGAGAGTCTGAGTGTGTGTGTGAGTGTGAGAGAGAGTCTGTGTGTGAGTGAGAGTCTGAGTGTGTGTGAGAGTCTGAGTGTGTATGTGTGTGTGAGAGTCTGAGTGTGTGTGAGAGTCTGAGTGTGTGTGTGAGTGTGAGAGAGAGTCTGTGTGTGAGTGAGAGTCTGAGTGTGTGTGAGTCTGAGTGTGTGTGAGTCTGAGTGTGTGTGTGAGTAAGAGTCTGAGTGTGTGTGTGTGAGAGTCTGAGTGTGTGTGTGAGAGTCTGAGTGTGTGTGTGTGAGAGAGTCTGTGTGTGTGTGTGTATGAGAGAGAGTCTGAGTGTGTGAGAGAGTCTGTGTGTGTGTGTGTGTGTGAGAGTCTGTGTGTGTGTGTGTGTGAGAGAGAGTCTGAGTGTGTGTGTGTGAGTGAGAGTCTGAGTGTGTGTGAGAGTCTGAGTGTGTGTGTGAGTGTGAGAGAGAGTCTGAGTGTGTGTGTGAGAGTCTGAGTGTGTGTGAGAGTCTGAGTGTGTGTGTGTGTGAGAGTCTGAGTGTGTGTGTGAGTGTGAGAGAGAGTCTGAGTGTGTGTGTGAGTGTGAGAGAGAGTCTGAGTGTGTGTGTGTGAGTGAGAGTCTGAGTGTGTGTGAGAGTCTGAGTGTGTGTGTGAGTGTGAGAGAGAGTCTGAGTGTGTGTGTGAGTGTGAGTGAGAGTCTGAGTGTGTGTGAGAGTCTGAGTGTGTGTGTGAGTGTGAGTGAGAGTCTGTGTGTGAGTGAGAGTCTGAGTGTGTGTGAGAGTCTGAGTGTGTGTGAGAGTGAGTGTGTGTGAGAGTGAGTGTGTGTGAGAGTGAGTGTGTGTGAGAGTGAGTGTGTGTGAGTGTGTGTGAGTGTGTGAGAGTGAGTGTGTGTGAGAGTGAGTGTGTGAGAGAGTGAGTGTGTGAGAGAGTGAGTGTGTGAGAGAGTGAGTGTGTGTGAGAGTCTGAGTGTGTGTGAGTCTGTGTGTGTGAGTGTGTGTGTGAGTCTGAGTGTGTGTGTGAGTCTGTGTGAGAGTCTGAGTGTGTGTGTGAGTCTGTGTGAGAGTCTGAGTGTGTGTGTGAGTCTGTGTGTGTGTGTGAGAGTCTGTGTGTGTGTGTGTGAGAGTCTGTGTGTATGTGAGAGAGTCTGAGTGTGTATGTGAGAGAGTCTGAGTGTGTATGTGAGAGAGTCTGAGTGTGTATGTGAGAATCTGAGTGTGTGTGAGAATCTGAGTGTGTGTGAGAATCTGAGTGTGTGTGTGTGAAACTGTGTGAGAGTCTGAGTGTGTGAGTGTGTGTGAGTCTGAGTGTGTGTGTGTGAAACTCTGAGTGTGAGAGTCTTGAGTGTGTGAGAGTGACTGTGTGTGAGAGTGAGTGTGTGTGTGAGTCTGAGTGTGTGAGTGTGTGTGAGTCTGAGTGTGTGAGTGTGTGTGAGTGTCTGTGTGTGTGTGATTGAGTGCGTGTGTGTGTGTCTGAGTGTGAGTGTGTGTGTGCGTGAGTGCGTGAGTGAGTGTGTGTGTCTGTGTATGTGAGTCTGTGTGTGTGTCTGTGTGTGAGAGTCTGAGTGTGTGTCTGTGTGTGAGAGTCTGAGTGTGTGTGTGTGAGAGTCTGAGTATGTGTGTGAGTGTGTCTGTGTGTGCGAGTCTGAGTGTGTGTGTGAGTCAGTGTGAGAGAATCTGAGTGTGAGAGTGAGTGTGTGAGTGTGTGTGAGAGTCTGAGTGCGTGAGTGTGAGTCTGATTGTGTGTGTGTGCGTGTCTGTGTGTGTGAGTGACTGAGTGAGTGTGTGTGTGTCTGTGTATGTGAGAATCTGAGTGTGTGTGTGTGTGTGTGTGAGAATCTGAGTGTGTGTGTGTGTGTGTGAGAGTCTGAGTGTGTGAGACTGAGTGCGTGTGTGTGAGAGTGAGTGTGTGAGAGTCTGAGTGTGTGTGAGGTCTGAGTGCGTGTGAGAGTCTGAGTGCGTGAGCGTGTGAGTCTGATTGTGTGTCTGAGTGCGTGTGTGAGTCTGAGTGTGTGTCTGAGTGTGTGTGAGTGTGTGTGCGAGTGACTGAGTGTGTGTCTGTGTGTGTGTCTGAGTGTGTGTGCACGTGTGTGAGTCTGAGTGTGTGTGTGTGAGAGAGTCTGAGTGTGTGAGTGTGAGAGAGTCTGAGTGTGTGAGTGTGTGTGAGAGTCTGAGTGTGTGTGTGAAAGTGTGTGTGTGAGAGTCTGAGTGTGAGTGAGAGTCTGAGTGTGAGTGAGAGTGAGAGTCTGAGTGTGTGAGTGTGTGTGTGTGAGTGAGAGTCTGAGTGTGTGTGTGTGAGTGAGAGTCAGTGTGTGTGTGAGTGAGAGTCTGAGTGTGTGTGTGAGTGTGAGTGTGTGTGTGTGAGTGAGAGTCTGAGTGTGTGTGAGAGTCTGAGTGTGAGTGTGTGTGTGTGTGTGAGTGAGAGTCTGAGTGTGTGTGTGAGTGAGAGTCAGTGTGTGTGTGAGTGAGAGTGTGTGTGTGAGTGAGAGTCAGTGTGTGTGTGTGTGTGAGTCTGAGTGTGTGTGTGTGTGTGAGTCTGAGTGTGTGTGTGTGTGTGAGTCAGAGTGTGTGTGTGTGTGTGAGTCTGAG